>NC_056058.1:11916181-12231949 GCF_016772045.2 Ovis aries
TCTCCTTGCTATTATGGCCCATGACTGCTATGTGGTCATTTGTCAACTCCTAAGGTACATGTTTGGGCTTCCCACATGGCTCTGTAGTAAAGAATCTGCCTGCCAGTACAGGGGACATAAGAGACTCAAGTTCAACCCTTGAGTCAAGAAGACCCCCTGGAGGAGGGCATGACAACCCACTCCAGTATTCTTGCCTGGAGAATCTCATGGACAGAGAAGCCTGGCAGGCTATAGTCCACGGTGTTGCATTTAGTCAAACATGACTAAAGTGACTTAGCACACATGCATGCAGAAAGGACATGGGTATCTCGAGCCCTCCTTTCTGTGTTCTGCTGATTCCATTCCTTCTGTTCTTTAGCATTATGAATGCCCTGCTCCACAGTCCAGTGGCGCTGAGGCTGTCCTTTGGCAGAGACCTGGAAATTCCTCACTCATTCTGTGAGTTTCCTCAGGTCATCAAGCTGGCCTGTTCTGATACCCTCATCAACAACATTCTAATATATTTCATGGGTAGCTTATTTTGGAGTGTTTCTGTCTCTGGGACCATTTTCTCATATACTCCAATTGTCTTCTCTGTTTCGAGAATGTCATCAATGAATACAAAGTATAAAACTTTTTCCACCTGTGGGTCTCATCTGTTGGTTGTTTCCTTGTTCTATTGAACAGCTCATGGGGTTTATATTAGTTCTGCAGTTACTGGCTTGTCCAGAAAAATTGCCGTAGTCTCACTGACGTACGTTGTGGCCCTTAAATGGTGAACCCACTTATTTACACCATTTATTTACAGCCTGAGAAACAGGGACAAGAAGGAATCCTTGAGGAAACTCATTGATATGTTGCCTTTTTTGTTCTGTGATTACATTGCCTTTGGGTGGGTGGGTGGGCTTAGTTTTCTCAAGTCAAAATGATAGGCACCCTAGATGAACCAGAATACTTGATTCTTCCATTGTACAACTCCTCTAAAGTGACTAGATAGAGTCATGTTTAAAGTATTGAAACTTGGACTCAGAGCCCAACTTTGCTTTTAATCTAGCTCTGGGATGTTTGTCACAACATTTCAATTCTCCATACTCTATTTCTTTGCTCATGTTCTATAGAAGCAATATGACCCTGGAGTTCTAGTTTGACTGATTTTTGTTTGTGATGACTCTCAGAAAAGGAAAGTTGTAGGAGGTGGATGAGGCAAGGGGCTGGGGTGGGGGTGGGGGAGGAATGAAAGAAGCTGTGGTCCTGTATTGAGACTAGCTTCTGTCTGATTCTATGGAAAGTGCCATGACAATCATACCTCAGAATTATCCCTCCCATGAGGCAAGGGAAATGAGCTCACACCACATATCAATAATTAGTAAGACCAGTCACTGGTGAATAGCATCCTTCTGAGGAACCATTAGCATCCACTATAATCAGTTTCAATATCTATAAAATTGTCATCATCCTTGGTGGTTGAGGTGATTGTAAGATATCTGAAATTTATCAGTGAGGAGACTTTAGTTCTAATAAGAAAAAGGAAAGTTTTGTCTAATATGATTAAACAATAAAGAAAGTTATGACAAAGTCATGAAAGTCATGACAAAGACTTCAGAGATCATCAGGAACAGGAGCTAGGTACTCATCCACTCCTGTATGAGGTGCCCTTATCCTCAGATTGTTCTCTACAAAGATGGTGACAGAAAATGAAAATGTCAGACTTGGACATGAAGCCCAAAGATAGAAAACTGATTTTCCTTCCCTAATCCAGTTTTTAATAGATCTTTCTGTGGAGTCTGCCAGAACATCTCTGTAGTGAATTTGAATGGTGGCTCTCAAAACAATATGTCCACTTCCTATTCTTCCTATCTTGTGAATCTTACTCTATACTACAACAGGGTGAATGTTACTTATTTGGAAAAAGAGTCTTTTCAGTGAAAGAATTTATCCAAGTTTATCTGGATAGCCTTTAAATGTAGTCACAGATATCCTTATTAGAGAGACAGAAATAGAAAAGACACAGGAAAAAAGGAAGGGGAAAATATCTCCTTTGAGATAAAAATTGGATTGATGTGCCAGCATTAGATTGCTTGTATTTGACCCATTTTGCTGAACAAAATTTTCATTTTCATTGGACTCTAATGCATGCTGTTACCATCCCTATGTATACTGCTTTGTTGTTTAGTCACTAAGTTGTGTCTGACTCCTTGGCGACCTTGTGGACTGTAGCCCACCAGGTTCCCCTATCCATGGGATTTCCCAGGCAAGAAGACTGGAATGGGTTGATGTTTCCTTCTCCAGAGGATCTTCTCAACCCAGGGATTGAACCTGCATCTCTTGCACTGGTAGGCAGTTTCTTTACCATTGAGCCACCAGGGACTTTATTAAATAAATTTGCTCTTTTGAGCTTGTTGGGAGGCCTTTTTTATCAATTAATCAGACTTAACATGGATGAATTAATCTTGATTTAGTTATATTTTATGAAAATGAAGGTAATTTTAGAGAAGCAGAGATGTTTCAATGAATATCAAATTCTAATTCTGTTTATTGAAGTCAGTAGTCACTAAGACTCACTTCTCAGATAATTCCTTTCTGTTATGTTACATTGTGCAAAATTTAAGTAAATTATTAAAAGAATACTCTAAGTTTATTTCTGAAGCTTAACCCAATAATGTATCCTTGGATGAAGATCAGATGCCCCATGGTCTACAACCAGGAGATTAACACCCACGCCATGGTCATTTAAATTTAAAGAGTCCCTTAGACTGGGGACAATTAAAACATGCTGGGAATAATCAGTCTAATAACAGTAGGAAATTGGGCTAGATGCCTTATGGGCAATGCCAATATATAGTTCCCTTTAAAGATAAGGATCGGTACAGAACAGGTAAATTCAGATGACCTCGAATATACTGGGCTGCTTCTAAAGACAATTATTGACCAAAATTCTTACTTATGACCTCATTAATATTGCTAGCTATCTTGTTTTTATATTGCCCATTTTTACAAAATTGTTTCTTTAATTACCAAATGTGTGACTGAGATACTGATAAAATGAAGATATAAAGCTTCATATGAGATTGATGGTTGTTATAGTGTGATTCTAGATAGGGGAAGAAGTAACAAGAGGAAATATTTTCCTAGACCAAAAGAGACTAGGAAGAAGGTGGTCCAGAGACTTTCAGCTACTGTTAATAAGGCCTAGTCCAGTAATAGCACATTGAGTGGCCTATCAGAGAAATCTCTGCCAGACCTGAGAATGAACATTCCTAGAGTTGTGGGACAAAAGAGTCATGAAATGCCCCCCAAACCACAGTTGAATTTATTACCCTGAAGGGGCCCTGATAACTGAAAACTGGGCACTTCCCATCTGCCTCTCTAAGGATTAGGTCAGTGGCCACTACAGCCACTGACTTTCAACACATTTTGAAATGAGTTCAAGGTGGGGGAGCTTGAATGAGGTGCTCTATGTTCTGGAACAACTTCAGAACAGGCCTTCAGATAGTTGCTTTCAGGAGAGATTTTATGAGCTCAAATTCTTGTATCTTCTTATAACGAAAAAAATACTGAAGTCATTAATGGTAATATCTGCTTTGGCCATTAAGGAGAGAAATGCAATTGAAAGTCAAAATGGAATAGTTGTAGTTCAGACATCCAAGGTAATAATACTAGGTGGCATTATGAACATGATTTCTGAAAAGTCCCTGTATAGCTAAGAGCTTCAGTTTTCTGAGCTGTGGTAGACTTGTGATGTTACCAGCCATTCCCAAAACAATGTCTGCTGGCAGCTGGAAGCTGCAACCTTATGGGTTCAAGGTATCCTCTTGCAACTAAAATTTTTTGGAAAATGAAATTGCTTTAGATCAGATATTAGTAGAAAAAGGAGACAGGTAATGGCTAATAGCTTCTGTTATGTGTATGTTAATACCACATTGAAAGTTAAAACCTTCTCAGATAAAAGTAAACAACTGGCTACCTGGCTGCAATTCTCCCCAAGGTGTGAGGTCCAGATTGGGTTTCAGGCTTATCTCAGGGAATGAACTTTATTTTGTCTGTTAAAATTCCAGTTGTCACTCCTCCAACTACTTCTAGCTGAATATCTTACACCAAAAGGAAGTGATATTGAGATCATACAAGACTTAGATCCAGGATTTGGAACTCAGAAATATTTCCAATTCAGTGTATATTCTCCAAATTGAGGGAGAATTATGCCCCATTTTACCCACTCTTGATTGGGAAATCCCATGGACAGAGGAGATTGCCAGGCTGCAGTTCATGGGGTCACAGAGTCGGACACGACTTAGCAAGTAAACAACAACAACAATAACTGCCCCTTTTTAGCAGGAAGCGACCAGAACCATTGTTGCACAGTTCCCTGAATTGAACCTGAAGAGGACTCTGTGGGACTCCAGAGTACAATCCTTTCTGCATCCCCTGTTTCTTATTTGTAGGCTCATTCAGCCTCCTTGATCTTCCCTGACTTTCAAAGGGCAGATTCAGACAGTTGCTTATCAGGAAAGGGAGGGGATGCAGAAACATGGGAAAGTGAAAGTGTGAGTCACTCAGTCCCATGTCGGACTCATTGCAACCCCTTGGACTGTAATCCTCCAGGTTCCTCTGTCCTTGGAATTCTCTAGGCAGGAATACTAGAGTGGGTAGCCATTCCCTTCTCCAGGGGATCGTCCCAAGCCAGGGATCGAATCCAGGTCTTCTGCATTGTAGGAAGATTCTTTACTATCTAGGCCACAAGACAAGCCAACAGAAACACGGGAGGAGCAGTCAAATGGTGGTGCAGCCTTGGGACAGGGTGCTGGTTTCCTCCTCAAGGAGTATATATAACACTATCTTTGAGTTTTGAAGAACTGTATCCCCCATCCAGGAGGAGGATGGTAACTTCAGGCTGAGTGCAAGATTCCTGGAGCGCTGGCCTGTTACCTCAACACCAAATGATCAGAAGAAAGTCATACACTCTGTAGCCCTCACTCTCAACTTTGTCTTCCTTTTCTGGACACAGTGATGACATCCTGTTAGGCCTCTTGTTTGGCCCCTGTCTGTTAAAAGTACTTCTATCTCTGACAGTTTCAGGTTAAATTTTTGTTACTACAAGTGTGGATGTCAGTTTCAGACATAAGATACCTCGATTTAAAACAGGTGGAGAGAAACTTCTACTCTACTAGGCAGGACAATGTTCATTCTCAACAGAAAGTGGTTACAGAAGAAAGATCTCTGCCCCAATTCTCAAGAAGTTATCTTCAGTATGAAGTCCTGGCAGGGGAGGGGGTTAGGGGGCAGATTTTTAGGGGAACCACTGACTGAAACCACTAACTCTGGCCAAGCATGAGAGTAGCCACTTGTTTGGGTTATCTTTCAATGGGCGTTCCTGGTAAGGGATGCAGAACTAAAAAGCTACGACCAACTGAGAGAATATGGGAAAGGTCAAAAGTAGGTACGGATGCAGTCCATATGTCCTACTGACCTCCTGAGATCCTTCTTGCTGGAATCCATCTTGGTTGAGTAATGCGTGCCACCAGGAAGGACCCTGAGTCAGAATGATTGGCCAGAGACAACCCAGAAACTAACCCTATTACCATAAAACCTGAAACTG
Source organism: Ovis aries (assembly GCF_016772045.2). Classification (NCBI taxonomy): domain Eukaryota; kingdom Metazoa; phylum Chordata; class Mammalia; order Artiodactyla; family Bovidae; genus Ovis; species Ovis aries. Next base: position 11,921,754 of record NC_056058.1, read on the forward strand.
TGAACCATGTGGCAGAGTAGTTCTGAATTCCCTTACCCTGCTTCGTTCTGCCTAAGCACCCTTTTCCAAGAAAGCCTCTTGCTTTGTCAGCATGTGTGTCTCCTTGGACAATGCATTTCCAAGTGTTAGAAAAGAGCCCTCTCTCAGACCCTCTCTCTCCTCTTTCTGTTTTGCAGCCAAAAACCACTATTCATCTCCAGCACTATTCCATCTTCCCCAACTGAAATTTGTCTCCATTAAACCCTAACTCCCCATTCTTCCTCCCAAAGATTCTGGCAACAACCATTCTAATCACTATCTCTATGAGTTTGATTACTTTTGGTACTTTCTAGAAGTGGAACCATTCTATATTCCCCTATTATGTCTGACTATGTAATATGATCAGGAAGAAATTAGATGGAATGGCAAGGAGAATTATTAGAAAAATTGAGAATTGACTTTTCTCTAGAAGGTAGTCTCTCATCATTCTTGGGAAATCATAATCCTATTTCCCAAAAGTACTAGTTGAAAACTCAGTGTTATGTCCAAATTCTGTCCCAAAATATCCTGGTTAATCAGGAAATTAGTCAACCTACTTGCTCAAAAATCTGAACAACATGATATTATACATGTGGGGAGGGAGGTGGGAGGGGGGGTTCAGGATTGGCAACTCATGTACACCCGTGGCAGATTCATGTTGATGTATGGCAAAACCAATACAGTATTGTAAAGTAAAATAAAGTTAAAAAATATCTGAACATCATTAAGAAACAAAAATATACTTAAGGTAGGGTTTAAATCCACCCAACAAATGGGGGGGGGGCGGCAAATAATATGAAACCTATAGAAACAAAAAATAACAAAAAAGAAAGCTATGATTATTTTGTAATCATAGATACAATACTGTTCATGACCAAGGGTCCGACATAATTCATAAGAAAATTGAGAATGGTATACTGATGTGCTATGCAAAATCCTGAATGGGCTATGACTCACATGGAATGTCCAAATGATGTCACAATTCCATTACTATTCTAAGTAATTACTATTCTAAGTAATTCTACTATTTCCAGCTATTCTAAGAGGAAAACATTTGTAGACTGAAAGATGAAAGCCAGATAGGTATATATACAATATGGAACTGCAGATTCAAATCATTTGTTGCATATATGTGATTTTACTGCCTTTTCCAGTCTTATTAACCCAAAACAATATGGCACAGGTGTTGAGATTAGATTATTCTGCAGAAAATCCTCCACAGGGCATTCCTGATGTCCTTGTTCCTTAGACTGTAGATGAAGGGGTTCAGCATAGGGGTGACTATAGTGTACATCACCGAGGCCACTGCACTCTTCCTGAGGGAAGATAAGACAGTTGAACTAACGTACATCCCAAGGCCTGTTCCAAAAAATAAGCAAACAACTGACAGGTGAGAGCCACAGGTGGAAAAGGCTTTGTACTTCCCATCTGATGAGGAGACTCTTAGAATAGAGGATATAATTCGAGCATAAGAGTAAAGGATTCCTAAGAGTGGAACTCCACCGAAGATAGTACCAATGAAATAGATTAATAGGTTACTGATGGAGGTGTTGGAACAGGCAAGGTTGACAAGTTGAGGAGGATCACAAAAGAAATGAGGGATTTTAACATTTGCACAGAAGGTAAGCTGTAACATCATTAAGTAGTGCAGCAGGGAGGTCAAAAAGCTGATGAAAAATGAGGCCAGGACCAACGCACCGCAGGTACGGGGATTCATGATGACCAGGTAGTGTAGAGGATTACAGATGGCCACCAACCGATCATAGGCCATCACTGTCAGAAGGAGACTCTCCAAAAATGCAAAAAGAGAAAAAAAGGTTAGCTGAGTCAGACACCCTCTATAGGTGATGGATTTGTTGTATCTCTGGAGGTTCACTAGCATCTTGGGGATGGTGGTGGTGCTGATACTGATGTCAGCCAAGGACAAACTGGAAAGGAAGAAATACATTGGGATGTGGAGATGAGGATCAGAGCTGATGACCAGGATGATGAACAGGTTTCCAAACAAGGTCACCAAATACAGGGATAGGAAGAGCCCCAAAAGAAGGGGCTGCAGGTCTGGATCATCTGAGAGGCCCAGGAGGAGGAATTCTGAGACACCTGTTAGATTCTGTGATTCCATGTAGATGGAACACCTTTTGAAAAAGAAGAGAGTGTTGAATACAGGAAATAAATATACAGGAACCTGGATAAATGTCCATACTTTGGATTCAAACAATTCACATGTAATGTATTCAGGCTTGAGTATCAAACACTGAAATACATTCAGCAGTATTTATCAATTAAGAGCTCTTCTTTATTGATGCCAAGAATATTCACTTGTCTATACACCCATTTTAGAGTCATGGGGCCAAAGAATATGAGTGAAGTAAGGAGACTGTGAAATAACAAGTCCACACACATAGCAAATTATGTGCCCCCTACTTTTGAAGGGGAAATATAGAATAAAATGTATTCTCCTTCCTTAAAAATATCATTCTAATTAAAGTACATTACAGTGGAAATGATTGATGGCATCACTGATTCTATGGACATGGGTTTGGGTGGACTCCGGGAGTTGACGGACAGGGAGGCCTGACGTGTTGTGGTTCATGGGGTCGCAAAGAGTCGGACACAACTGAGCAACCAAACTGAACTGAACAGTGGAAATAGATGGGGAAACAATGAAAGCAGTGAGAGACTTTATTTCTCTGGGCCCCAAAATCACTGCAGATGGTGACTGCAGCCATGAAATTAAAAGATGCTTGCTCGTTAGAAGAAAAGCTATGACCAAGCCAGACAGCATATTAAAAAGCAGAGACATTACTTTGCCAACAAAGGTACATCTAGTCAAAGCTATGGCTTTTCCAGTAGTCACATATGGATGTGAGAACTGGACTATAAAGAAAGCTGAGCACCGAAGAATTGATACTTTTGAACTGTGGTGTTGGTGAAGACTCTTGAGAGTCCCTTGGACTGCAAGGAGACCCAACCAGTCCATCCTAAAGGAAATCAGTCCTGAATATTCATTGGAAGGACTGATGCTGAAGCTGAAACTCCAATACTTTGGCCACCTGATGCGAAGAACTGACTCATTGGAAAAGACCCTGATTCTGGGAAAGATTGAAGGCTGGAGGAAAAGGGGATGACAGAGAATGAGATGGTTGAATGGTATCACCGACTCGATGGACATGAGTTTGAATAAGCTCCGGGAGTTGGTGATGGACAGGGAAGCCTGGCATGCTGCAGTCCATGGGATTGCAAAGAGTTGGACACAACTGAGCAACTGAACTGAACTGACAGTGGAATATTACTGAGCCATAAAAATAACAAAATAATATCATTTGCAGCATGTACCTAGAGATTGTCATACTGAGTGAAGTAAGTCAGACAGAGAAAGACAAATATCATATGATATTATATTTGTGGAATCTTTAAAAAAGGGTACAAATATATTGATTTACAAAACAACAATAAAGTTACAGATGTAGAAAACAGACTCATGGTTACTGGGAAGTGGGGGGGCAGTATAAATTGGAAGGTTGGGGTTGACAGGTATACACTCCTATATATAAAATAGATAACTAATAAGGACCTACTGTACAGTACAGGGAACTCTACTCCATACTCTGTAATGGCCTATATGGGAAAACAATCTTAAAAAGAGTAAAAGTACAGATATGTATAAAAGACTCACTTTGTTGTATACCTGAAACTAACACAACACAATGAATCAACTATATCCTAATAAAAAAATTTAAAGTACACTTATAAAACATTCAAATGTACTTTATCCTATTCAAATACAGTACAAAAATTCCCTTATAGGGTAATCCTAAATACTTAAAACCCATAATCACTGGACTATAAATTAAACTCAAATATTCATAGTCAAATACCATTTTTATGTACCAATTATCTTTTAGAATGTTTCTTCATTTGGGTTTAAAAAATATTTATCATTTATTTGTCTATGCCAGGTCTTAATTGTAGCGCATGGTATCTCTGTTGCAGCATATGGGATCTAGTTCCTTGACCATGGATTGAACCCAGTTCCCCTGCATTGGGAGCATGAAGTCAGCCCCTGGACCATAGGGAAGTCCCTTTATTTAATTTTGATACCTGTCTTTCTTGGAGTAAAATGCTCATTCCAGTGTGCAGATTGTCTGATCAATGTCTCTTAACTTACATATCCAACACAAATATTTAGCCCTGATGGGCTTCACATTTTGATAATAACTAATTGTTAGAAGTGCAAAATCATATGGCATCACTGATCTTGAAGATAACATTATTAATATATGGTACACTAGTGATTCAGTAATAATTAATAAGCACTGTGAACCTATTTTTTTTTTTTGCAGGTTTTTTTCTATCAGTGTTATACACACTCTTGGAGAAAGATCTGAGGCTGAGTTTGCTTTTTCCTGTTTTTGTTTGCAGTGGCTAGGTAACACTTCTTAAATAAGTCTCTAATCCTAAACATGTGTGAAGAGTTGATTTCTCATCAAATCTAACTCTCATATGAACAATCAAGAAATTCCAGACCAAAGCATGTCTCAAACTCTAAGCTGGACTTATGCCGGCTTAAAAGCCTTTTCAAGTCATTCTTTCTTATCAAGTAATTGTGTTTCTCCTACATTAAACTTCCCGAAGGCAATACAGGTCTTCATTTCTCCTGCCAGGTCAAAACAAGATATAATATGGGAAAAATCAAAAGGGAAAAAACCAAAGACTAATATCACAAACACTGGGGTAGTTTATTCATCTATAAAACGGGTATATTAGTTTCACAGACCTAATCAGGTTACCGTAAAGTAGTAAGTTAAAATAAAGATAAAGTACTTCAACAGTGGTTGTCAGTGTTAGTTCATCTTTATAATTACCTTTTTAAAAAGCTTTTTATTTTGTATTGGTGTATAGGTGATTTTTTTTTCACTTAAAAATTTATTTAAAAATTTTTAATATAAATTTATTTATTTTAATTGGAGACTAATTACTTTACAATATTGTAGTGATTTTGTGATACATTGACATGAATCTGCCACGGGTATACATGGTGATTAACAAAAAATGTTCTGATAGTTTCAGGTAAACAGCAAAGGGACTTAGCCATACACATACTATAATTACCTTTTGATCTTTTATAATTTAAGTATGGACTGGCTACAGCCTAGAAGCAATTAAACCAGAATCTCTACCCATAGGTCCTTTTGACATATTAACATATTGCCAGGGTAGAGAATCATTGTCAGGCAATCAATTAACATTGCATTCATGTTACCTATTATTAACATCATTATTATACACTTCACATATTAAAATATAAATATTTAATAATACTTGCATTAGAACTTATATTTATTACTTAAAAAAAACCAGAGGGTTTTGCTATCCCTATATGGTCCTATTCCCCTGCATTTCAGTGTTGTTCAGGATAAACATTGTCATGAATTCAATAGATGTATTTTCCTTTCAGTGTGTCCATAATATTTCTATTGACTTCTGTGTTTATAAGGAGTTTTCTTGCAAATTGGCCTAGATTCCAGCTGACATGAAGTTATCATTTACCACAGTATTGCATTTTAAATACATATATCTACATATATCTACATGTATCTATGTACCTATATCTCTTAAGTACATATATGAAGTATATATATATATATATATCAGCACATAAAATGATGCACAGTATTACCTGAGGGTTCAATTTCATTTATTTTTCAATTTCTTATTATGACACAGATAAGTGAATTATCGTGCCACCCATCATCCTACACAAGCGAGGATTTCCAAAATATATATGCATACAAGAGTACTGTTTTAGTTTTAAAGACGGAAACTTGTGCAACTTTACTATTAATTACTTATTTTCCTGATGGAAATATCAGACAAAAGCAAATGTACACTCTGATTGTCAAGGTATCAAATCAGAAAGATTCTTGAAATTTGACTAACAAGGCTTTTTGTGATAGAGTCATCTGAACATTTCCAGTTTTCAAAGAGAATTATATTTCCATGGCTCAGATTTACAAAATGGTCTGAAAAAAGCATTATTATTCATAGAAAACCCTATATCTATAATATTCACGTAAAATCCCCCTGCAAATCACTTGTTCCACTCTACTAATTCACGGATAGAGTCACCAGATCCCAGAAGAAGCAATCCATGGTTCTAATTGCATTTGCTCATCTGGGACTAAAGAAGGTTTCAAAAGAAAATAATTCACTCAGGCGGTACAGAGACTTGGGACTGGAATTAAGAAGCCTTTGTGTGAGACCCACATCTTTCACCCACTAAAGGTGGAGTGTGTGTAAATCTCTCCACTTCTATACTGGTATCCCTTACACTGAAGTAGGATCAGTAATATCCATTTGTAGGATATGTGGAGGCTTCCCAGATAACTCATTGGTAAAGAAGTAACAGTGTACTAGAATTAACAGGAGTACCAGGCAGGGAGCTGTTCCCCCAGGTTTGATGCTGAAAATGAAACTGCCCCTCAACCTCCAATGAGCGCTGAAGAACTGATGCCTTTAAATTGTGGTCCTGGACCTGAAGATCCCATGTGCTATAACGGAAGAAAGAAGATCCTGTGTGCTACAACTGTGCTAAGACCAGGTGCAACTAATTAAATAAATATTAAAAAGAAGTGTGGTGCTGGAGAAGATTCTTTTTTTTAATTTTAATAATATATTCTATTTAACACAATATTCTCGAGAGTCCCTTGGACTGCAAGGAGATCAAACCAGTCAATCCTAAAGGAAAGTGAGTGAAGTTGCTCAGTCGTGTCAGACTCTTTGCGACCCCATGGACTGTAGCCTACCAGGCTCCTCTGTCCATGGGATTTTCCAGGCAATAGTACTGGAGTGGATTGCCATTTCCTTCTCCAGGGGATCTTCCCAACCCAGGGTTCAAACCCGGGTCTCCCTCATTGTAGACAGATGCTTTACCAGAAATGAACCCTAAATATTCATTGAAAGGATTGGTGCTGAAGCTGAAGCTGCAATACTTTGGCCACCTGATGCGAATAGCCAAAAGACCCTGATACTGGGAATGATTGAAGGCAGAAGGAGAAGCAGATGACAGAGTATGAGATGGTTGGATGGCCTCATTGACTCAATGGACATGAGTTTGAACAAACTCCAGGAGATGGTGAAGGACAGGGAAGCCTGGAGTGCTTCAGTTCATGGGGTCACAAAGAGTCGGGCACAAGTTAGCAACTGAACAACAGCAACAATTAGCTCCAATAAAGAATCTGCCTTCCAGTGTTGGAGACACAAGAGATATGGGTGAGAAAGATCCCCTGGATCTTTACAAAATGGCAACCTGCTCCAGTATTCTTGCCTGGAAAATTTCATGGACAGAGGAGCCTGGCCAGCTACAGTTCATGGGGTCGCAAAGAGTTGGACATGACTGAGAGCACCCACACACATGCACACACAAACACATACACATGGTTTTCGCACCGTAAGTTACCCTTCTTATGTCAGGTTTAGAGCCTTTCAAGTCATTTCTCCCTTATAGAGAGTTTGTATGCATGTGTGCTAAGTCGTCTCAGCCATGTCCAACTCTGTGCGATCCCATGCACTGTAGCCCGCCAGGCTCCTCTATCCATAGGATTCTCCAGGCAAGAATACTGGAGAGGGTTGTCATTCCCTCTCCAGGGAATCTCCCCAATCCAAGGATGGAGCCACGGTCTCCTGCACTGGCAGATGGATTCTTTACCCCTGAGACACCAGGGAAGCCTAACAGAGAGTTTGCATTTGTCCTAAATTCAGCTCCCTGAATGCAGGTTGAGTTAGCAGGATAGGATACTGTCTAGGCACCCTATGGATGGAATTTCATTTTCTGCATTCAAATCTGACCTTACACTCTATACCCCAGTGATTGATCAAAATTACATTAAAGTACAATGTTTCTATCCTAACTGTAAAATAATGATAATGCATTTTACTTTCTTTGAGAGGTGAAAATGCATATAATAGGGAACAGGCTGCATGATGGTATGGGGAGGGAGGTGGGAGGGGGATTCAGGAGTGGGAACTTATGTACACCCATGGCGGATTTATGTTCATGTATGGCAAAACCAATACAGTATTGTAAAGTAAAAAAAAAAAAAAAAAAAAAACTTAAAAAAAAAAGAACTTGGCTCTTAGAATCATCGAGTAAGGTTTTGTGATGTTGTGGTTACTGTTATCATTTTTAAAAGAAAGGATTTTTTAAAATAGTTTTGTTTAACGGCTGAGTAAAGAATTCATTTGAATCAGTTCTGATGAGATGGATGAAACTGGAGCCGATTATACAGAGTGAAGTAAGCCAGAAAGAAAAACACCAATACAGTATACTAACACATATATATGGAATTTAGAAAGATGGCAATGACGACCCTGTATGCAAGACAGGGAAAGAGACACAGATGTGTATAACGGACTTTTGGACTCAGAGGGAGAGGGAGAGGGTGGGATGATTTGGGAGAATGACATTCTAACATGTATACTATCATGTGAATTGAATCCCCAGTCTATGTCTGATGCAGGATGCAGCATGCTTGGGGCTGGTGCATGGGGATGACCCAGAAAGATGTTATGGGGAGGGAGGTGGGAGGGGGGTTCATGTTTGGGAATGCATGTAAGAATTAAAGATTTTAAAATTTAAAAATAAAAAACTAAAATATATATATATATATATATATATATATAAAGAAATTTTTCAAGTCAATGTAAACTTTTAAATAAAATACCATGGACTCATAAAAAAAATAGTTTTGTTTATTTATTTTTGGCTATGGTGGATCTTTATTACTATGCAGCTTTTTCCCTAGTTACAGCTGCTTGGCTATACTTCATTGCAATGCACAGTTTTCTCATTCCAGAGGCTTCTCTTGTTGCAGAGATGGACTCAGTGTTTCCCATACGTGGGCTCAATAGTTGGCAGCTCTGGGCCTCTAGAGCATGTGCACTCAATACTTGTAGAGCACAGGATTAGTTGCTCCTCAGAGTGTGGGATCTTCCTGGACCAAGGATTGAACACATGTCTCCTGCACTGGCAAGTGAATTCCTTAACCCTGAGCCACCAAGGAAGCACATACTGTCATCATTTTCATCATCATCACCTTCACGATCATTTTGAGCACTTAGGAGATGTTTTAGAAGGACCTATTTCCTGATCAGGTAGAAAAAATGACCAAGGAAGATAGAACCAGCGTGGGAGGGAAGTGGAAATTAGACACTATTAGATGTACAATAGATGTAAAATACTAGTATTGTAAACTATTATACATCTATTAGATGTATAGAACAGTCTTTTGGACTCTGTGGGAGAGGGAGAGGGTGGGATGATTAGGGAGAATGGCATTGAAACATGTATAATATCATATAAGAAACTAATTGACAGTCTAGGTTCAATACAGGGTGCAGGATGCTTGGGGCTGGTGCACTGGGATGACCGGGAGGGATAGTGTGGGGGGGTGGTGGGAGGGGGTTCGGGATTGGGAACACGTGTACACCTGTGGTGGATTCATGTTGATATGTGGCAAAACCAATACAATATTGTAAAGTAAAAAAAAATAATAATAATAATAATTAAATGAGTTATACAATCCCCACCACTAACAACAACATTCACTTCATAGGCCTCTGAGCTGAACTATGCATTTTGGTGCCTTCCCACTGGCTATCCCAACTGTCCCACTACTCTGATGAAAAGTAAACAAGTCTCCCCAATTCCTTCCGCATTCAGTGTCTCCCACTGCACTTGGCACTCAATGGGCTGTGCCATGTCTCTGCTGGAGCAGGAATGCTCCTCCCATACCTGGTATTACTTGAGGACAGAGGCTTTGTCCTCAGGACTTCCAGTAAGACAGATTCATGAATGTGCCTTCTGGTACAGACAATAACTTCAGGAGCATGAGACACACAGATATGGAACCCATTGGCTAGAGCTGGCTGTATAAAGGACTGGGAAGCACAGGCTGATTATTTATAGTGATACAGCCTTGAGACCTCCATGCACATGGCAGATAATTAGCCAACTTGGTCCATGGTCTCTCCATCTCTGAGGATTTGCTAATTTCATGGTGGAGGAAAAGAAGTGAAGTGAATATGTTAAGAAGGATATAAACCTGTCCTCTTCTCAGGAGGGGGCTGACCTTTATGCTTCACCTCTGATTTCCAAGTTCTTTACCTTATAAAGTTCAAACACATTTTTTAAATTAGAGAAAACAATATATGACTTTTATATCTGCAAATCTATGGAATCGGTCATATAAGTTAGAGAGATTTAGGTCTTCCATACCAAGATTCTGATTGTATTTCTAATTTCTCAGTTTAGATTTATGTCTCTGAGAACTTCCTATTTTTTTAAATCTATAGTCCTTGTTTAGGGTTTAGGATTTTCTGCCTTAGAGATTTATGTTTCTTGCTATTTTGAATGGCAGCCCCAATTCTGAATTTTATTGGAATATTAAGTTTTAAGTAATTTAACATTCTAGCTCAATTTTTTCTCTTCAGGTGAGGTATGTTCTATGTGTACCTCCCTTTAGCTGGTTCTAATTTGTATTCTTTTGCTATAATAAAACTATTACAATGAGTAGAGTGCTTCTCTGAGATCTGAGTAATTCTAGTGCATGACAGAACTTGAGGGAGTCCTCTCAGTTTGAATCATGTTTGAGAATTATTGAATGTGAGGAAGTTCCCAAATTTGTAGCAAATTGACCTATAACAAGGGTGGTCCTGGAGATGCTTGAACTTGTGCTGGTGTCTGATAGAGGGCAGTCTTGTGAGTGTTCCCTTAGACTCTGCTAATTCACAAACTCTTTGTGGTAAGGAAGGGAGTAGAAAACATCAAGCCAAGTTGAAGCCCATCAAAGGTCTCTGAAAACCACAAGGAAGCTCTGGAGCTACAGTGATCCTTAGAGTTGGTTGGAGTTGGGGCAAAGGAGCCAAATGCTTACACCCCCACATCACACAGTCATCAAAAGTGGGCTGCCTGGGGGGCTTCTCTAGCTGAGGCAGATCCCTCTAGGAGTTGATTGCTGATGGCTGAGTAACATCCAACATTGAAGCACTATATCTCTCATTCCTGCAGGAGATTCTTTTTATTGTGGTAAAACAACTGTCGACTTAAAAAATATTCATACCTCAGAAAACATAGAACACTCTATGACATAAATCACCACAAGATCTTCTCTGACCCATCTCCTAGAGTAATGGAAATAAAAACAAAAAGAAACAAATGGAGCCTAATTAAACTTAAAATCTTTTGCAAAGCAAAGGAAACTATAAACAAGGTCAAAAGACAACCCTCAGAATGGGAGAAAATTATACCAAATGAAACAACCGACAAAGGGTTAATTTCCAAAATACACAAGCAGTTCTTGCAACTCAACACCAGAAAAACAAACAACCCAATCAAAGAGTTGGCAAAACATCTAAACAGATATTTCTCCAAAGAAGACATACAGATGGCTAATAAACACTTGAAAAGATGCTCAACATCACTCATTATAAGATAAATGCAAATAAAAACTACAGTGAGATATTACTTTTTATATCAATTTGAGTCAATTGCTAATGAGGTGGATAAACCTAGAGTCTATTATACAGATGAAGTAAATCAGAAACAAATATCATATCTTAATGCATATTTGTGGAATCTAGAGAGATGGTGATGATGAACCTATCTGCAGGGCAGCAATAAAGATGCAGACATAGAGAAAAAACTTGTGGACAAGGCAGGGGAAGGAGAAGGTGGAACAAATAGAGTATCAGGGAAACATATGCACTATCATATGTAAAATAGATAGCCAGTGGGAATTTTCTGTATGATTCAGGGAGCTCAGATAGGTGCTCTGTGACAACCTAGAGGGGTAGGGTGGGGTGAGATGGAGGTTCAAGAGGGAGGGGACATATATTTACATATGTGTACCTCTGGCTGATTCATGTTGATGTATGGCAGAAAACAATACAATATTGTTAAGCAATTATCCTTCAATAGAAATTAAATTTTAAAAATATATTCATGACCTAAGAGTTGAGAGTTATGCTTTATTCAGCAGGAACTTTTAGGACTTAAGCAGGGAGACAACATCTCAAGTAACCCGGAAAGAAATGGTTTGAGGAGGCTGAGGGAGGAGGTGGGTTATATAGAAGTTTCTCTACACAAAGGCAAGTAGTCTGAATGTTGAAAATATTTTTGTGAATTAAAGGAAACCAGATATCCCAAGTTAGGGAATTTAGTGCTTTTCTGTGTATGGGAAGATTCAAGAGTCTGGGCTTACTACTGAAACCATTCCTTTCATATGCATCTCAGCTATCTGAGGCCAGTATCCTGTGTTTTTCACATCCTGAGCTCCCTATGGCTCACCATAGAGAGTAGCTGCAGTCTGATGGCTGTTAGATCACAAGTATTCTTCTCCTTCCTGAGTGCCCTTAGGGCTCACCATCTCACACTGGGGGGCTAGAATCTCTAGTGATTGTGACATCCCTGTTTTCTGATATGGCAGGAAATACTCCATGTCTCACAAGATAACATAAAACCTACCATCTAAAGTGTTTTTAACTGTACAGTTCAGTTGCCATAAGTACCTTCACATTGTTTTCCAACCATCACCACCATTCACCTTCAGGACCATTTCATCTTTCCCAAGTGAAAATCTGTCCCCATTAAACACTTATTCCCCTTTCTTCCTCCCAAAGCCTCTGGCAGCTGCCATTCTACACTTGCTCAGGGGCAGTTCAACTACTTTAGGTCCTCATTTCAGTGGAATCATTCAATTTTTACCCCTTTCCATCTGGCTATATAATATTATTGGGGAGAAGTTAAATGGAATGGGAAAGAGAATTATCAGAAAAATTGGGAATTGACTTTGCTCTGGTAGGTACTCTCTTACCTACTCTTTGGGAAGCATACACTCAGTTTTCAAAGGAAAGTTCCACTTGAAAACCCAGTTAATAGTTTCTCACTTCAACTTCAAAACACCTCGATTAAGATAGGAAATTCATCATCCCCCGTTCAGTTCGGTCACTCAGTCATGTCCAACTCTTTGCGGCACCATGGGCTGCAGGATGCCAGGCCTCCCTGTCCCTCACCAACTCTCAGAGTTTATTCAAACTCATGTCCATTGAGTTTGTGACTTTCTCAAAAATTAGACAAAGATCATTAGGAACAAAAAATATACTAAATGTCTTGATCCTCATATCAAAGTGTGGGGAAAAAGCCATTGAAAACAGTATCAGTCAGTTCAGTTCAGTTCAGTCGCTCAGTCGTGTCCGACTCTTTGCGACCCCACAAATTGCAGCACATCAGGCCTCCCTGTCCATCACCAACTCCCGGAGTTCACTCAAACTCACGTCCAACGTGTCAGTGATGCCATCCAGCCATCTCATCCTCTGCCGTCCCCTTCTCCTGCCCCCCAATCCCTCCTAGCATCAGGGTCTTTTCCAATGAGTCAACTCTTCGCATGAGGTGGCCAAAATACTGGAGTTTCAGCTTTAGCATCATTCCTTCCAAAGAACGCTCAGGACTGATCTCCTTCAGAATGGACTGGTTGGATCTCCTTGCAGTTCAAGGGACTCTCGAGTCTTCTCCAACACCACAGTTCAAAAGCATCAGTTCTTCAGTGCTCAGCTTTCTTCACAGTCCAACTCTCACATCCATACATGCCTACTGGAAAAACCATAGCCTTGACTAGATGGACCTTAGTCAGCAAAATAATGTCTCTGCTTTTGAATATGCTATCTAGGTTGATCATAACTTTCCTTCCAAGGAGTAAGCATCTTTTAATTTCATGGCTTCAATCACCATCTGCAGTGATTTTGGAGTCCAGAAAAATAAAGTCTGACACCGTTTCCACTGTTTCCCCATCTATTTGCCATGAAGTGATGGGACCAGATGCCATGATCTTCATTTTCTGAATGTTGAGCTTTAAGCCAACTTTTTCACTCTCCTCTTTCACTTTCATCCAGAGACTTTTTAGTTCCTCTTCACTTTCTGCCATCAGTATAGAAACAATAAATAACAAAAATGAGAGGGCTATGATTAATTTGCAATGATAGAAACAAGACTGCCCACAGCCAGGAGTCCTGGATCATGCATTGAAAAGTGTAAATGGTATATTGATGTGCTGTGCAAAATCCAGGTGGGAATATAATTTAAGAGGGGGAGTCTAAAATAATTTCCCAAACCATTAGAGTTATTCTAAGAGGAGAAACATAAGAAAGGGAAAAAAATCTGACTACACCTTGGATCTGTTTCTTTTACTTTAACCTTGCTTCCTGTTGCTTTTGTTCATGAAAAGGATACTATCTCTACATAATGGCCTGCCTGGGGACCCTGATCCTCTGTCAAAGGCACCAAAGTGCCTTTGTTCAGGGAAGCACCCTAATCCTGTCCATCTGTGAATGGCTACAAGGAAAATGAAATTAACATCTCCCTTCCCCTGAGGTTGGTCATTTCAGGAGATATTTGACTTTACTTCCTCACCTCCCTTTCCCTTTTCTATAAAAGAATCTGGCAGCCAGGCCCTGATAAGATGGCTATTTTGAGACACTAGCTTCCCATCTTTTCCATCTGCTGGTTTTCTACATAAATTATTATTTCTTGCCTCAAAACCTTGTCTCCTGATTTATTAGCTTGCAATGCAGTGAGCTGGTAACAAACAGAAAGCAGAGATGCATATACACCATGTGACTGGAGATTCAGAAATTCTCGTTGCACATATTTGATTTTACCACCTTATCCAATCTTATGAACCAAAAGAAAAGAATGGAACAGGTGTTAAGATTAGGCAATCCTATGGGTAATCCTCCACAGGGCACTCTTGATATCCTTGTTCCTTAGACTGTAGATGATGGGGTTCAGCATAGGGGTGACCACAGCATACATCACTGAGGCCACGGCGCCCTTCCTGGGGGAAGATGAAACAGCTGAACTGAGGTATACACCAAGACCTGTTCCATAAAACAAACAAACAATTGCCAGGTGAGAGCCACAGGTGGAGAAGGCTTTGTAATTCCCACCTGATGATGAGACTCTGAGAATGGAGGAAATAATTCGATAATAAGAGTAAAGAACTCCTGAGAGTGGAACTCCACCAAAAATGGTACCAATAAAAAGGATTAATATGTTATTGATGGAGGTGTCTGAACAGGCAAGCTTGAGGAGTTGAGAAAGGTCACAAAAGAAATGAGGGATTTCCATATCTGCACAGAAGGTAAGCTGTGACATCATCAAGTAGTGCAGTTGGGAGGTCAAAAAGCTGGTGAAAAATGATGCCAGGACCAATAAGCCACAGGTGCGGGGGTTCATGATGACCAGATAGTATAGGGGGTGACAAATGGCCACCAACCGGTCATAGGCCATCACTGTCAGAAGGAGACTCTCCAAACATGCAAAAAGAGAAAAGAAGGACACCTGAGCTAGGCATCCTACATAGGTGATGGATTTGCTGTGCATCTGGAGGTTCACTAGCATCTTGGGGACAGTGGTGGCACTGATACTGATGTCAGTCAATGACAGATTGGAGAGAAAGAAGTACATGGGGGTGTGGAGGTGGGAATCAGAGATAAAAGCCAGGATGATGAGCAGGTTCCCAAGCATGGTCACCAGGCACATGGACAGGAAGAGTCCAAAGAGGAGGGGCTGAAGTTCTGGTTCATCTGAGAGTCCCAGCAGGAGGAATTCTGAGACACGTGTAAGATTCTGTGGTTCCATGTTGATGGGGTATCTTTTGAAAAAGAAGAGTGTTAAATAAGCAAAACAAATGTAGAGGCATCCAGATAAGTGTTCATACATTGGATTTAAGCAACCCGTAAATAAAGTCTTTATTGAATATACACCCCAGTACTTCTACAATATTTCTAAGTTCTCAGTTGTGAGCATGTCTTTATTGATGACCAAAATAGTCACCTCTTTCTTTGCACCCATTTATGTGGTGACCCAAGAACGAAAGAGCAGACAAAACCGAGGAGAGTCTTGGAATGCAGGAACAGAAAAACCAGACCCTTATCATCCTTCCCTCCCCCATGCTGTAACTATTAATGGAACAGTATAACCTGTCTCCCATCCTACCCCACAGGGAGAAGGTATTTGCCCTACTCTTCCCCTTACCCAGTATACATGCCTCATACAATCAGCAAATGACCTGAAAGACCTCTATCCCACTCCCTGTACCCTGGTTATAAAAGTGGACTAAGGACCCCTGTTCAACATCTGTTCTCCCTTGAGCTGGCCTGCTGTTTTAACAGCATCTCCTACTCTAATAAACATTATTTCCCTCTCATTCTGTCTCATGTCTGGAAATTCTTTTTCAACCTACACTCGGACCATGACATTTTACACATGGGACTAAAGAATATTAGAGAAGGAAGGACATTTTGAGATCACAAATCCAGGAACACAATAAAATATCTGTTTTGTTTTGTTTTGTTTTGTTTTGTTTTTGCTGTTTTTGATTTTAGTTGCTAGGTAATACTTCTTACATGTCTCCAAGCCTAGACATTTCCAAGGGGTTGATTTCTCATCAAATCCAACCTTTTTATGAATATTTGAGAAATTTAACATCAAAGCCAGGTCTCAAACATTAAGTCGGCCTTCTTATGCCAGTTTAAAAGATTTTTAAGTCCATATTTCCTTACACAGACTTTGCATTTCTCCTAAGGTCAGTTCCCTGAATGCAGGCTGAGTTAGCAGGATAGAATACTGTCTAGAGGGGCTGCCCTGGTGGCTCAGTGTAAACAATCCACTTGCAGTGCAGGAAATGGCAATTCAACCCCTGGATCAGGAAGATCCCCTGGAAATGGATATGGCAACCCACTCCAATATTTTTGCCTAGGAAACCCCATGGACAGAGGAGCCTGAAGGCTACAATCCATGTGGTTGCAAGATTCAGACACAACTTAGTAACCAAACCACCACCACCACCTATACTGTATAGGCACCCTATGAAGGAATTTTCCCTACCTGCATTCAACTCTGACTTTACCCCTTTTCTACTCCACATAGGGCCTGATAAAAATTACATAAAAATATTGTGTTCCTATCCTCAACTGTAAGAGATGATAATGCATGTTCTGGGGGTGGGAATGCAGATAAAAGAAAATAAGCTTCAGAAAAATCTTAGCTCAGCTCCTGGCAAATGGAATCCCAGGTAAAAGTTTGTGATGTTGTGCTTACTGTCATCATTTTCATCACCATCACCTTCATGACCATCTGGAGAACTTAAGGGACAGTTTAGGGAGACCTATTTTCTGCTCTGCTGGAAAAGATGCCCAAGGAAGATAGAACCAGTGTGGAAGGAAAATTGAAATTGAAATAAGAGTTCTCAAATCCCCACCATTAACAATAACATGAACCTCATAGGTCTCTGCTTTAAACCTATGCACCTTTGGTGCCCTTCCACTGGCTATCCCAACTGTCTCACTGCCTTGATGATGAGAAAACAAATCTCCCCCAATCCTTCCTGCATTCAGGGTCTCCTTTCTTATGAACAATTGAGAAATTTCAGACCAAAGCCAGATCTCAAACCCTAAGTTGGCCTTCTTACACCAGCCTGAGAGTTTTTCAAGTCACTATTTCCTTATACAGAGTCTGCATTTCTCCTAAATTCACTTCCCTGAATGCAGGCTGAGTTAGCAGGAGAGAATATTGTTTAGGTGCCTTATGAATGGAATATCACTGTCTACATTCAAATCTGACTTTACCCTCTATCTCTCCAGGGTTTATAAACATTACCTTAAAGTATTGTGTCCCTATCCAGAACTACAAAATAATAACAATGGTATTGCTGTCTTTGGAGGTGATAGTAAAGCATATAAAAATAACAATTACACAAAAAACTTAGCTCAGCTCCTGGACTTGGAATCCTTAGGTAAAGTTTTGTGACACTGTGGTTACTGTCATCATGTTCATCATCCTTACCTTCATGATATTTTGGAGCACTTGGGGGACAATTTAGAGGGAACTCTTTCTTGCTCAGGTAGAAAAAAATGTACCCCCTCCAAGACAGAACCAATGTTAGAGGAAAGTAGAAATTTAAATAAGAGTTCTTGGATCCCCACCACTAACAATATAAACTTCATAGGCCTCTTAGCTGAATCTGTGTATTTTGGTGCCCTCCCACTGGCTATCCCAACTGTCCCACTGCCTTAATGGTGAGTAAACAAGGCTTCCTCATCCTTCCTGCCTTCAGTGTGTGCCTCTGCATTTGACACTCACTGGGTTGGGCTATGTCTCCGCTGAAGCAGGACTGAAGGATGCAGATTGCCTGCCCCTCCCATGCCCGCTGTTGGATGAGGGTTGAGGCTGTGTCCGCAGGACTCATAAGAAAACAGACTCAAATATGGCTTCCAGGATCAGACAACAACTCTGGGAGATGAAAGACACAGGTATGACACCCAGTGGACTGGAGCTGACTAACTTAAGGGTGGGGAAGCATAGGCTAATTATTTACAATGATACAGCCTTGAAACCCCAATGCACCTAAAAGATAATTAGATGAATTGGTCCATGGTCCTCAGTCTCTGAGGATTTGCTAATTTCATGGAGGAGGAAAAGAAGAAAAGTGATTGTATTAGGAAGGACCTAGACCTTTCCTCTTCTCAAGAGGAGGCTGACCTATACTCTTCACCACTGAAGTCCAAGTTGCTTACATTATTGAAAACTTCAGGCACTTCTTTCACAAATATATATCTATTGTTTTGTATTATTTTCCATTATAGATTATTATAGGTCTGTATATATAGAATGTAGTTCCCTATGCTATACAGTAAATTTTTATTTTATATATAGTAGTGTATATATGGAAGTTAATCTCAAACTTCCAATGTATCCTTCCCTGTGCCTTCTCTTTTAGTAACCATCAGTTTGTTTTTTATATCTGTGACTCTATTTCTGTTTTTTTAAAAGTTCATTTGTGTTATTCTTTTAGTGTCTGTATATAAGAGACATCACATGATAATTTGTCTTTCTCTTTCTGACTTGTTTCACTTATTATGCTCTCTAGGTCCATTCTTGTAGCTCCAAATGGCATTATTTCACTCTTTTCATCAGATCAGATCAGATCAAATCAGTCGCTCAGTTGTGTCTGACTCTCTGCGACCCCATGAATCGCAGCACACCAGGCCTCCCTGTCCATCACCATCTCCGAGTCGATGATGCCATCCAGCCATCTCATCCTCTGTCGTCCCCTTTTCCTCCTGGCCCCAATGCCTCCCAGCATCAGAGTCTTTTCCAATGAGTCAACTCTTCACATGAGGTGGCCAAAGTACTGGAGTTTCAGCTTTAGCATCTATCTTTCCAAAGAACACCCAGGGCTGATCTCCTTTAGAATGGACTGGTAGAATTTCCTTGCAGTTCAAGGGACTCTCAAGAGTCTTCTCCAACACCACAGTTCAAAAGCATCAATTCTTCGGCTCTCAGCCTTCTTCACAGTCCAACTCTCACATCCATACACGACCACAGGAAAAACCATAGCCTTGACTAGATGGACCTTTGTTGGCAAAGTAATGTCTCTGCTTTTTAATATGCTATCTAGGTTGGTCATAGCTGAGGAGTATTCCATTTATATAACAACACATCTTCTTTTTAATAAATTAATTTATTTTTTATTGAAGGATAATTTCTTTACAGAATTTTGCTGTTTTCTGTCAAACCTCAAAATGAATCAGCCATAGGTATGCATATTTCCCCTCCCTTTTGAAACTCCCTCCCATCTCCCTCCCCATCTCACCCCTCTAGGTTGATACAGAGCCCCTGTTTGAGCTTCCTGAGCCATACAGGAAATTTCCGTTGGCTATTTATTTTACATATGGTAATGTAAGTTTCCATGTTACTCTTTCCATACATCCCACCCTCTCCTCTCCTCTCCTCTCCACATGTCTATAAATCTATTCTCTATGTCTGTTTCTCCATTGTTGCCCTCTAAGAAAATTCTTCAGTACCATTTTTCTCTTAGATTCCATATATTTGTGTTAGAATATGATATTTATCTTTCTCTTTCTGACTCACTTCATTCTGTATAAAGGTTCTAGGTTCATCCACCTCATTAGAACTGACTCAAATGCATCCCTTTTTATGGCTGAGTAATATTCCCTTGTGTATATATACCACAACTTCTTTATCCATTCATCTGTCGATGGACATCTAGGTTGTTTCCAAGTTCTGACTATTGTAAATAGTGCTGCAATGAACAATGGGATACATGTGTCTCTTTCAATTTTGGTTTCCTCAGGGTATAGGCCTAAGAGTAGGATTGCTGGGTCATATAGTGGTTTTATTCCTAGTTTTATAAGGAATCTCCATACCATCTTCCATAGTGGCTGTATCAATTTACATTCTCACCAACAGTGCAAGAGTGTTTCCTTTTCTCCACACCCTTTCCAGCATTTATTGTTTGTAAATTTTGATGCAGGCCATTCTGACTGGTGTGAGGTGATATCTCATTGTAGTTTTGATTTGCATTTCTCTAATAATGAGTGTTGTTGAGCATCTTTTCATGTGTTTGTTAGCCATCTGTATGTCTTCTTTAGAGAAACGACTGTTTAAGTATTTTCCCACTTTTAATTGGGTTGTTTGTTTTTCTTGCATTGAGTTGTTACAAGCTGCTTGTATATTTTGGAAATTAACCCTTTGTCAGTTATTTTTCAAGAGAATTTCCCTGAAGAAGACCTACTACACGAAGAATTTGCCCTTTGTGGCTATTTCTGCAGATCCCATCATGATGTTTCCGGTCATAGAGTCAGAAATACCTCTAGTTTCTCTTACATTCTTAGAGTCCTTCCATTGATGTAGAGGCATTCAGTGTCTGAGTTCAACAAACCTTTGATTTCTGCTCAATTAGAGAGGACACAGCTCCCTCTCTAAATGTGTATTTTAAAAATAATTTTTGTATTTGAATTCTGGATGTCATTAATGTGCTTTTGGCTTACGTTCCATGGACAGAAGAGCCTGGTGGGCCACAGTGTAATACAGTCCATGGGATTGCAAATAATCACACATGACTGAGTGACTAACACTTTCACACACACTTAATGCGAGATGACGGTCTGTTGCAACTTACTACACCTTATGTTTCTGTCTTCCTGGTTCACAGTCTATGTATGAGAAACTCAAGAGATTGATTCCTCACTAATTTGTTAGTTGATAAGTAGAATATATACTCAATTAAATTGGACATGGAAGAAAAATATTAATTATATTTGTGCAAACATGTCAGAGAAAAGCTGGGGACAACCAAATAACTGGTGTGTAAAGAATATTTAGGGGGAAACAAGTGGGTATCAATAAATTTTGTTAATAGAATACTTGAGCAATGAGAATAATGTAAAAAGAAAGTGAAATCATTTCATAGTGGGAAGTAGAGCTTGGTTGCTAGAAAAACTACTGAAATGAGTTTGGAAGACATGGCATTTGAAAACCAATGATTTTTTTCATAGATTTGTGATTTTCTGAATCTTCCCTCCCTGCTATGATGCTTATTCTTCAAGGAAACAGGTAGATCAACACCTTTTTGTATTGTCTTTTTAGACGTCCAATTGAGAAATGTCTATCCTCACTTTTTATCACTTTGTTGTTTGTGAATCATATAAACACACCTATATTTTGTGACAATCCTGTGCACATTAGTAGTTGGATAAAAACAGATCCTCCTGAGTATACATACTAATAGAAATAAGCCAAACACTGCTTCTTTCGGGAGTTGTAGAGCATGCTATACAAGGTCCAGTGATCCAGGGAGAAAGGGAGTTAGTGGAAGTATGTGATTTAAAATGGGGAATTAGTCACTCTATTTGTTCAAAAACCTGGCCAAGATCATTAGGGGATAAAAACATCCTAAACATCTTGGTCTTTCAGGTAAGATTTGGATTCTCATTATCAAATAGTGGAAAAAATCATAGGAAAATATAGAAACAGTAAATTTAAGAAAGAGAGAACTATGATTATTTTGTAGTGATAGAAACAAGACTGCCCATGATCAAGGGTCCTAGATCATGTATAAGGAAAGACAAAATGGTATAATGGTGTACTATGCAAAATCCTGGTGGGAATATGACTTGTGTGGAGAATTCAAAAAGAATCTCCCAAGTGATTAAAGCTATTCTAAGAGGAAAACCTGCATAAACAGAAAGCAGGAAGCCAGATAAGTATATATACACTATGTGTTTGCATATTCAGAACTTCTTGTTGCACATATTTGATTTTACTACCTTTGTAAATCTTTTTTGTGATTGTTCAGTCACTAAGTTGTGTCTGATTCTTTATGATCCCATGGACTGCAGCACATCAGACTTCCTTATCCTTCACAGGAGTTGGCTCAAACTCATGTCTTATGAATCAAAAAGCAAGATGGCACAGGATTTGAAATTAGGCTTTGAGATTCTGTGGCTAATCCTCCACAAGGCACTCTTGATGTCCTTGTTCCTTAGACTGTAAATGAAGGGGTTCAGCATAGGGATGACCACGGTGTACATCACTGAGGCCACCACACTCTTCCTAGGGGAAAATGAGAGAGCTGAACTTATATATACCCCAATGCCTGTTCCATAAAACAAGCAAACAACTGACAAGTGAGAACCACAGGTGGAGAACGCTTTATACCTCCTACCTAATGATGAGAGTCTGAGGATGGAGGAAATTCAAGAATAAGAGTAAAGGACCCCTGACGGTGGAACTCCATCAAAGATGGTACCAATGAAATAAATTAATATGCTACTGATGGAGGTGTCAGAACAGGAAAGGTTGAAGAGTTGAGAAAATCCACAAAAATAATGAGGAAGTCCCACACCTGCACAGAAGGTAAGCTGTGCCATCATCAAGTAGTGCAGCAGGGAGTTCAAAAAGCTAATGGAAAGTGATGCCAGGACCAACAAACCACAGAGGTGGTGGTTCATGATGACCAGATAGTATAGGGGGTGACAAATGGCCACCAACCAGTCATAGGCCATCACTGTCAGAAGCACACTCTCCAAACATGCAAAAAGAGCAAAAAGTTCACCTGAGCAATGCACCCTGCATAGGTGATGGATTTGCTATGCGTTTGAAAATTCACTAGCATCTTAGGGATGGTGGTGGTGCTGATGATACTGATGTCAGCCAAGGACAGATTGGAGAGGAAGAAGTACATGGGGTTGTGGAGGTGGGGGTCAGAGCTGACAGCCAGGATGATGAGCAGGTTCCCAAGCACAGTCACCAGGTACAGAGACAGGAAGAGCCCAAAGAGAAGAGATTGTAGTTCTGGATCATCTGAGAAGCCCAGGAGGAGGAATTCTGAGACACGTGTATGATTCTGTGGTTCCATGTAGATGGGGCACCTTTTGAAAAAGAAGTGAGTGTTGAATACACACAACAATTGTACAGATACTCAGATAAGTGTTCATACTTTGTATTTGAGCAATTCATAAATAGAGTGTTCATGCTTGAGGACCATACCCCCTAGTTTCTTTCACAATTTTCTGAGTCTGAACACATTTTTATTGATCCCAGGGACCCCCTAGTTTCTTTCACAATTTTCTGAGTCTGAACACATTTTTATTGATCCCAGGGCATTCACTTGTTTCTTTACACATCTGTTTTTGAGGCCTAGGTCCAAAGAATATGAGAGAAGTAAGGACATTTTGAGATCACAAATCCATGAACATAGTAAAACATCTGTTCCCTACCTGTTAAGGAAAAATATGGGCTAAAAATTATTCTCTTAAAAAAAACAAAACATTAATCTCATTAAAGAACACAATGTGCTTAGTTGCTCAGTCATGTCCAACACTTTATGACACTATGGACTGTAACCCACCAGGCTCCTCTGTCCATGGAGAGTCTCCAGGCCAGAATACTGGAGTGGATTGCCATGCCCTCTTTTTTTTTTTTTATGTATTTTTTTTTTTTTAGTTTTTTTTTTTTATTTTTTTTTAGTTTTTTATTTTTTTAATTTTAAAATCTTTAATTCTTACATGTATTCCCCAACATGAACCCCCCTCCCACCTCCCCTCCCCATAACATCTTTCTGGGTCATCCCCATGCACCAGCCCCAAGCATGCTGCATCCTGCGTCAGACATAGACTGGCGATTCAATTCACATGATAGTATACATGTTAGAATGTCATTCTCCCAAATCATCCCACCCTCTCCCTCTCCCTCTGAGTCCAAAAGTCCGTTATACACATCTGTGTCTCTTTCCCTGTCTTGCATACAGGGTCGTCATTGCCATCTTCCTAAATTCCATATATATGTGTTAGTATACTGTATTGGTGTTTTTCTTTCTGGCTTACTTCACTCTGTATAATCGGCTCCAGTTTCATCCATCTCATCAGAACTGATTCAAATGAATTCTTTTAACGGCTGAGTAATACTCCATTGTGTATATGTACCACAGCTTTCTTATCCATTCATCTGCTGATGGACATCTAGGTTGTTTCCATGTCCTGGCTATTATAAACAGTGCTGCGATGAACATTGGGGTACATGTGTCTCTTTCAATTCTGGTTTCCTCGGTGTGTATGCCCAGAAGTGGGATTGCTGGGTCATAAGGTAGTTCTATTTGCAATTTTTTAAGGAATCTCCACACTGTTTTCCATAGTGGCTGTACTAGTTTGCATTCCCACCAACAGTGTAGGAGGGTTCCCTTTCTCCACACCCTCTCCAGCATTTATTGCTTGCAGATTTTGGATCGCAGCCATTCTGACTGGTGTGAGGTGATACCTCATTGTGGTTTTGATTTGCATTTCTCTAATAATGAGTGATGTTGAGCATCTTTTCATGTGCTTGTTAGCCATCCGTATGTCTTCTTTGGAGAAATGTCTATTTAGTTCTTTGGCCCATTTTTTGATTGGGTCGTTTATTTTTCTGGAGTTGAGCTGCATAAGTTGCTTGTATATTTTTGAGATTAGTTGTTTGTCAGTTGCTTCATTTGCTATTATTTTCTCCCATTCAGAAGGCTGTCTTTTCACCTTGCTTATATTTTCCTTTGTTGTGCAGAAGCTTTTAATTTTAATTAGATCCCATTTGTTTATTTTTGCTTTTATTTCCAGAATTCTGGGAGGTGGATCATAGAGGATCCTGCTGTGATTTATGTCTGAGAGTGTTTTGCCTATGTTCTCCTCTAGGAGTTTTATAGTTTCTGATCTTACATTTAGATCTTTAATCCATTTTGAGTTTATTTTTGTGTGCGGTGTTAGAAAGTGATCTAGTTTCATTCTTTTACAAGTGGTTGACCAGTTTTCCCAGCACCACTTGTTAAAGAGATTGTCTTTACTCCATTGTATATTCTTGCCTCCTTTGTCAAAGATAAGGTGTCCATATGTGTGTGGATTTATCTCTGGGCTTTCTATTTTGTTCCATTGATCTATATGTCTGTCTTTGTGCCAGTACCATACTGTCTTGATGACTGTGGCTTTGTAGTAGAGCCTGAAGTCAGGCAAGTTGATTCCTCCAGTTCCATTCTTCTTTCTCAAGATTGCTTTGGCTATTCGAGGTTTTTGTATTTCCATACAAATCTTGAAATTATTTGTTCTAGTTCTGTGAAAATGTGGCTGGTAGCTTGATAGGGATTGCATTGAATTTGTAAATTGCTTTGGGTAGTATACTCATTTTCACTATATTGATTCTTCCAATCCATGAACATGGTATATTTCTCCATCTATTAGTGTCCTCTTTGATTTCTTTCATCAGTGTTTTATAGTTTTCTATATATAGGTCTTTAGATTCTTTAGGTAGATATATTCCTAAGTATTTTATTCTTTTCGTTGCAATGGTGAATGGAATTGTTTCCTTAATTTCTTTTTCTACTTTCTCATTATTCGTGTATAGGAATGCAAGGGATTTCTGTGTGTTGATTTTATATCCTGCAACTTTACTATATTCATTGATGATCTCTAGTAATTTTCTGGTGGAGTTTTTAGGGTTTTCCATGTAGAGGATCATGTCATCTGCAAACAGTGAGAGTTTTACTTCTTCTTTTCCAATTTGGATTCCTTTTATTTCTTTTTCTGCTCTGATTGCTGTGGCCAAAACTTCCAGAACTATGTTGAATAGTAGCGGTGAAAGTGGACACCCTTGTCTTGTTCCTGACTTTAGGGAAATGCTTTCAATTTTTCACCATTGAGGATAATGTTTGCTGTGGGATTGTCATAGATAGCTTTTATTATGTTGAGGTATGTTCCTTCTATTCCTGCTTTCTGGAGAGTTTTTATCATAAATGGATGTTGAATTTTGTCAAAGGCCTTCTCTGCATCTATTGAGATAATCATATGGTTTTTATTTTTCAATTTGTTAATGTGGTGAATTACATTGATTGATTTGCGGATATTGAAGAATCCTTGCATCCCTGGGATAAAGCCCACTTGGTCATGGTGTATGATCTTTTAATGTGTTGTTGGATTCTGATTGCTAGAATTTTGTTGAGGATTTTTGCATCTATGTTCATCAGAGATATTGGCCTGTAGTTTTCTTTTTTGTGACATCTTTGTCAGGTTTTGGTATTAGGGTGATGGTGGCCTCATAGAATGAGTTTGGAAGTTTACCTTCCTCTGCAATTTTCTGGAAGAGTTTAAGTAGGATAGGTGTTAGCTCTTCTCGAAATTTTTGGTAGAATTCAGCTGTGAAGCCATCTGGACCTGGGCTTTTGTTTGCTGGAAGATTTCTGATTACGGTATCAATTTCCGTGCTTGTGATGGGTCTGTTAAGATTTTCTATTTCTTCCTGGTTCAGTTTTGGAAAATTGTACTTTTCTAAGAATTTGTCCATTTCTTCCACGTTGTCCATTTTATTGGCATACAACTGCTGATAGTATTCTCTTATGATCCTTTGTATTTCTGTGTTGTCTGTTGTGATCTCTCCATTTTCATTTCTAATTTTATTGATTTGATTTTTCTCTCTTTGCTTCTTGATGAGTCTGGCTAATGGTTTGTCAATTTTATTTATCCTTTCAAAGAACCAGCTTTTGGCTTTGTTGATTTTTGCTATGGTCTCTTTTGTTTCTTTTGCATTTATTTCTGCCCTAATTTTTAAGATTTCTTTCCTTCTACTCACTCTGGGGTTCTCCAACTCTTCCTTTTCTAGTTGCTTTAGTTGTAGAGTTAGGTTATTTATTTGACTTTTTTCTTGTTTCTTGAGGTATGCCTGTATTGCTATGAACTTTCCTCTTAACACTGCTTTTATAGTGTCCCACAGGTTTTGGGTTGTTGTGTTTTCATTTTCATTAGTTTCTATGCATACTTTGATTTCTTTTTGATTTCTTCTGTGATTTGTTGGTTATTCAGAAGTGTGTTGTTCAACCTCCATATGTTGGAATTTTTAATAGTTTTTCTCCTGTAATTGAGATCTAATCTTAATGCATTATGGTCAGAAAAGATGCTTGGAATGATTTCGATTTTTTGAATTTATCAAGTTTAGATTTATGGCCCAGGATGTGATCTATCCTGGAGAAGGTTCCATGAGCACTTGAAAAAAAGGTGAAATTCGTTGTTTTGGGGTGAAATGTCCTATAGATATCAATTAGGTCTAACTGATCTAATGTATCATTTAAAGTTTGCGTTTCTTTGTTAATTTTCTGTTTAGTTGATCTGTCCATAGGTGTGAGTGGGGTATTAAAGTCTCCCACTATTATTGTGTTATTGTTGATTTCCCCTTTCATACTTGTTAGCATTTGTCTTACATATTGTGGTGCTCCTATATTGGGTGCATATATATTTATAATTGTTATATCTTCTTCTTGGATTGTTCCTTTGATCATTATGTAGTGGCCTTCTTTGTCTCTTTTCACAGCCTTTGTTTTGAAGTCTATTTTATCGGATATGAGTATTGCCACTCCTGCTTTCTTTTGGTCTCTATTCGCGTGGTATATCTTTTTCCAGCCCTTCACTTTCAGTCTGTATGTGTCCCTTGTTTTGAGGTGGGTCTCTTGTAAGCAGCATATAGAGGGGTCTTGTTTTTGTATCCATTCGGCCAGTCTTTGTCTTTTGGTTGGGGCGTTCAACCCATTTACGTTTAAGGTAATTATTGATAAGTATGATCCCGTTGCCATTTACTTTATTGTTTTGGGTTCGGGTTTATACACCCTTTTCGTGTTTCCTGTCTAGAGGATATCCTTTAGAATTTGTTGGAGAGCTGGTTTGGTGGTGCTGAATTCTCTCAGCTTTTGCTTGTCTGTAAAGCTTTTGATTTCTCCTTCATATTTGAATGAGATCCTTGCTGGGTACAGTAATCTGGGCTGTAGGTTATTGTCTTTCATCACTTTAAGTATGTCTTGCCATTCCCTCCTGGCCTGAAGAGTTTCTATTGACAGATCAGCTGTTATCCTTATGGGAATCCCCTTGTGTGTTATTTGTTGTTTTTCCCTTGCTGCTTTTAATATTTGTTCTTTGTGTTTGATCTTTGTTAATTTGATCAATATGTGTCTTGGGGTGTTTCACCTTGGGTTTATCCTATTTGGGACTCTCTGTGTTTCTTGGACTTGGGTGATTATTTCCTTCCCCATTTTAGGGAAGTTTTCAACTAGTATCTCCTCAAGGATTTTCTCATGATCTTTCTTTCTGTCTTCTTCTTCTGGGACTCCTATAATTCGAATGTTGGAGCGTTTCATATTGTCCTGGAGGTCTCTGAGATTGTCCTCGTTTCTTTTAATTCGTTTTTCTTGTTTCCTCTCTGATTCACTTATTTCTACCATTCTATCTTCTATTTCACTAATCCTATCTTCTGCCTCCGTTATTCTACTATTTGTTGCCTCCAGAGAGTTTCTGATCTCATTTATTGTGTTATTCATTGTATTTTGACTCTTTTTTATTTCTTCTAGGTCCTTGTTAAACCTTTCTTGCATCTTCTCAATCCTTGTCTCTAGGCTATTTATCTGTGTTTCCATTTTGATTTCAAGATTTTGGATCATTTTCACTATCAATATTCGGAATTCCTTCTCCGGTAGATTCCCTACTTCTTCCTCTTTTGTTTGATTTGGTGGGCAACTCTCCTGTTCCTTTACCTGCTGAGTATTCCTCTGTCTCTTCATCTTGGTTATATTGCTGCGTTTGGGGTGGCCTTTTTATATTCTGATAATTTGTGGAGTTCTCTTTATTATGGAGCTTCCTCACTTTGGGTGGAGTTCTATCAGTGGCTTGTCAAGGTTTCCTGGTTAGGGAAGCTTGTGTTGGAGTTTTGGTGGGTGGAGCTGGGTTTCTTCTCTCTGGAGTGCAGTGGAGTGACCCGTAATGGGTTATGAGACATCAAAGGTATTGGGATAATTTTGAGCTGCCTGTATATTGAGGCTCAGGGAGTGTTCCTGTGTTGCTGGAGAATTTGCGTGGTATGTCTTGTTTTGGAACTTGTTGGCCCTTGGGTGGAGCTTGGTTTCAGTGTAGGTATGAAGGCTTTGATGAGCTCCTATTGCTTAATGTTCCCTGAATTCAAGAGTTCTCTAATGTTTTCAGGCTTTGGGTTTAAGCTTCCTGCTTCTGGTCTTCAGTTTTATTTTCACAGTAGCCTCTAGACTTCTCCATCTATACAGCACCGATGATAAAACATCTAGGTTAAAGATGAAAAGTTTCTCCACCTTGAGGGACACTCAGAGAGGTTCACTGAGTTACAAGGAGAAGAGAAGATGGAGGGGTAGTTAGAGGTAACTGGAATGAGATGTGGTGAGATCAAGAGAGGAGAGAGCAAGCTAGCCAGTAGTCACTTCCTTATGTGCGCTCTATAGTCTGGACCGCTCAGAGGTATTTACAGAGTTATACGGGGAAGAGGAGAGGGAGGAAGTAGACAGAGGTGACCAGGAGGATAAGAGAGAGGAATGAGTAGGAAAGAGACAAATCCTGCCAGTAACCAGTTCCTTAGGTGTTCTCTACCGTCTGGAACACACAGAGATTCACAGAGTTGGATAGAGAAGAGATGGGGAGAAAAGAGACAGAGGCCACCTGGTGGAGAAAAAGGAGAGGCCAGAGGAGGAGAGAGTGGACAAGCCAGTAATCTCGCTCTCAGGTAAACTTGGGTAGTGAAGTTTGGGTTTTTAAATGTACAAAATTGACAACAAAGATTAAAAATCTGGAGTAGAGGTTGGATTTTCAAAGCTACAATATTAAAGAAAAGCAGAAGGAAAAAGGAAGAAAGAAAAAAAGAATTATTAAAAACAAACAAACAAACAACAACAAAAAAACACCAACAACCATCCAAAGAGTATATATGGTGTTTGCCTTAAAAAAAAAAAAAAAAGTCTTTTTTTTTTAATAGTAATACTAGGTTATAGAAATAAAAATTAGAGGAGAAATAGAAGATTTAACAATTAAAAAAAGCTCGGAAAAAAAAGAAAAAAATTGCAAAAGGCAAAAAAAGAAAAAAAAAGAATGATTTTAAAAATATTAAAAATTAAAAATATATCTGGCTCTTCTCTGATGTTATGGGCCGTGTGGGCTCACTTCCAAGGTGGTTCCTCTGTTTAACTTCTTCTGTTTGCTGGTTTTTAGGCTCACTAGTTCAGTCGCGCTGTGGGGAGGGGGGATGCTGCAAACAAATAGCACTGTCGTGTGTACACAGTATCTCTGCCCCGCTTGACCTGTCCTTCCTCGCGGCGCACAAACCGCTCCGGCTCTACGATGCTCAGCCGGGAACCGTCTGGGGCCAGCCCTAGGCTGCGTGCACTTCCCCGGTCCAAGCCGCTCAGGTTCGGCCCTCAGGCAGCCCTCAGAGGCACAAATGCGGCTGGGACTGCGCTTTGTGCCCTTCCCAGGTCCGAGTAGCTCAGGAGTTTGGCGAGCGCGATCGCCGCGGCTTGTCACCTTTTCCGCCGCTGCCGCTCAGCTCTCTGGGTGGACCGCTGGCGCACCCCGTGAGGCAGACTGTGACTGTCCAGCACCCCAGAAGTCTTAGCAAAGGAGCCTGCTTGCAGTTAGGTAAGTAAAGTCTCTCCGGGTCTGCAATTGCCCCTTTCCAGTCCTTACGGCTCTGGCTGCCTGTCCCCGGCGGGGAATGGTCTGCAGCCGGCTTTTTCTGTTCCGTCCTTTGTTCTGTGCTCAGTCCTGGCGGTGTCTTATGTTCGAGCTTTTCGCGTGGTAGCTATCCCACAGTCTGGTTTGCTAGCCCAAGTTAGATCGTTCTGGTGGAGCGTGGGGCGTTCGTGCCCAATTCT
Organism: Ovis aries; assembly: GCF_016772045.2. NCBI lineage: Eukaryota > Metazoa > Chordata > Mammalia > Artiodactyla > Bovidae > Ovis > Ovis aries. The sequence continues at coordinate 11,952,854 of NC_056058.1, forward strand.
TACAAAGCACTGCAGCCCGCGCCTCCCGCGCGTCCCTGCCCTGCCCCCACTTCCCAATGGCGGATGCAGGCGTCTGTGCTGCTTTTCCGCTGGGGGAGTTACTGGTGGGCTTGTAATCTCTTGGTTTTAATTATTTATCTATTTTTCCTTCCTGTTATGTTGCCCTCTGTGTTTCCAAGGCTCGCCACAGACTCGGCAGGGAGAGTGTTTCCTGGTGTTTGGAAACCTCTCTTCTTAAAATTCCCTTCCCGGGACGGGCTTCCCTTCCCGGGACGGAGCTCCCTCCCCACCTCCTTTGTCTCCTTTTTCGTCTTTTATATTTTTTCCCTACCTGATTTTGAAGACAATGGTCTGCTTTTCTGGTTGCCTGATGTCCTCTGCCAGCCTACAGAAGTTGTTTTGCGGAGTTTGCTCGGCGTTGAAATGTTCTTTTGAGGAATTTGTGAGGGAGAACGTGATCTTCCCGTCCTATTCCTCCGCCATCTTTCCCTCCCTCTGCCATGCCCTCTTACAGGGGATCTTCCCAACCCAAGGATTGAACCCAGGTCTCCCACATTGCAGGTGAATTCTTTACCATCTGAGCCACCGGAGAAGCCCAAGAACACTGGAGTGGATAAACTATTGCTTCTCCAGGGGGTCTTCCCAACCCAGGAATTGAACCGGGGTGCCTTGCATTGCAAGTAGATTCTTTACCAGCTGAGTTACCAGAGAAGCCCAGGTTCAGTTCAGTTCAGCTGCTCAGTTGTGTCCGACTCTTTGCAACCCCACGAATTGCAGCATGCCAGGCCTCCCTGTCCATCACCATCTCCCAGAGTTCACTCAAACTCACGTCCATCGAGTCCGTGATGCCATCCAGCCATGTCATCCTCTGTCGTCCCCTTCTCCTCCTTCCATCAATCGCTCCCAGCATCAAAGTCTTTTCCAATGAGTCAACTCTTTGCATGAGGTGGCCAAAGTATTGGAGTTTCAGCTTTAGCATCATTCCTTCCAAAGAAATCCCAGGGCTGATCTTCTTCAGAACGGATTGGTTGGATCTCCTTGCAGTCCAAGGGACTCTCAAGAGTCTTCTCCAACACCACAGTTCAAAAACATCAATTCTTCGGCACTCAGCTTTCCTCACAGTCCAATTCTCGCATCCATACATGACCGCTGGAAAAACCATAGCCTTGACTAGATGGACCTTAGTTGGCAAAGTAATGTCTCTGTTTTTGAATATGCTATCTAGGTTGGTCATAACTGTCCTTCCAAGGAGTAAGCGTCTTTTAATTTCATGGCTTCAATCACCATTTGCAGTGATTTTGGAGTCCCCCAAAATAAAGTCTGACACTGTTTCCACTGTTTCCCCCATCTATTTCCCATGAAGTGATGGGACCAGATTCCATAATCTTCGTTTTCTGAATGTTGAGCTTTAAGCCAACTTTTTCACTCTCCTCTTTCACTCTCATCAAGAGGCTTTTTAATTCCTCTTCACTTTCTGCCATAAGGGTGGTGTCATCTGCATATCTGAGGTTATTTGTATTTCTCCTAGCAATCTTGATTCCAGCTTGTGTTTCTTCCAGCCCAACATTTCTCATGATGTACTCTGCATATAAGTTAAATAAGCAGGGTGATAATATACAGCCTTGACGTACTCCTTTTCCTATTTGGAAGCAGTCTGTTGTTCCATGTCCAGTTCTAACTGCTGCTTCCTGACCTGCATACAGATTTCTCAAGAGGCAGGTCAGGTGGTCTGGTATTCCCATCTCTTTCAGAATCTTCCACAGTTGATTGTGATCCACACAGTCAAAGGCTTTGGCATAGTCAATAAAGCAGAAATAGATGTTTTTCTGGAACTCTCTTGCTTTTTCCATGATCCAGCAGATGTTGGCAATTTGATCTGTGGTTCCTCTGCCTTTTCTAAAACCAGCTTGAACATCAGGAAGTTCACGGTTCACGTATTTCTGAAGCGTGGCTTGGAGAATTTTGAGCATTACTTTACTAGTGTGTGAGATGAATGCAATTGTGCAGTAGTTTGAACATTCTTTGGCATTGCCTTTCTTTGGGCTTGGAATGAAAACTGACCTTTCCCCGTCCTGTGGCCACTGCTGAGTTTTCCAAATTTGCTGGCATATTGAGTGCAGCACTTTCACAGCATCAGCTTTCAGGATTCGAAACAGCTCCACTGGAATTCCATCACCTCCACTAGCTTTGTTTGTAGAGATGCTTTCTAAGGCCCAGTTGACTTCACATTCCAAGATGTCTGGCTCTAGATTAGTGATCACATCATCATGATTATCTGGGTCATGAAGATCTTTTTTGTACAGTTCTTCTGTGTATTCTTGCCACCTCTTCTTAATATCTTCTGCTTCTGTTAGGCCCATACCATTTCTGTCCTTTATTGGGCCCATCTTTGCATGAAATATTCCCTTGATATCTCTAATTTTCTTGAAGAGATCTCTAGTCTTTCCCATTCTGTTCTTTTCCTCTAGTTCTTTGCATTGATTGCTGAAGAAGGCTTTTTATCTCTTCTTGCTATTCTCTGGAAGTCTGCATTCAGATGCTTTTATCTTTCCTTTTCTCCTTTGCTTTTCATCTCTCTTCTTTTCACAGCTATTTGTAAGGCCTCCCCAGACAGCCATTTTGCTTTTGTGCATTTCTTTTCCATGGGGAAGGTCTTGCTCCCTGTCTCCTGTACAATGTCACGAACCTCATTCCACAGTTCATCAGGCACTCTATCTATCAGATCTAGGCCCTTAAATCTATTTCTTATTTCCACTGTATAATCATAAGGGATTTGATTTAGGTCATACCTGAATGGTCTAGTGGTTTTCCCTATGTTCTTCAATTTGAGTCTGAATTTGGTAATAAGGAGTTCATGATCTGAGCCACAGTCAGCTCCCGGTCTTGTTTTCGTTGACTGTATAGAGCTTCTTCATCTTTGGCTGCAAAGAATATAATCAATCTGATTTCAGTGGTGACCATCTGGTGATGTCCATGTGTAGAGTCTTCTCTTGTGTTGTTGGAAGAGGGTGTTTGCTATGATCAGTGCATTTTCTTGGCAAAACTCTATCAGTCTTTGCCCTGCTTCCTTCCGTATTCCACGGCCAAATTTGCCTGTTACTCCAGGTGTTTCTTGACTTCCTACTTTTGCATTCCAGTCCCCTATAATGAAAAAAGACATCTTTTTTGGGTGTTAGTTCTAAAAGGTTTTGTAGCTCTTCATAGAACCGTTCAACTTCAGCTTCTTCGGTGTTACTGGTTGGGGCATAGACTTGGATAACTCTGATATTGGATGGTTTGCCTTGGAAACGAACAGAGATCATTCTGTCATTTTGAGATTGCATCCAAGTACTGCATTTCAGACTCTTTTGTTGACCATGATGGCTACTCCGTTTCTTCTGAGGGATTCCTGCCTGCAGTAGTAGATACAATGGTCATCTGAGTTAAATTCACCCATTCCAGTCCATTTTAGTTTACTGATTCCTAGAATGTTGACGTTCACTCTTGCCATCTCTTGTTTGACCACTTCCAATTTGCCTTGATTCATGGACCTGACATTCCAGGTTCCTATGCAATATTGCTCTTTACAGCATCGGACCTTGCTTCTATCACCAGTCACATCCACAGCTGAGTATTGTTTTTGCTTTGGCTCCATCCCTTCATTCTTTCTGGAGTTATTTCTCCACTGATCTCCAGTACCATAATGGGCACCTACTGACCTGGGGAGTTCCTCTTTCAGTATCCTATCATTTTGCCTTTTCATACTGTTCATGGGGTTCTCAAGGCAAGAATACTGAAGTGGTTTGCCATTCGCTTCTCCAGTGGACCACATTCTGTCAGACCTCTCCACCGTGACCTGCCTGTCCTGTGTTGCCCCGCAGGCATGGCTTGGTTTCATTGAGTTAGACAAGGCTGTGGTCCTAGTGTGATTAGATTAACTAGTTTTCTGTGAGTATGGTTTCAGTGTGTCTGCCCTCTGATGCCCTCTTGCAACACCTACCATCTTACTTGGGTTTCTCTTACCTTGGGCATGGGGTATCTTTTCATGGCTGCTCCAGCAAAGCACAGCCACTGATCCTTACCTTGGAAAAGGGGTATCTCCTTACCACCACCCTTCCTGACCTTCAACGTGGGATAGCTCCTCTAGGCCCTCCTACGCCTGTGCAGCCACCACTCCTTGGGTTGCTCCTCCTGACTGCCGCCCCTGGCACATATATATGGAATTTAGAAAAATGGTAGTGATAACCCTGTATGCAAGATAGCAAAAGAGACACAGGTGTATAGAACAGACTTTTGGACCCTGTGGGAGAGTGAGAGGGTGGGATGATTTGGGAGAATGGCATCGAAACATGTATAATATCATGTAAGAAACAAATCACTAGTCTAGGTTCAATGCAGGATACAGGATGCTCGGGGCTGGTGCACTGGGATGACCCAGAGAGATGGTATGGGGAGGGAGGTGGGAGAGGGATTCAGGATTGGGAACTCATGTACACCCGTGGCAGATTCATGTTGATGTATGGCAAAACCAATACAGTATTGTAAAGTAAAATAAAGTAAAACAATAATAATAATAATTTAAAAAATTGCAACAAAAAAGATTATGCAAATAAAGTACTCAACAGAACACCTGGAAAAAATTTTAAAAATATAAAATATTTTTAAGATTTTTTTTATTAGCTACTAGACCATAATACAAAAGGTAACTACAAATCAAGAAGTAATACCTGAAGAATAATATAAAAAGACATGAAAACTAAATTTCACTTGCTTAAGTCTCTTTGCATAGATATGTTTTTCCTTTTTTTTTCCCATGGAGGATAATTGCTTTACAATATTGTGTTGGCTTCTGCTATTCATCAGCATGAATCAGCCACAGGTATGCATATGTCCCTTCCCTCTGGAGTCCCCCTCCCATCTCCCATCCAATCCCATCCCATCCCTCTAGGTTATCACAGAGCACTGGGTTGAGTTCCCTGTGTCTCATATCAAATTCTCACTTGCTATTTATTTTACATATGCTGATGTATAAATGAAAGGGAATTACTCATCTTTTGAGTGTGCTTGGGCTGCCAGGGATAAACTATAAAATCTTTGCAGATATAATAACATTCTACACATTCCCCTCTGTACTTACTGGGCTGGGCTGCATCTCTGCTAGAACATTACCAAGGAGCACAGACTCACTGACCCTCTCCTGCCTGGTGTGTGATAAAGTCTCAGGGTCCCTCCTCAGGATGGGCAGGAAGACAGAATCAGGCTGAACCTTATGATGCAGGCTCCTGCAAAGGATAAAGATGTGGGTGTGGAGTCACAATATTAAAACTGACAAACTAAAGAGCTCTAGGCACAAGCCAATTGTTTACAATGATTTGACCTTAGGGCTCAATGCCCAAAGCTCATCATTAGCCAGTGGGACAATGTTGTCTCTATCTCTGGGGACTTGTTAATATTAACAGAAAAGGAAAAGAAGAAAAGTGAAAGTCCTGGGCAGGGACTCAGGCCCTCTTCTCCTCAGAAGGAAACTCACCTGTACTCTTGCTTCTTACTTCTAATTTACAGGTTCTTAACATAAAACTCAGACATTATTTCACAATCAAAACACTCAGTGTGGTCTTGATATCTGCAAATTGATCGTATCAGTCATGAGTCTATGCAGCATTAGATCCATACAAAGGATATGATACACTTTCCATTTTCACAGTTAATATTTTTTTCTAAGGAAAACTTCTTATTTTCCTTTCCTCACCCTGGCTCAGCTGGTATCAGAAATGGTGGACATCACTTTTTGCTAACTTGAATGAATCTTCAGTTCTAGGTTTTTTCTCTAAATGAATTACTTTGGCATATTAGAAAACTATTGATATTTACTTATTATTTTATTACTGATACTTTAAATATTTCCGTGTGCCTCCCAGAAGGTTGCATTCAAGGTGATAGCCAGGGCTGCAGGCATCTCAAGATTGAATCAGCAGGGATCCACTTTCGAGCACACTCATGAACCTGTCGGCAGGATTGATCTGTTCACACAATATTGTCCAAAGAACTCCTTCAGTTCCTTGACACTTGACATCCTTGCCTGGTGGGGAGTTGAGTTTTATCTGACTGAACTATCAATAAAACAAGAGAGAGATGCAGCAAGAAGAAAGCCAGATTATTTTACTCTCTTCCCAGAATTGACTTCCCAACATTGTTCCACATTCTCATTGTTGGAAGTGGGTCTCTATGTACATGTCACACTCAGTGGGAAGGTAAATACACAAAGCAATGAAAACCAAGAGTTGGGACATTGGGAGCTTTTCAGATACTGCCCACCACACAATCCTCATTCTCTATAAAGACTTTGTCCTCAAAACAATTCAAGACTCAGGGCTTGTCCATCTGCTTTCCAGCATATCCCCAAATTCATCCTACCACCATGATCTCAACAAAAATTTCCTGGACACAAACTAGAATATAGGTAGAACTTCCTCTCCCCTAGGTACTTCTGCAGATCCCAGTCTACTGCTTCACGTAATACAGTCTGAAGTAGACCCCTGGTTTCTGTTATACTAAGAGAGCCCCTCCATCAACATCAGGACAACCTGCAGCCATTTCATGGATGAATGTAATAAATGTTCCATGCGCTTCCAGTTTCTGCTAACTACATTGGAATCTACTTGATCCAGAATATATTTTCTTTAGGTTTCTTTGTGGTCTCAGTGCTTGAAGACTTTTACAAAATGTGGTTTGGGCTCACCTGTTTTTTAATAGTGGATAAAGTGGGATGTTTGTGGATAGTGGTATGATGTAATTTTTTAAATTCTATCTACAACTATGGAGAACAGCATGGAAGTTCCTTCAGAAGCTAGGATACAACTGCCATATGACCCAGCAATTCTACTACTGGGCATATTCCCTGAGAAAACCATATTTCAAAAAAAAAGACATATGTATTCCAATGTTCATCAGCGCACTAGTTGCAATAGCTGAGACATGGAAGCAACCTAGATGTCCAACTACAGATGAAATGGGTAAAGATGTGGTACCTATATACAATGGAATACTACTCAGCCATAAAAGAAATAAAACTGAGTCCATTGTAGTGAGGTGGATGAACCTAGAGTCTGTCATACAGAGTGAGATGTCAGAAAAAGAAAACAAATATCATATATTAATGCATATATACATATATATATATATATGTAATCTAGAAAAATGGTATTGATAAACCTATTTGGAGGGCAGGAATGGAGCACCTGATGTAGAGAATGGATTTGTGGACACAGTGAATGAAGGAGAGAGTGGGATGAAAGGAGAATGTAGCATCGACATATACACACTATCATGTGTAAAATGGATACCTGGTGAGAAGTTGCTATAGAACACAGGGAGCCCAATCTGTTGCTCTTCGACGACCTAGATGGATGGGATCAGGGGAGAGGAGGGAGGCTCAAGAGGAAGGAGTCTCAAGAGGAAGGTGATATATGTATAAATATGATTCACGTTGTGTGGCAGATACCAACACAACATTGTAAATCAATTTTCTTCCAATTATAAGAGCATAAAAATTTTTTTTTAATGCCCACACATATTGATTGTAATTTCAGAGTGATATGTATGGAACACCCCTATTCTTTGTAAAAGGTAAAAATAATAATAATAACTTCTTGCATTTGCTTTTGCCTACCTGAATATAGAGAAGTGGATGAAAGAAATCCTAGGTGCAGTCCTCAATTAATCCAGCAAGTGAGGTTGGAGAAAGGAGTGGAAGGATGATTTTCTTTATAGCTCTATTGCTGGCTTGTCACAATGAGTGGATGTTGTTTTTGTAAAAAACCAATTGAGAAAAATAAACAGTTGATGAATGAGTAAAAAAGAAAAAAAAAAAGTGAAGGAAGCTATAACCCCAAGGCCTTGAGGGATATAAAGGGAACAGTTGAGGATTTAGGGTAAAGGGAATTTTACTGACCACAATTGAATGTATATAAGATGACCACAAGATGGGAAATAGAGCAGGGATTTTAGAGCTCCACCCCAAGCAAAGTATATAAATGTGAATTTGGAGCAAAATTGATAGCTTCACAACCAGCACACAGACCCAATTGTATGGTGTGAAGAGAGAACATATGTGCAAATCATTTTCAGGAATAATTGGGGAAATAAACTGCCAGTTGTCTTTTCATATTGTCCCTTACTGAGCTCTGATCGCTTTAGCATCTTCGCCCATGAGCAGTTAGGACCCAAGGCATAGAGGGCACCTTTGAATGAAAGTATTGATTCATATCAGTAATTCTTAGCAGAATCATTGAGTTCTTTTTTTTTTTTTTTACCATTACTTCTTTTTTTTTTTTATTTTAGTTTTTTTTTTTAAATTTTAAAATCTTTAATTCTTACATGCATTCCCAAACATGAACCCCCTCCCACCTCCCTCCCCATAACAACTTTCTGGGTCGTCCCCATGCACCAGCCCCAAGCATGCTGCATCCTGCGTCAGACATAGACTGGCGATTCAATTCACATGATAGTATACATGTTAGAATGTCATTCTCCCAAATCATCCCACCCTCTCCCTCTCCCTCTGAGTCCAAAAATCCGTTATACACATCCTCATCCTCAGGGCACAACCAAATCCAGTTAAATCAGAATCTCTGTTGTTGAGACCCAATTGTCAGTATTTTTACATTTCCTGGATGATTTTCATAAAAACCAGGACTAAGAAGAGGTTATATGCGTCCTCCCACATAAACTCCATATGCAGAATTGATAAATAGAAGCGAATATGGAAAATATCAATGTGATGGTGAGGATGTAGAACAATGAGAACTCCTCTGTTCTTTCATGGAAGTGGAAGGGCTTAGTGGCTCAGTCATGTCCAACTCTTTGAAACCCTTTAGACAGTAACCAGCTGGGCTCCTCTGTCTATTGCTTTTGGGCTTTCTAGGTGGTATTAGTGGCAAAGAATTAATCTGCAAATATAGAAGACATAAGAGACACAGGTTTGATCCCTCGGTTGGGAAAATTCCCTGGAGGAGGAAATGGCCACCCACTTTAGTATTCTTGCCTGGAAAACTCCACTGACAGGGACCTGGTAGGCTACTATCCATGAGGTCACAAAAAGTCAGACACAACTGAGCAACTGAGCACACACATGGAAAATATACAAGAACTATGGGAAAGATGTAAGTTGTAAATATGCAGAAAAAGTTGTTCATCTTACCAGGATGCTTGGGCCGCTAACAATAAAATGAAGCATCACTACAGTAAAATAATATTCAATCCTGCATTTATTAAGCTATACAAAAGATCCCAGAATATTCCCGCAGTCTCATTAAAGACATCAAACTCAGCAACACTCAGGTGTTAAGCAAGGAGAAGTGTTGAAGGCCAGAAGAACTACAAAAGCGAGGTGATGAGAGGGGTAGAATGAGGCCCACATGCATAGTTTTGTTGCATTTTCTAACCTACATTCTAAATGAATGACACAGGTACTGAGATTACATTGTTTTGCTGAGGAACCTGAACATGGCCCTTTTGATGTCTCTATTCCTGAGACTGTAGATGAAGGGATTCAGCATGGGGTGACCACAGTGTATACCACCGAGGCCACTGCATCCTTCCGGGGAGATTGTGAGATGGCTGAGCTGAGGTACACACCAAGGCCTGTTCCATAAAATAAGCAAACAACTGTCAGGTGAGAGCCACAGGTGGAGAAGGCTTTATACCTCCCACCTAATGAGGGGACTCTCAGAATGGAGGAAAAAATTTTATAGTAAGAGAAAAAGATACCTGAGACAGGGAGAAACCCAAAGATGGTACCAGCAAAATACATGACTATGTTACTGGTGAAAGTGTCAGAACAGGCAAGCTTGAGGAGTAGAGAAGGGTCACAGAAGAAATTAGAAATTTCCACATCCTTGAAGCAGGTGACTTGTAACACAATCCAACTGTGCACCTGGGACTCCAAAAGACTAACAAAAGAGGACACCAAAACTAAAGAGCAACACAGGCATGGGTTCATGATGACAGTGTAGTGCAATGGCTGACAGATGGCCACAAACCTGTCATAGGCCATCACAAGCAGAAGTGTATCATCCAAACAACCAAAAAGGGTAAAAGTAGACATCTGTGTCAGGCAGCCCACATAGGAAATGACTCTTCTGTGAGTTTGGATATTCACAATCATATTGGGGACAGTGCTGGAGATGAAACCAGTGTCTGCCAAGGACAGGTTGGAGAGGAAGAAGTACATGGGTGTGTGGAGGCGGGAGTCAGAGGTGACAGCCAGGATGATGAGCAGATTCCCCAGCATGGTGACCAGGTACATGGACAGGAATAGGATGCAGAGCAAAGGCTGCAGTTCTGAATCATCTGAGAGGCCCAGGAGGAAGAATTCTGAGACTCTTGTTAGATTTCCAGCTTTGTGCTGCTTGGACACCTTTGGAAGAAGAAAAGAGGGTTTGAAAAATAGGAAATGAGTAAATGGGCATTGAGCACTGTTTTGGAGCATATTTTGGTTTCAAACAATTCATTTCTAAGACCATATACCCCAGTACCTTCAGCAATATTTCTCAGTGACAAATTCTGTTTAGAACTGTTTCCTTCTTGGTTTATGTGTTATTCACCTCTGTCAATACACCCATACTTTATAAAACTTCACTGAAAAGTGAAAGGGAGGGAGGATATTAGAGGTAATACCTCCAGGATCTCAGTAAAATACAGCTTTCTTTTTTACATATGTTAGTATATATGTTTCCATGCTACTCTCTCCATTAGCCTGAATGAGACACTCTTTTCCTCCTTAAGAAAAATTAAATTCCAATTTAAAGAAATGAAGCCACATATATAAATCTTGTTTTATTCAAATATAATTCCTTCACTTGGAATATCTACAGATCTCTATGAAATATAGGACTATGTCATCTGGATTCTAAATTAAAAATGTTCATAATTATAACACATTTTATATGATATGCAGTGTTTTATCCTTCTTTACTTTTCTGTCTTCCTCCTTCGTGAAATAAGTGATTATTCAAATGTCAAGGTTTTCTTTTGAAGGCAATTTACTATATACTTGATATCTTTGATGGACTCTACAGTCCATGGAATTCTCCAGTCTAGAATACTGAAGTGAGTAGCCTTTCCCTTCTCCAGGGGATCTTCCCAACCCAGGGGTCAAACACAGGTCTCCCACATTGCAGGAGGATTCTTTACCAGCTGAGCCACAAGGGAGGCCCCATTGATGGACTTCAAATTTCAGTTAATATGGTTTAATTAAGTGCACATAATGATAATGGTGACTACAAGGTGGTGTTAGTTTACAGGGGATTGTTAATAATTAATTAATAGTTAAATGACAATGAAAGTTAAGAAAGCCTCTTGAAACGATTTCTTTTATATGGGGTTATTTGTTGCAATTCCACCTCAGCAAAATGTCTGATGTGTGGTACCACTTACATTTTTGGACTTTATTTTGTACTCGTGGGATAATACTACATCATTGTTTTTCTTCTTCTTTTTTTTGGGGGGGGGTATTGACATTTAATTGACAAAATTGCATATATTTGGTTATGAAATGAAGTGTTTTAAAAGATGTCTAAAATGATGATTTTATATATATCAACATTGTGAACGATTACCACAATCAAGTTAATTAGCATGTCTGCAACCTCACAGAATTTCTATTCTTCTGTGTGTGTGTGTGTGTGTGTGTGTGTGTGTGTGTGTGTGTGTGTAGTAACAGTTAAGCAGATCTTTCTTGTCAGATTTCAAGAATATAATACATTATTATTAACTATAATCAACAGACTATAATTAGATCAGAACTTACTCATTTCATAACTGAAAGTTTCTCCACCAGTTTCTCCAGCACCAGTTCTCACAACTACATTTCTAATCCACGGCCCAAGATTTTTACTTTCTTAGCTTCCACACATAAGTGAGATCATACAGTATCTGACTCTACATCTGGTATATGTTTTTTAATAAGCATATTATTTTCCAAGTCCATTCCTGTTGTCACAAATGGCAGGATTTCCTTGTTTTTATGGTTGAGTAACATATAATTGTTTACATACACACATCATGCTTTCTTTATTTATTCATCTGTCAACAGACACATACCCATATTTTCACTATTTAAAATAATAATGCCATGACATGGGAATGCACTTATGTCTTTAAGGTTCTGATTTCATTCCTTTGGCATCTACCCTGAAGTAGGGTTGTTGGATCCTAAGGTAGCTCTACTTCAGTTTGTTGCAGTTTTTAATTTCTTAAGGAATCTCCATTCTGTTCTCTTTTCTTTCTAATTTTTTAATATAAGTTTATTTATTTTATTTTTAATATAAACTTACTTTTTTAAATTGGAGGTTAATTACTTTATAATATTGTATTGGTTTTGCCATACATCAACATGAATCTGCCACAGGTATACACATGTTCCCCATCCTGAACCCCCTCCCTCCTCCCTCCCTGTACCATCCCTCTGGGTTGTCTCAGTGCACCAGCCCCAAACATCCAGTATCATGCATTGAACCTGGACTGGCAATTCATTTCACATATGATATTATACATGTTTCAATGCCATTCTCCTAAATCATCCCACCCTCGCCCTCTCCCACAGAGCCCAAAACACTGTTCTATACATCTGTGTCTCTTTTGCTGTCTCGCATACAGGGTTATCGTTACCATCTTTCTAAATTCCATATATATGTGTTAGTATACTGTATTGGTGTTTTTCTTTCTGGCTTACTTCACTCTGTATAGTCGGCTGCAGTTTCATCCACCTCATTAGAACTGATGCAAATGTATTCTTTTTAATGGCTGAGTAATACTCCATTGTGTATATGTACCACCGCTTTCGTATCCATTCGTCTGCTGATGGATATCTAGGTTTCTTCCATGTCCTGGCTATTATAAACAGTGCTGCGATGAACATTGGGGTACACATGTCTCCTTCAATTCTGGTTTCCTCTGTGTGTATGCCCAGCAGTGGGATTGCTGGGTCATAAGGCAGTTCTATTTCAAGTTTCTTAAGGAATCTCCACATGTTCTCCATAGTAGCTGTACTAGTTTGCATTCCCAGCAACAGTGTAAGAGGGTTCCCTTTTCTCCACACCCTCTCCAGCATTTACTGCTTGTAGACTTTTGGATCGCAGCCATTCTGACTGGTGTGAAATGGTACCTCTGTGTGGTTTTGATTTGCATTTCTCTGATAATGAGTGATGTTGAGCATCTTTTCATATGTTTGTTAGCCATCCGTATGTCTTCTTTGGAGAAATGTCTATTTGGTTCTTTGGCCCATTTTTGATTGGGTCCTTTATTTTTCTGGAATTGAGCTGCAGGATTTGCTTGTATATTTTTGAGATTAGTTGTTTGTCAGTTGCTTCATTTGCTATTATATTCTCCCATTCTGAAGGCTCTCTTTTCACCTTGCTTATAGTTTCCTTTGTTGTGCAGAAGCTTTTAATTTTAATTAGATCCCATTTGTTTATTTTTGCTTTTATTTCCAGAATTCTGGGAGGTGGATCATAGAGGATCCTGCTGTGATTTATGTCTGAGAGTGTTTTGCCTATGTTCTCCTCTAGGAGTTTTATAGTTTCTGGTCTTACATTTCGATCTTTAATCCATTTTGAGTTTATTTTTGTGTGTGGTGTTAGAAAGTATTCTAGTTGCATTCTTTTACAAGTGGTTGACCAGTTTTCCCAGCACCACTTGTGAAAGAGATTGTCTTTAATCCATAGTATATTCTTGCCTCTTTTGTCAAAAATAAGGTATTCATAGGTGTATGGATTTATCTCTGGGCTTTGTATTTTGTTCCATTGATCTATATTTCTGTCTTTATGCCAGTACCATACTGTCTTGATGACTGCGGCTTTGTAGTAGAGCCTGAAGTCTGGCAGGTTGATTCCTCCAGTTCCATTCTTCTTTCTCAGGATTGCTTTGGCTATCCGAGGTTTTTTGTATTTCCATACAAATCTTGAAATTATTTGTTCTAGCTCTGTGAAAAATACCGTTGGTAGCTTGATAGGGATTGCATTGAATCTGTAGATTGCTTTGGGTAGTATACTCATTTTCACTATATTGATTCTTCTGATCCGTGAACACGGTATATTTCTCCATCTATTAGTGTCCTCTTTGATTTCTTTCACCAGTTTTATAGTTTTCTATATATAGGTCTTTAGTTTCTTTAGGTAGATATATTCCTAAGTGTTTTATTCTTTTCATTGCAGTGGTGAATGGAACTGTTTCCTTAATTTCTGTTTCTATTTTCTCATGATTAGTGTATAGGAATGCAAGGGATTTCTGTGTAATAGCTGTACAAATACTCATTGCCACCAACCAAGTACAAGTGTTCTCTTAAAATCCACATCCTACCCAATGTTTGTTGTCTTTTTGTATATAATAGCCATCCTAACAGATGTGAGGTGATATTTGATTTACATTTGGTCTTGCATGTCCTAATGTTACCTGATGTTGAGCACCTTTTACCCAGTGGTCTTGTTCTCCTGGTCATAAACCCTCTTGTTTACTGTTGAGGAGGTTAACACTAGGGAAGGTCCCACTGCCAGGTCAGGACTCAGCTTTCTTATATCAAGGTAACAAATTTTCCTGTCAATCAGTCCTGATAGAGGGGTTGTAATTCTTCTATTACTGCTTTTTATAGGCAATTCAAGTTCTTTATTTTGACATTCAAACTATGACTTAATTGTGGGGAAAAAAAGATTAAAATAGAATAACGCAAAGACATCTGGGCAGTTTCCTTATCTATGAAATTATGACAGTAATTGAACCTACTGAATAGGACTATTGCAAGACAGTTTTTAAAAAATCATTAATATTGCTTAAACAAGTGGTTTTCAGTTCCAGTTGATCTATTATTTACGTGTGCTTACTTAAAAACTACTCACTTACCCCCAGCCTCAGCCTCAAATTATTTTCAGGATCTCTACATGTGAGTTTATTGGTCTCTCTTCTTTGAAGCTGGGCTTGATAAACACTGCTTTAGAATACAGTCTAACACTTAGAAAAAGCTCAATGACCATCATCTATTTATACAATCATGAATTCACACTATTTTTAAAACAGAAACATTTTCTAATATTTGCTTTAGATTTCATATTTCATACAGATTTGAAACATTAACAACAAAATTTAACTTCTCTTGATGTCTCAGCTCAAATCCATTTCTCTGCATGCTGCTGCTGCTGCTAAGTCACTTCAGTCGTGTCCATCTCTGTGCGATCCCATAGACGGCAGCCCACCAGGCTCCCCTATCCCTGAGATTCTCCAGGCAAGAACACTGGAGTGGGTTGCCATTTCCTTCTCCAATGCATGAAAGTGAAAAGTGAAAGTGAAGTCACTCAGTCATGTCCGACTCTTGGCGACCACATGGACTGCAGCCTACCAGTCTCCTCCGTCCATGGGATTTTCCAGGCAAGAGTACTGGAGTGGGGTGCCATTGCCTTCTCCATTTCTCTGCACACACCTCCCTAATAGCAACCAGTGTCATGAACTTGGGTGCACACTTTGTTTCTATGAAAAATGGAAGGGTTTAAACAAAATTTAACTGGATTTATTTTATTCTTGTTGCCATCTCTGTGTCAACAAGATAGAGTCTCTGGGGAATCAGAAATCAATGAGTCTCAGTCATTTCTCTTCATCTATGAAGAATGTGCTTATGTAAACAAAAATAAAATGTCCTGTCAGGAATTGAGCTGCATAAGTTGCTTGTATATTTTTGAGATTAGTTTGTCAGTTGCTTCATTTGCTATTATTTTCTTCCATTCAGAAGGTTGTCTTTTCACCTTGCTCATATTTTCCTTTGTTGTGCAGAAGCTTTTCATTTTAATTAGATCCCATTTGTTTATTTTTGCTTTTATTTCCAGAATTCTGGGGGTGAATACAGTATACTAAAACATATATATGGAATTTAGAAAGATGGCAATGATGACCTTGTATGCAAAACAGCAAAAGAGACACAGATGTGTAGAGCAGACTTTTGGACTCTGAGGGAGAGGGAGAGGGTGGGATGATTTGGGAGAATGGCATTGAAACATGTATACTATCATGTAAGAAACGAATCAGCAGTCTATGTCTGATGCAGGATAAAGCATGCTTGGGGCTGGTGCACGGGGATGACCCAGAGAGATGTTATGGGGAGGGAGGTGGGAGGGGGGGTTCATGTTTGGGAACGCATGTACACCCGTGGTGGATTCATGTCAATGTATGGCAAAACCAATACAGTATTGTAAAGTAAAATAAAGTAAAAATAAAAATTAAAATAAAATGTCCTGTCAGGGATCAGAGCATCAGATCAACAGATATTCAAATTTGATAACATGAAAATTAGCATGGTCATTATTAGTAAAAAAAAAAATCAAAAAAGGAACTTGCCCTTCTCGTATGCCCATCATACAATTATTACACAAAGCATTATTATTATTTTAATCCAACTTCAGTGGGTTTTCTGTCTGTGAACAATCAGCTCAGTTGACATGACTAAATCTCACAGATCCTAAAAAATTTCCCATAACACACTGAGAATGAGTGCAGCATAGAAGACTGAAAGTTAAGTTTTTCTTCTCTCAGTCCCATACCCTAAACTTCACTCTTTTCAGACTTCCTGAAAATGTTTGGCAGAAGTACAGAGATTTAACAACATATACATCTGGGATACATTATTTTGAACTGTTTTCATTTTTCTGAGTAGGAATGGATCACAAGGCTCTGATTCTGTGTCTCCTTTCATGATTGAGGAAACTGAATTTAAGTACAGAGGAGAAAGTGGACATGTGAACTGAAACCCAGGGACAGAGTAAACAGAGATCTATGCTGAAGTGCTATGCTGTGCTTAGTCACTCAGTCATGTCTGCCTCTTTGTAACCCCATAGACTGTAGCCCACCAGGCTCCTCTGTCATGTGGATTCTCCAGGCAAGAATATTGGAGTGGATTACCATGCCATCTTCTCTGCCCAGGGATCAAACCCAGGTCTCCCTCACTGCAGGGTGATTCTTTACTATCTGAGCCATTAGGGAAGCCCACCCTGAAGTTTCAGGTGCCAAATATTTCTATGACTTTTGTCTGTGATTTCAGACATCCTTCCTATAGTTGATGCAGTAAGTGCTACCTAGTAAACTCCAATGTGTCCTCCAGAAAACTCCAAGGGGAAGGGCACAGTGAGCAGGGAGTTTCTGCCCAGACTCACAGGGAAGTGACTGACTGACTGGGTGGCAAGAGGAAGACTGCTCAGATTCCTTGTGTCTTGAGTCATTCTCTTTGGAATGACTGGCTTCAACTTGGCTTTAACACTTTCTAACTCATGACCTGATACATATGACATAAAATGTTGTACTTCTTTTCTCTTATTAATAATAATGTAGGCAGTTATAATTTTGTGCATGCCTGTGTGCTAAGTCACTTCAGTCGAATCTGACTCTTTGTGACCCCCATGGATTGTAGCCGGCCAGAATCCTCTGTCCATGGAATTCTCCAGGCTAAAATACTGGAGTGGGTTGCCATGACCTCCTTCAAGGGATCTTTCCTACCCAGTGATCGAACCCAAGTCTCTCATGTCTCCTGCATTAGCAGGCAGGTTCTTACCTCTAGCACCACCTGGGAAGACCATAATTTGATGCAGATGCAATAAAAATGAAACATAAAACATATAACTCAGAGCCTGACACTTATGAAGTCTTAAGTAACAGTACCTAACATTATGGTTAATGTCATCCTCCTCACCATCTTCATCAGCACTTGCAGAATTATCTGATGTGCTCATGGGGAAGTTTGAAAGTGAAAGTGAAGTCGCTTGGTCGTGTCCAAATCTTTGCAACCCCATGGACTGTAAACTACCAAGCTTCTCCATCCATGGGATTTTCCAGGCAAGAGTCCTGGATAACCATTTCCTTCTCCAGGGGATCTTCCTGACCCAGGGATTAAACCTAAGTTTCCTGCATTGCAGGCAGACGCTTTAATCTCTGAGCCACCAGGGGAGGGAAGTGGGAAAGTTTACAGAGATCTATTCACTGCTCTGGTGGGAAGCATACCAGGCAGAGCCACACCAGTGATGGCGAGAGAAGAACTCTGAATCAGAGTTCTCACACACAAGAACATAAGTGACATAGGGCTCTAATCTGAAATTTGTATACTGGTGCCCTCCCATCTGTCTATTCCAAATGTCATGTTTGCCATATTGTGCATAAAATCATGCTCCCCAAACTCCTCTCATTCATCAGTCACTGTCTCCCTCAGGACTTACTGAGCTAGGCTGCATCTCTGCAGGAACATGACCAAAGAACACAGACTCACTGCCCCTCTCCTGCGTGGTGTGTGATGAAGTCTCAGGGTCCCTCCACAGGATGGACAGGAAGACAGACTCAGGCTGGACCTTCTAATGCAGGTTCCTACAAAAGATGGAGAAACAGGTATGGACTCACAATATTAGAACTGGCAACATAACAAGCTAGAGACACTGACCAATTATTGACAAAGGTATGACCTTAGGGCCCAATGCCCAAAGCTCATCATTAGCCAGTTGGTCCATGTTGTCCCACTCTCTGGAGACTTGTTAATACTAACAAAACAAGAAAAGAAGAAAAGTGAATGTCCTGGGAAGGGTCTGGGTCTTTCTTCATCTCAAGAGGAAATTTCATGTACTCTTGCTTCTTACCTCCAACTTGCAGGATCTTAACATAATGTGAGACATTTTTTTCCCTCAATTTTATCCATTCAATGTGTGGTTTTGATATGTTGAAATCCATTTTATCAATTATGAAATCTATGTAGCAAGAGGTCTAACCAATGATGTGATGCACTTTCCATTTTCAGAGTTAATAATCGTCTGTAAAGAGGACATGCTTTCATCTCTTTACTTTAGTTCACAGTTGATGGGAGGAAACATACAATGGAATGAAAACCAAGAGGTGGGATAAGTGAGACCATCTCATATCCTGCCCACCACACAGGCCTCATCCTCTATAAGGACCTTGTGCACCAAACCCTGCCAAGATCAAGACTTGCCCATCTGCTTTTCAGTATATTCCCAGATTCATTGCATCAACATGCTCTCAACAAAAATGTCCTGAAACAAACTAGAAATGGGTAGACCTTCCTCTCCCTGGGTACACCTTCCTCTCCCCTGGGTACTTCTACAACTTCAGGTCATGCAGTCTCAAGTAGACCCCTGGTTTCTGATACACTAGTAGAGCCCCTCCATCAATGTCCGGACAAACTGCAGCTGTTCCATGAACAGATGCAACGAATTTCCACATGCTATGTTCCACATGTTTCTGATTTCTGGTAATTCAAATGGAATCCACTCAAAGCTGGATATGTTTTCTCTTGGTTTCTTTGTGGTCTCAGCTCTTGAAGACTTTAATAAAATATGGATTTGGCTTACACATTTTTGCTATTGGATAAAGTGGGATGTATGTGGAGAGTGTTTGGATGTAACCTTCTCAATCCGGTCCATGCAATCTTCCTGACAGAGAGTGCTCTCCTGAGGAATGCAGAGGTTGGTTTGTCCTTAAGTGACATGAAGAAAATTTTAACTTAAACCATATCAGATTGGATATGGAGGAAAGAATGTTATGCAACCATGTATAAATAAGTGACAGAGGATATTTTTAAGGGAAATTGCATAGCAGATATGCACAGGTGGATATAAGAGGAAGTCACTGGGTGTTGTAGCATTTAAATACTTAGTTCGTGGCAAAAATGTATCACTAAACTGAAATGCTTTCATACTGAGATCTAGGAATAAGATTCTAGGACAAAGACAAAGACAAACTTATAGGACATGAGACAAGGAAACCAAGGTAGTTATGTTTGTACCATAAAATGTGACATATGTCATGTTCTTTTCCCAGTTCTCAATGCCTCCTATCATCATGACCAAATAGCAACACAGTAGATTTGATCAGGGGCTTCCCAGGTGTTGTTGTTTTTCAGTCTCCCAGTCGTGTTCAACTCTTTGCAACCCCGTGGACTGCAGCACACCAGGCTTTCTTGTGCTTCACCATCTCCTGGAGCTTGCACAAACTCATGTCCATTGAGTTGATTATGCCATCCAACCATCTCATCCTTTGCCATCCCCTCTGCTGCCTTCAATCTTTCCCAGCATCAAGGTACTTTCTAATGAGTCAGCTCTTAACATCAGGTGGTCAAAGTATTGATGCTTCCTCTCCAGCGTTAGTCCTTCCAATGAATATTCAGTGCTGATTTCCTTTAAGATTGACTGATTTGTTCTCCTTGCTGTCCAAGGGACTCTCAAGAGTCTTCTCCAACACCACAGTTCAAAAGCATCAATTTTTCAGTGCTCAGTCTTTTTTACAGTCCAACTCTCACATCCATGTTGTGACTACTGGGAAAACCATAGCTTTGACTATGTGGACGTTTGTTGGCAAAGTGATGTCTCTGCTTTTCAATATGCTATCTCAGTTTGTCATAGCTTTCCTTCCAAGAAACAAACATCTTCTAATCTCATAACTGCGATCACTGTAGGGAATGATTTTAGAGACAAAAGAAAATCTGTCACTGTTTCCCTTATTTCCCCATTTATTTGCCATGAAGTGATGGGACCAGATGCCATGATCTTAGTTTTTTCATTTTTGTTTTAAGCCAGCTTTTTCACTATCCTTTTCTTTCACCTTCATCAAGAGGCTCTTTGCTTTCTGCATTTAGGGTGGTGTCAGGTTGCTGTCATATCTGAGGTTGCTGATATTTCCCCAGGCAATCTTGTTTCCAGCTTGTGAGTCAACCAATCCATCAGGCATTTTGCATGATGTTCACAGTGCATATAAGTTAAATAAGCAGGGTGACAATATGCAACCTTGATATACTCCTTTTCCAATTTTGAAGCGGTCCATTGTTCCATGTCCAGTTCTAACTATTGCTTCTTGTCCTGCATTCAGGTTTCTCAAGAGACGGGTAAGGTGGTCTGGCATTCCCCTCACTGTAAGAATTTTTAACAGTTTGTTGTGATTCACTGAGTCAAAGAATTTAGTGTAGTTAATGAAGAAGAAGTAGATAGTTTTCTGGAATTCCTTTGCTTTTTCTATAATCCAATGGGTATTGACTCCTTGATCTCTGGTTCCTCTGCCTTTTCTAAACCCAGCTTGTCCATCTGGAAGTTCTCAGTTCACGTACTGTTGAAGCCTGTCTTGAAGGATTTTGAACATTACCTTACTAGCATGGGAAATGAGCACAATTGGGCAGTAGTTTGAACATCCTTTGGCATTGCCCTTCTTTGCAATTGGAATGAAAACTGACATTTTCCAGTCCTGTGACCATTGCTGAGTTTTCCAAATTTGTTGGCACATTGAGTGTAACATTTTAACAGTGTCATCTTTTAGGATTGGAAATAGCTCAGCTGGAATTCCATCAGTTCCACTAACTTTGTTAGTCATAATGCTTCCTCAGGCCCACTTGACTTCACACTCCAGAATGTCTGGCTCTAGGTGAGTGACCACACCATTGTGGTTATCCAGGTCATTAAGAACTTTTTTATACAATTCTTCTATGTATTCTTGCCACCTCTTCTTAATCTCTTCTGTTTCTGTTAGGTCATTATGGTAAGTGAAATAAGTCAGACAGTGAAAGACATGGGATATAGGATTTCTCTTCTCCGTGGAATGTAATATATTAAACTCATACAAGCAGAATGTATTTTCTGACATATTACCAATTGTGAACATTGCAGAAAATCATTCCATGAATATTGTAGAACACCTAGGATTACTATTCAAGTGTATACTTTCTCTTGTAATATTTATGGATTTAAAATGCCCTATATTCATTTGCTATGAGAATGTAACACGATCTAATAAGAAACCAAGTGATAGAAGTTTAACAGAACATAAACAGAAAACTAAACCACAGAACCACACACACACACACACACACACACACACACACACACACACACACACAAAGTAGCATTACTTTGGCTTCTTTCAAGATTCTTTGACTGTCACTTAGGTTAGCTTAAGGGGATATGCAGATATAGTATTTTAGTGATTTTTAGTAACTTTTTTGGATGATATCTCTTTCCCTAAACTAGTAACATTTATCTTTTTCAAGTATATTCTTTCTTTTAATATCAAATTCTCTCATCAGTAGAGTTGGCTGGTGATTTTCTTAAGTGGTAAAATGGAAAGTAACTAAAGTAGGCCTGCACAGCTTTCAGCCAGCCAAGATTACTACCACAAAAACTATATGTGACATCTCAATTTGTGATGGATACCTCTTTTGCAGAATGCAATAGGAGCCCTAAGATGTAAATATTCTGACAGAGGCATGGTAATCAAGTGGGAAAGGAGGACATTAAGGCTGTATATTGTCACCCTGCTTATTTAACTTATATGCAGAGTAAATTAAGTGAAATGCCAGGCTGAAGGAAGCACAAGCTGGATTCAAGATTGCCAGGAGAAGTATCAATAATCTCAGATACGCAGATGACACTACTCTTTTGGCAGAAACCGAAGAGAAACTAAAGAGCTTCTTGATGAAAGTGAAAGAGGAGAGTAAGAAAGCTGGCTTAAAGGCCAACATTCAGAAAACTAAGACCATGGCATCTGGTCTCATCACTTCATGGCAAATAGATGGGGAAACAATGGAAACAGTGACAAACTTTATTTTCCTGGGCTACAAAATCACTGAAGATGGTGACTGAAGTCATGAAATTAAAAGACACTTGTTCCTTGGAAGAAAAGCTGTGACAAACCTAGATAGCATATTAAAAGGCAGAGACATTAAAAATTCCAACATATGGAGGCTGAAAAACACGCTGCTGAATAACCAACAAATCACAGAAGAAATCAAAAAGAAATAAAATACGCATAGAAATGAATGAAAATTAAAACACAACAACCCAAAACCTGTGGGACACTATAAAAGCAGTGCTAAGAGGAAAGTTCATAGCAATACAGGCATACCTCAAGAAACAAGAACAAAGTCTAATAAATAACCTAACTCTACACCTAAAGCAACTAGAAAAGGAAGAATTGGAGAACTCCAGAGTTAGTAGAAGGAAAGAAATCTTAAAAATTAGGGCAGAAATAAATGCAAAAGAAACAAAAGAGACCATAGCAAAAATCAACAAAGCCAAAAGCTGGTTCTTTGAAAGGATAAATAAAATTGACAAACCATTAGCCAGACTCATCAAGAAGCAAAGAGAGAAAAATCAAATCAATAAAATTAGAAATGAAAATGGAGAGATCACAACAGACAACACAGAAATACAAAGGATCATAAGAGAATACTATCAGCAGTTGTATGCCAATAAAATGGAAAACGTGGAAGAAATGGACAAATTCTTAGAAAAGTACAACTTTCCAAAACTGAACCAGGAAGAAATAGAAAATCTTAACAGACCCATCACAAGCACGGAAATTGAAACTGTAATCAGAAATCTTCCAGCAAACAAAAGCCCAGGTCCAGATGGCTTCACAGCTGAATTCTACCAAAAATTTCGAGAAGAGCTAACACCTATCCTCCTCAAACTCTTCCAGAAAATTGCAGAGGAAGGTAAACTTCCAAACTCATTCTATGAGGCCACCATCACCCTAATACCAAAATCTGACAAAGATACTACAAAAAAAGAAAACTACAGGCCAATATCATTGATGAACATAGATGCAAAAATCCTCAACAAAATTCTAGCAATCAGAATCCAACAACACATTAAAAAGATCATACACCATGACCAAGTGGGCTTTATTCCAGGGATGCAAGGATTCTTCAATATCCGCAAATCAATCAATGTAATTCACCACATTAACAAATTGAAAAATAAAAGCCATATGATTATCTCAATAGATGCAGAGAAGGCCTTTGAAAAAATTCAACATCCATTTATGATAAAAACTCTCCAGAAAGCAGGAATAGAAGGAGCATACCTAAACATAATAAAAGCTATATATGACAAACCCACAGCAAACATTATCCTCAATGGTAAAAAATTGAAAGCATTTCCCCTAAAGTCAGGAACAAGACAAGGGTGCCCACTTTCACTGTTCCTATTCAACATAGTTCTGGAAATTTTGGCCACAGCAATCAGAGCAGAAAAAGAAATAAAAGGAATCCAAATTGGAAAGGAAGAAGTAAAACTTTCACTGTTTGCAGATGACATGATCCTCTACATAGAAAACCCTAAAGGCTCCACCAGAAAATTACTAGAGTTAATCAATGAATATAGTAAAGTTGCAGGATATAAAATCAACATACAGAAATCTCTTGCATTCCTATACACGAATAATGAGAAAGTAAAAAAAGAAATTAAGGAAACAATTCCATTCACCATTGCAACGAAAAGAATAAAATACTTAGGGATATATCTACCTAAAGAAACTAAAGACCTATATATAGAAAATTATAAAACACTGGTGAAAGAAATCAAAGAGGACACTAATAGATGGAGAAATATACCATGTTCATGGATCGGAAGAATCAATATAGTGAAAATGAGTATACTACCCAAAGCAATTTACAAATTCAATGCAATCCCTATCAAGCTACCAGCCATATTTTTCACAGAACTAGAACAAATAATTTCAAGATTTGTATGGAAATACAAAAAACCTCGAATAGCCAAAAGCAATCTTGAGAAAGAAGAATGGAACTGGAGGAATCAACTTGCCTGACTTCAGGCTCTACTACAAAGCCACAGTCATCAAGACAGTATGGTGCTGGCACAAAGACAGAAATATAGATCAATGGAACAAAATAGAAAGCCCAGAGATAAATCCACACACATATGGACACCTTATCTTTGACAAAGGAGGCAAGAATATACAATGGAGTAAAGACAATCTCTTTCACAAGTGGTGCTGGGAAAACTGGTCAACCACTTGTAAAAGAATGCAACTAGATCACTTTCTAACACCACACACAAAAATAAACTCAAAATGGATTAAAGATCTAAATGTAAGACCAGAAACTATAAAACTCCTAGAGGAGAACATAGCCAAAACACTCTCAGACATAAATCACAGCAGGATCCTCTATGATCCACCTCCCAGAATTCTGGAAATAAAAGCAAAAATAAACAAATGGGATCTAATTAAAACTAAAAGCTTCTGAACAACAAAGGAAAATATAAGCAAGGTGAGAAGACAGCCTTCTGAATGGGAGAAAATAATAGCAAATGAAGCAACTGACAAACAACTAATCTCAAAAATATACAAGCAACTTATGCAGCTCAATTCCAGAAAAATAAACGACCCAATCAAAAAATGGGCCAAAGAACTAAACAGATATTTCTCCAAAGAAGACATACGGATGGCTAACAAACATATGAAAAGATGCTCAACATCACTCATTATCAGAGAAATGTAAATCAAAATCACAATGAGGTACCACTTCACACCAGTCAGAATGTCTGCGATCCAAAAATCTGCAAGCAATAAATGCTGGAGAGGGTGTGGAGAAAAGAGAACCCTCCTACACTGTTGGTGGGAATGCAAACTAGTACAGCCACTTCGGAGAACAGTGTGGAGATTCCTTAAAAAATTACAAATAGAACTACCTTATGACCCAGCAATCCCACTTCCGGGCATACACACCGAGGAAACATCGCAGCACTGTTTATAATAGCCAGGACATGGAAACAACCTAGATGTCCATCAGCAGACGAATGGATACGAAAGCAGTGGTACATATACACAATGGAGTATTACTCAGCCATTAAAAAGAATACATTTGAATCAGTTCTGATGAGATGGATGAAACTGGAGCCGATTATACAGAGTGAAGTAAGCCAGAAAGAAAAACAGCAGTACAGTATACTAACACATATATATGGAATTTAGAAAGATGGCAATGACGACCTTGTATGCAAGACAGCAAAAAAGACACAGATGTGTATAACGGACTTTTGGACTCAGAGGGAGAGGGAGAGGGTGGGATGATTTGGGAGAATGGCATTGTAACATGTATACTACCATATAAGAATCGAATCGCCAGTCTATGTCTGATGCAGGATACAGCATGCTTGGGGCTGGTGCACAGGGATGACCCAGAGAGATGTTATGGGGAGGGAGGTGGGAGGGGGGTTCATGTTTGGGAATGCATATACACCCATGCTGGACCATGTCAATGTATGGCAAAACCAATACAGTATTGTAAAGTAAAATAAAGTAAAAATAAAAATTTTAAAAAAAGAATATAGCCATCATAAGTGAAAGAGGAAGCTACTCTACCAAGGGCTTGAGGGGTTTAAAGGGATCACCTGAGCATTTAGGGCAAAGAGATATTTACAGATCATGTTGAAAAAATGTAAGATCAACACAAGATGCGACATAGAAGAGTGATTCTGAGCATCCCACCCCAGAGCAAAGTCCATGCATATGATGTAGATACACCATGTGAAGATTATTGGAAATAATGGGGGAAAGGCATTATTGCTTGTTACTACAGCAGAGTCTTCATACCTTCTACCCTTTGACCTCTGATCTCTTCTGGATCTTCAGCATTTGTCCATGAGCAGTTAGGACCCAAAGTATAAAGGTCACTTTTAAAGGAAGATTCTGACTTACATCAGTAGTTCTCCATCTTGGCCGCACACTAGAACCACCTGAGTGCTTAGAAAAATACTCATATTTAGGCCACAACCAAGTACAGTTAAAGTATCTGGTGGTGAAACCCAAAGTCAGTATTTTTAATCTTCCCAGATATTTTTGATAAAAGCCTAGTTTGAGAAGCAGTGACATGCCTCCTCATCCATAAATGCATGTGTGGATTTAAAACATAGATACAGAATTTACTATGGAAACGATGTAACAGCTGTGCAAAACTCATAAATTTTCAATATATTGAAAGGGAAGTATTCATTCTTCAAGGATGTTTGTGCCACCAAAGATAAATTATAGAATCTCCATAGATATAAAGAAATTCAGGTAAGAAGTGATTATGACACACAAAGGATCCTCTTTCTCCCGCTGTCATGTTAAACCCGAAACAGAAACAATATTCAGGTGGAAAACAAAGATGACATGAAGGTCATAAGAGTTGCAAAACTGATGACATAAGAAAGGTAGAATTTTAAATCTCCAGGTTTTGTTTTGCTGCATTTTCTAGCCTACACTCAAATGGGTGGCCAGGTCCTAAGCTGAGATTGTTCTGCTGAGGAACCTCCACATAGCCTTTTTGATGTCTTTGTTCCTCAGACTATAGATGAAGGGGTTTAGCATGGGGGTGACCACAGTGTAAACCACTGAGGCTGCTACATCCTTCCTTGGAGGAAGGGAGATGGCTGAGCTGAGATATACCCCCAGGGCTGTTCCATAAAACAAGCATACCAGTGCCAGGTGAGAGCCACAGGTGGCAAAGGCTTTATACATCTCACTTGATGAGGGGACTCTCAGAATGGAGACAAGAATTTTATAGTAAGAGAAAAAGATTCCTCAGCTAGGGGGAAAACCAGAGATGGCAATGATAATATAGCTGACTACATTATTCATGAAAGTATCAGAACAGCCAAGGTTGAGCAGCTGAGAAGGGTCACAGAAGAAACTAGAAATTTCTGTATCCTCGAAGCAGGTAAGTTGTAACACAGTCACATTATACATCTGGGAATCCAAAAGGCTAACAAAAAACGACACCAAAATGAAGATGCAACAGGTACGTGGGCTCATGATGATTGTATAGTGCAGTGGGTGACAGATGGCCACAAACCTGTCATAAGCCATCACAGGCAGAAGCATACTATCCATACACCCAAAAAGGATAAAAATAGACATCTGTGTCAGGCAGCCTTCATAGGAGATGACTCTGCTGTGAGTTTTGATGTCCACAATCATCTTGGGAACAGTGGTGGAGAAGAAACTGATGTCAGCTGAAGACAGGTTGGAGAGAAAGAAGTACATGGGAGTGTGGAGGTGAGGGTCGGAGGTGACGGCCAGAATGATGAGCAGGTTCCCCAGCATGGTGACCAGGTACATGGACAGAAACAGGACACAGAGCAAAGGCTGCAGTTCTGCATCATCTGAGAGTCCCAGGAGGAAGAATTCTGAGACACTTGTTAGATTTCCAGTTCTATGTAGCTTGGACACCTCTGGAAAAACAAAGAGGTCTGGAAACAAAGGAAACAAGTAAATGGGCTTTGAGAGCTGTGCCCATACTTTGGATTCAAGCAATTCATTTTAAGATTATACATCCCAGTATCTTCAGCAATATTTCTCAGTGTGGCAAATTCTACCTACCTAGAAATGTTTTCTCCTTGGTTTCTATGTTATTCATCTCTGCCTATACACTCTTACTTTATAAAACTTCATAGAAAAGTGAAAGGGAACCAGAATATTAGAGCTAAAACATCCATGATCTCAGCTAAATATAGCCAACTTCTTTAGATATAATGTAGAAGGAGAAATTCCCTTCCCCTCTAATAAAATATAAAATTTGATTTAAAGTAATTAAGACATACATAGTTATATAAATCTTAATTCAATCAAAAACAATTCTAGATATTTTCCTCATTTTCAATATTGACAAATCTATGAAATGCAGAACTAGGTCCTCGATTCTTAATTAAAAATGAATGTTCATAATGATAACACATTTTATATGATATTCAGAGTTTTATCATTCTTTGTTTTCTGCCTTCCCTTCTTCATGAAGTAAGTCATTACTCAAACATTAGAGTGGTCTTTTAAAAGTTTTTAGTATATTCTTCATATCTTTGACTTTAGTGGAATTCAAATTTTGGTCAATATGGTTTAATTAAATGCAGGATCATAATGCATTGATGACTACAAAGGTGGTATTACTGTACAGAACAATGTTAATGATTAAATGGTAATAGAATTTAAGAAACTCTCTTGAAATTTTGATTCATGATGATGTATGCCAAAAACTGTCCCAACACTGTAATCATCCTCCAATTAAAATAAATTATTTTTTAATGGACATAATATTTTCCAGATCATTCCATGTTGTCACAAATGGCAGGATTTCCTTGTTTTTCTGGCTGAGTAATATCCCATTATTTATATAAACGCACAACATTTTTTACCTATTCAACAGTCAATAAACACATTTTCACTATTTAAAATAATACGATGATAACAAGAGAATGCAAATATCTGTTAGAAGTTCTGAAGTGGATTGCTAGATCCTATGGTAGTTCTATTTCAATTAGTTGCAGCTTTTAATTTTTTTTAAGGAACATCCATTCTGTTTTCTGTAATGGCTGTATCATTATTCATTCCCACCAACAGAGTATAAGTGTTTCTGTAACAGTGAGCAGGGAGCAGGGAGTCTCTGCCAGGACTGACAGGGAAGTGAGTGACATGATGGTTTGGGGTGGCAGGGCATTGCCCACATACCTAGCATTTGGAATCAGTCTGTCCAAAATGACTGACTTCAAACATGATTTTATTGTTCTTTAACTTGTGATCTGGTTGCTGTTGTTTAGCCCCTAAGTTGTGTCTGACTCTTTGTGACACCAAGGACTGTAGCCCACTAGGCTCCTCTGTCCATGGGATTTCCCAGGCAAGAACACTGGGGTGGGTTGCCATTTCCTTCTGCAGGGGATCTTTATGACCCAGGGATCGAACTTGAGTCTCCTCCATTGGCAGGCAGATTCTTCACCACTTGAGCCACCAGGGAAGTCCCAAGAACTGGTACATGTTACATAAAGTGTTTCACTTATTTCCTCTTATTAAAATAATAGTAGCATTATGTACATATAATTGGGGGGAAATTATGCACATGTAATCAAGCAGGAAATACAAAATGTATACTTCAGAGCCCGACACTTAAGAGGCCTTCAATAACAGGATAGGATGGTATGGTTCATGTCATCCTTGTCATGCACGTTCTCATCCTCATCACTGATCCCATAATGAACTGAAGTGTTAGAAGGAAGGGGAACAGAGGATGAAATGTTTGGATGGCATCATTGACTCAACAGACATGAGTTTGAGCAAATTCCAGGAGATGATGAAGGACAGGGAAGCCTGGCATGCTGCAGTCCACAGGGTTGCAAAGAGTCAGATACAACTGAGTGACCAAACCACAAATGAACAAGAGGAAAGTTTACAGAGGCACATTTGCTTCTCTATTGGGAGGGATACCAGCCAGAGCCAGGCCAGTGAGGGTGAAATGAGAACTCTGAATGAAAGTCCTCACATCTCAACCAAAACTAAGAATATGAACTTTAAAGCACTCTATTCCAAACCCATGTAGATTGCTCCCAACACCTCTTTACCATCCCTGTCTCCATAGCACTTACTAGGTTGGCTGTATCTCTGCTGGAACATGACCAAGGAGCACAGACTCACTGCCTCTCTCCTGCCTGGTGTGTGATGAAGTCTCAGGGTCCCTCCTCAGGATGGACAGCTAAACAGACTTAGGCTGGACATTCTGATGTAGGTTCCTACAAAGGATGGAGACATAGGTGTGGATTCACAATGTTAGAGCAGGCAAAATAATGAGCTTGGAGGCACTGGCCAATTATTTACAATGGTATGACCTTAGAGGTCAAGGCCCAAAACTCATCATTAGCCACTTGGTCCATGTTGTCCTCAACTCTGGGGACTTGTTAATATTAAAAGAACAGGAAAAGGAGAAGAGTGAATGTCCTGGGAAGGGTCTGGGTCCCTTTTCATCTCAGGAGGAAATTACACGTACTCTTGCTTCTTACTTACAAGTTGCAGATCTTAACATAACATCAGACCTTTTTTTCTCAATTTACCACTCAATGTGTGATTTTGATATGTTGAAATCCATTGTATCAATGATGAAATCTTTGCATCATGAGGTCTAGACCAACGATGTGATACACTATACATTTTCAGAGTTTTCCATTTTTCACAGGACTGGAAAAGATCAGTTTTCATTCCAACTGCAAAGAAGGGCAATGCCAAAGATTGTCCAAACCACTGTCCAATTGTGCTCATTTCACACACTAGTAAAGTAATGCTCAAAATCCTTCAAGCTAAACGTCAACACTATGTGAACCAAGAATTTCCAGATGGATAAGCTGGACTTAGAAAAGGCAGAGGAACCAGAGATCAAGTAGTCATAGAAAAATCAAGGGAATTCCAGACACTATCTACTTCTTCTTCACTGAGTATGCTAGAGTCGTTGACTATGTGGATCACAACAAACTGAAAAATTCTGAAAGAGATGGGAATACCAGACCACCTTTCCTTCCTCCTGAGAAATCTGTATGCAGGTCAAGAAGTAACAGAACTGGACATAGGAAAAATGACTGGTTCCAAATTGGGAAAGGAGTACATCAAAGCTATATACTGTCACCCTGCTTATTTAATTTATATGAAATGCCAGGCTGGATTAAGCACAAGCTGGAATCAAGATTGCAGGGAGGAATATCAATAACCTCAGATATGCAGATGACAGTGCCTTATGGCAGAAAGCAAAGAGGAACTAAAGAGCCTCTTGATGAAAGTGAAAGAGGAGAGTGAAAAAGCTGGCTTAAACTCAACATTCAAAAAACAAAGATCATGGCTTCCAGTCCCATCACTTCATGGCAAATAGATGGGGAAAGAATGGAAATAGTGAGAGACTTTATTTTCTTGGGCTCCAAAATCACTGCAGATGGTGACTGCAGCCATGAAATTTAAAGATGCTTGCTCTTTGGAAGAAGAACTTTGACAAACCTAGACATCATATTAAAAAGTAGAGACCATCCGTATGTCTTCTTTGGAGAAATGTCTATTTAGTTCTTTGGCCCATTTTTTGATTGGGTCATTTATTTTTCTGGAGTTGAGCTGCATAAGTTGCTTGTATATTTTTGAGATTAGTTGTTTGTCAGTTGCTTCATTTGCTATTATTTTCTCCCATTCAGAAGGCTGTCTTTTCACCTTGCTTATATTTTCCTTTGTTGTGCAGAAGCTTTTAATTTTAATTAGGTCCCATTTGTTTATTTTTGCTTTTATTTCCAGAATTCTGGGAGGTGGATCATAGAGGATCCTGCTGTGATTTATTTCTGAGAGTGTTTTGCCTATATTCTCCTCTAGGAGTTTTATAGTTTCTGGTCTTACATTTAGATCTTTAATCCATTTTGAGTTTATTTTTGTGTACGGTGTTAGAAAGTGATCTAGTTGCATTCTTTTACAAGTGGTTGACCAGTTTTCCCAGCACCACTTGTTGAAGAGATTGTCTTTACTCCATTGTATATTCTTGCCTCCTTTGTCAAAGATAAGGTGTCCATATGTGTGTGGATTTATCTCTGGGCTTTCTATTTTGTTCCATTGATCTATATGTCTTTCCTTGTGCCAGTACCATACTGTCTTGATGACTGTGGCTTTGTAGTAGAGCCTGAAGTCAGGCAAGTTGATTCCTCCAGTTCCATTCTTCTTTCTCAAGATTGCTTTGGCTATTCAAGGTTTTTTGTATTTCCATACAAATCTTGAAATTATTTGTTCTAGTTCTGTGAAAAATGTGGCTGGTAGCTTGACAGGGATTGCATTGAATTTGTAAATTGCTTTGGGTGGTATACTCATTTTCACTATATTGATTCTTCTGATCCATGAACATGGTATATTTCTCCATCTATTAGTGTCCTCTTTGATTTCTTTCATCAGTGTTTTATAGTTTTCTACATATAGGTCTTTAGTTTCTTTAGGTAGATATATTCCTAAGTATTTTATTCTTTTCGTTGCAATGGTGAATGGAATTGTTTCCTTAATTTCTTTTTCTACTTTCTCATTATTCGTGTATAGGAATGCAAGGGATTTCTGTGTGTTGATTTTATATCCTGCAACTTTACTATATTCATTGATTAGCTCTAGTAATTTTCTGGTGGAGTCTTTAGGGTTTTCTATGGAGAGGATCATGTCATCTGCAAACAGTGAAAGTTTTACTTCTTCTTTTCCAATTTGGATTCCTTTTATTTCTTTTTCTGCTCTGATTGCTGTGGCCAAAACTTCCAGAACTATGTTGAATAGTAGTGGTGAAAGTGGACAGCCTTCTGAATGGGAGAAAATAATAGCAAATGAAGCAACTGACAAACAACTAATCTCAAAAATATACAAGCAACTTATGCAGCTCAATTCCAGAAAAATAAACGACCCAATCAAAAAATGGGCCAAAGAACTAAACAGACATTTTTCCAAAGAAGACATACGGATGGCTAACAAACACATGAAAAGATGCTCAACATCACTCATTATTAGAGAAATGCAAATCAAGACCACAATGAGGTACCACTTCACACCAGTCAGAATGGCTGCAATCCGAAAGTCTGCAAGCAATAAATACTGGAGAGGGTGTGAAGAAAAGGGAACCCTCTTATACTGTTGGTGGGAATGCAAACTAGTACAGCCACTATGGAGAACAGTGTGGAGATTCCTTTAAAAATTGCAAATAGAACTGCCTTATGACCCAGTAATCCCACCGCTGGGCATACACACCAAGGAAACCAGAACTGAAAGAGACACATGTACCCCAGTGTTCCTCGCAGCACTGTTTATAATAGCCAGGACATGGAAACAACCTAAATGTCCATCAGCAGATGAATGGATAAGAAAGCAGTGGTACATATACACAATGGAGTATTACTCAGCCATTAAAAAGAATACATTTGAATCAGTTCTAATGAGATGGATGAAACTGGAGCCTATTATACCGAGTGAAGTAAGCCAGAAAGAAGAACACCAATACCATATACTAACACATATATATGAAATTTAGAAAGATGGTAATGATGACCCTGTATGCGAACAGCAAAAGAGACACAGATGTGTAGAGCAGACTTTTGGACTCTGAGGGAGAGGGCAAGGGTGGGATGACTTGGGAGAATGGCGTTGAAACATGTGCAATATCATGTAAGAAACAAATCGCCAGTCTATGTTTGATGCAGGATACAGGATGCTTGGGGCTGGTGTACAGGGATGATCCAGAGAGATGATATGGGGTGGGAGGTGGGAGGGGGGGCTCATGTTTGGGAACTCATGTACACCCATGATGGATTCATGTCAATGTATGGCAAAACCAATACAGTATTGTAAACTAAAATAAAGTAAAAATAAAATTAAAAAAAAAGAGGCGGATGAAACTGGAGCTTATTATACAGAATGAAGTAAGTCAGAAAGAAAAACACCAATTCAGTATATTAATGCATATATATGGCATTTAGAGAGATGGTAACGATGAGCCTATATGTGAGACACCAGAAGAGACACAGATGTAAAGAACAGAGTTTTGGACTCTGTGGGAGAAGTCAAAGGTGGGATGATTTAGATCACCAGTCCAGGTTCAATGCATGAGACAGGGTGCTCAGGGCTGGTGCATGGGATAACCCTGAGGGATGGGATGGGGCTCAGGATGGGGAACACGTGTACACCCATGGCTGATTCATGTCAATGTATGGCTACAAATCACTACAATATTGTAAAGTAATTAGCCTCCAATTAAAATAAATTATTTTTTTTAAGATGATGTAATGGAATACTACTCAGCCATTAAAAGACTGAGATTTTGCAGTTTGCAACAACCTGGAAGGACTTGTAGGGTATTATGCTAAGTGAAATAGGTCAGACAGAGAAAGAGAAATTAAAAATAAAAAAAAGAATCTGACTACAATGCAGGAGACCTGGGATTCAATCCCTGGGTCAGGAAGATCGCCTGGAAAAAAGAATTGCAACTCACTCCAGTATTCTTGCCTGGAAAATTCCATGGACAGAGGAGCCTGGCAGGATACAGTCCATGGGGTTGCAAAGAGTAAGACATGATTGAGCAACTAATCCTTTCACTTTCAAGATGTACAATAGGATGTTTTGATACATTTATATATAGTGACATGCTTATCAAAATATTTTATTGTACGAACAACTACCACTGATTTTCACATTCCATGTCCTGGAAATTGAGTTTGTCGCTGACCCTAGTATATTATTCCTTCTATTCACTATGAAATAATTTCAGTTTAGTAACGCATTTTTGCCTGAACTAATTCGTTTATGTGCTTCAACACACAGTCTCTCCCTTTCGTATGTGCCTGTAAATATCTGCCATGTGTTCTCTCCTAAAAATACCCTCTGGTACTTATCCACACACAGGTAAATACCATTCTTCCCTCCACATCCAATTTGATTTTGGTATAAATTAAAGTTTTCTTCATATCAGTCAATGACAAACCAATCTCCATATTCCTCAGCAAAGAGGTCTCTAAGTCAGGAAGGCTGCATGGACAGGATTCAGAAGGTTACATCACACCAATCTCCACCTACATCCCACTTTATACAGTAGGAAAAAATAGGGTAAGCCCAACAACATTTTGTTTATTAAAGTCTTCAAGAGCTGAGGCCACAAAGGTATCTAAAGAAGATATATTCTGAAGTTAGCTGGTTGCTCTCTGATTAGAAAAAAAAAATCAGAACACTTGGACTATTTGTTACATTTTTCCATGGAATGGCTGTAGGTTGTGCTGATGCTGATGCAGGGGCTCTCCTAGCGTATCAGAAGCCAGGGATCTACTTGAGACTGCATGACCTGAAGCAGTAGAGTGAGGTCTACAGAAGTACCCAGTGGAAGAGGTTTGACTCAAATGGTAGTTTGTGTCCAGGGAAGCTTTGCTGAGGTTGTGGGATGAATCTGAGAATATGCTGGAAATTAGGACAGGATCTGAGTCTTGAATTGCTTGGAGCACCAAGTCTTTGTAAAGATGAGGACTGTAGTGGGTTGGGGTCGGAAGGGTGCAGGATCTGAGATATTTTCAATGATCCCAAAGGTTGGTGGTCATTATTTTGTGTATTTCCTTTCCATCGAGTCAAGACGTATAGTGACTCAATTACGATGATAAGAATGTGGAAGAAATGTTGGGAAGTCACTTCTGGGAACAGAGTAAAGTAATCTGGTTTTCCTTCTGGCTCCTCTTTCTTGCATTCTTGATGGCTCACATGGATAAAACCCAGCTGCCCCACCAGGAGGCCATGTGTCAAGAAACTGAAGGAATTCTCTGGACAATATTGTGTGAACAGGTGAGTCCCACTAACAGCATCATGAGTGTGCTTGAAAGTGGACACCTGCTGATTCAGCCTTGAGATGCCTGCAGCCCTGGCTGACACCTTGATTAAACCCTTCTTGTAGGTCTGTTGAAGTATTTAATTAAAGTATCAAATATTAAATAATAGGCAAAAAACAATATTTTTAATATGCCAATGCAATTCACTTAGAGAAAAAGCTTAGAACTGAAGATTTGTTCAAATGAAGAGAAAAGTTATCCTTTTGTTTTTTTAATTTATTTGTTTCAATTGGAGGTTAATTACTTTACAATATTGTATTGGTTTTGCCATACATCAACATGAATCCGCCACGGTGTACACGTGTTCCCCTACCACCTCCCTCCCCATACCATCCCTCTGGGTCATCCCAGTGCACCAGCCCTGAGCATCCTCTATCATGCATCAAACCTGGACTGGAGATTCGTTTCATATATGATATTATACATGTTTCAGTGTCATTCCCCCAAAACATCCCACCTTCTCCCTCTCCCACAGAGTCCAAAAACCTGTTCTATACATCTGGGTCTCTTTTGCTGTCTCACATATAGGGTTATTGTTACCATCTTTCTAAATTCATATACATGTGTTAGTATACTGTATTGGTGTTT
Source organism: Ovis aries (assembly GCF_016772045.2). NCBI lineage: Eukaryota > Metazoa > Chordata > Mammalia > Artiodactyla > Bovidae > Ovis > Ovis aries. The sequence goes on from NC_056058.1 coordinate 11,989,390, forward strand.
TTCTTTCTGGCTTACTTCACTCGGTATAATAGGCTCCAGTTTCATCGACCTCATTAGAACTGATTCAAGTGTATTCTTTTTAATGGCTGAGTAATATTCCATTGTGTATATGTACCACAGCTTTCTTATCCATTCATCTGCTGATGGACATCTAGGTTGCTTCCATGTCCTGGCTATTGTAAACAGTGCTGCAATGAACATTGGGGTACAAGTGTCTCTTTCAATTCTGGTTTCCTTGGTGTGTATGCCCAGCAGTGGGATTGCTAGGTTGAATGGCAGTTCTATTTCCAGTTTTTTAAGGAATCTCCACACTGTTCTCTATACTGGCTGTACTAGTTTGCATTCCCACCAACAGTGTAAGAGGGTCCCCTTGAGAAAAGTTATCTTTACAAATATTAACTGTAAAAATGGAAAGTGTATCACATCCTTTGTACAGAACTGATCCTGCATAGATGTCATGATTGATAACAATGGATTTGCAGCTATCAAACCACATTGAATGGTCAAATTGAGGACAGAAGTCTAAATTTTATATTAAGATCCAGCTAGTTAGAGTTAATCGGAGAAAGCAATGGCAACCCACTCGAGTACTCTTGCCTGGCAAATCCCATGGACAGAGGAGCCTAGTAGGCTGCAGTCCATAGGGTCGCTAGGAGTCGGACACAACTGAGCGACTTCACTTTCACTTTTCACTTTCATGCATTGAAAAAGGAAATGGCAACCCACTCCAGTGTTCTTGCCTGAAGAATCCCAGGGACGAGGGAGCCTGGTGGGCTGCTGTCTCTGGGGTCACACAGAGTCGGACACGACTGAAGTGACTTAGCAGCAGCAGCAGTTAGAATTAATAAGTAAGAGTAGAGGAGAATTTCCTCCTGAGGATAAGAGGGACATAGACCCTTTCCAGGACATTCACTTTCTCCTTTCCCTGGTCTGTTAATATTAACAAGTCTCCAGAGACTGGGGCAACAGGGACAAACTGGATAATGATGAGGTTTCAGCACTGAATCCTAAGTTAATATCACTGTAAATACACAGTACCTCCAGCTCTTTAGTTTGCCTGTTCTAATATTGGAAATCCACACCGATGTCTCCAATCCATTGTAGGAACCTGCCTCAGAAGGTCCAGCCGGAGTCTGTCTTCCTGCCTGTCCTGAGAAAGGACTCTGAGACTTCATCACACCAGGAAGAAGAGGATCAGTGAGTCTGTGCTCCTTGGTCATGGACCAGGAGAGATGCCACCCAGCTCAGTAAGTGCTGAGGGAGACAGACATGGATGAAGGGAGTTTGGGAGCATGATGTTTTTTCCCTCAACAAGGCAAATGTGACAGTTGGTATAGTTAGGTGGGAGGGCATCAATGTACAAATTTTGGTTCAGAGCCTTATACTGTATATTTTTATTCCTGGTTGGGGTGTGAGAACTCTCATTCAGAGTTCTGCTTCCACCCTCATGGTTCTGGCTGTGACTGGCATCTCCCAGACCACAGCAGTGAATGGGTCTCTGTATACTTCCCCCTCAGCAATTTAAAGAATTCTGAAAAGAGTGATGATGAGGTGGATGACTTTCACTTCAGTTCAGTCACTCAGTCGTGTCCGACTCTTTGCAACCCCATGAATCACAGCAGGCCAGGCCTCCCTGTTCATCACCAACACCCAAAGTTCACTCAGACTCACATCCATCGAGTCAGTGATGCCATCCAGCCACCTCATGCTCTGTCGTCCCCTTCTCCTCCTGCCCCCAATCCCTCCCCAGCATCAGAGTCTTTTCCAATGAGTCAACTCTTCCCATGAGGTAGCCAAAGTACTGGAGTTTCAGCTTAAGCATCATTCCCTCCAAAGAAATCCCAGGACTGATCTCCTTCAGAATGGACTGGTTGGATCTCCTTGCACTCCAAGGGACTCTCAAGAGTCTTCTCCAACACCACACTTCAAAAGCATCAATTCTTCGGCGCTCAGCTTTCTTCACAGTCCAACTTTCAAATCCATACATGACCACTAGAAAAACCATAGCCTTGACTAGATGGACCTTTGTTGGCAAAGTAATGTCTCTCCTTTTCAATATGCTATCTAGGTTGGTCATAACTTTTCTTCCAAGGAGTAAGTGTCTTTTAATTTCACGGCTGCAGTCATCATCTGCAGTGACTTTGGAGCCCAAAAAAATAAAGTCTGACACTGTTTCCACTGTTTCCCCACCTATTTCCCATGAAGTGATGGGACCAGATGCCATGATCTTCATTTTCTGAATGTTGGGCTTTAAGCCAACATTTTCACTCTCCTCTTTCACTTTCATCAAGAGGCTTTTTAGTTCCTCTTCACTTTCAGCCATAAGCGTGGTGTCATCTGCATATCTGAGGTTATTGATATTTCTCCTGGCAGTCTTGATTCCAGCTTGTGCTTCTTCCAGCCCAGTATTTCTCATGATGTACTATGCATAGAAGTTAAATAAGCAGGGTGACAATATATAGTCTTGACATACTCTTTTCCTATTTGGATCCAGTCTGTTGTTCCATGTCTAGTTCTAACTGTTGCTTCCTGACCTGCATATAGGTTTCTCAAGAGGCTGGTCAAGTGATCTGGTATTCCCATCTCTTTCAGAATTTTCCACAGTTTATTGTGATCCACACAGTCAAAGGCTTTGGCAGAGTCAATAAAGCAGAAATAGATGTTTTTCTGGAACTCTCTTGCTTTTTACATGATCCAGTGATGTTGGCAATTTGATCTCTGGTTCCTCTGCCTTTTCTAAAACCAGCTTGATATCTGGAAGTTCATGGTTAATGTATTGCTGAAGCCTGGCTTGGAGAAATTTTAGCATTACTTTATTAGCATGTGAGATGAGTGCAATTGTGTGGTAGTTTGAGCATTCTTTGGCATTGCCTTTCTTTGGGATTGGAATGAAAACTGACCTTTTCCAGTCCTGTGGCCACTGCTGAGTTTTCCAAATTTGCTGGCGTATTGAGTGCAGCACTTTCACAGCATCATCTTTCAGGATTTGAAATAGCTCAACTGGAATGCCATCACCTCCACTAGCTTTGTTCATAGTGATGCTGTCTGAGCCCCACTTGACTTCACATTCCAGAATGTCTGTTTCTAGGTGAGTGACCACAACATTGTGATTATCTGGATTGTGAAGATATTTTTTGTACAGTTCTTCCGTGTATTCTTGCCACCTCTTCTTAATATCTTCTGCTTCTGTTAGGTCCAGACCATTTCTGTCCTTTATCGAGCCCATCTTTGCATGAAATGTTCCCTTGGTATCTCTAATTTTCTTGAAGAGATCTCTAGTCTTTCCCATTCTGTTGTTTTCCTCTATTTCTTTGCATTGATCGCTGAGGAAGGCTTTCTTATCTCTTCTTGCTATTCTTTGGAACTCTGCATTCAGATGCTTATATCTTTCCTTTTCTCCTTTGCTTTTCACTTCACTTCTTTTCACAGCTATTTGTAAGGCCTCCCCAGACAGCCATTTTGCTTTTTTGCATTTCTTTTCCATGGGGATGGTCTTGATCCCTGTCTCCTGTACAATGTCACAAACCTCCGTCCCTAGTTCATCAGGCACTCTATCTATCAGATCTAGTCCCTTAAATCTATTTCTCACTTCCACTGTATAATCATAACGGATTTGATTTAGGTCATACCTGAATGGTCTAGTGGTTTTCCCTACTATCTTCAATTTAAGCCTGAATTTGGCAATAAGGAGTTCATGATCTGAGCCACAGTCAGCTCCTGGTCTTGTTTTTGTTGACTGTATAGAGTCAACATTAGATGATATTAACCACCTGCTAAGTCACTTCAGTCATGTCTTACTCTGTGCAACCATATGGACTGTAGCCTGCCAGGCTACTCTGCCCTAGGGTTTCTCCAGGTGAGAATACTGGAGTGGGTTGTCATACCCTCCTCCAGCAGATCTTCCCTACCCAGGGATTGAACCCCCGTCTCTTATGCTTCCTGCTTTGGCAGGCAGATTCTTTACCACTAGCACTCCCTGGGAAGCCAGATATTAACCATAATGTATTGTAACTGTGGGTTTCCTAAGTGCCAGGCTTAAAAGTATGTGTTTTGTTTCTTGCTTGATTTCATCTGCATAATCTCCTGATAATAAGTGCACAGACATCATTATTTTAATAAGAGTAAATGCATACAGAATTTTATGTAATTTATATCTGATCATGAGTTAGAAAGCATTGAAGCCCATCACTCTGGGCAGACTGACTCCAGACACAAGACACATGGGCAGTCCTCCTCCTGCAAACTCAAAAAGTCCTGTCGCTTCCCTGTCAGTCCTGGCAGACTCACTGCTCACTGTGTCCTTCCCTTTAGAGTTTTCTGGAGGACATAGAGGAAGGCAGTAGGCAGCACTGGCTGCATCTACTATAAGAAGGGTGGCCGAGATCACAAGCAATGTCTTAAAGAAAAGGGACACAGGATAATTCAGGGAGATTCTCTGTTGATCCTGCTCCCAGATGTAATGTCCATTGTCCACTTTCTCCTTCATGCTTGTAATCAGCATACTCAATCACACAAAATGATATACATTCAGAGTCTTATTGTGTATTCTTGCTTAGGAAACTGAAAACAGTTTTATAAATGTATTTCATACATATTTGTGGTTAGATATCCATGGGTAGTCCAGCTAAGTTGCTTCAGTGGTGTCTGATTCTTTGAGACCCTATGGACTGTAGCCCACCAGGCTCCTCTGTCCATGGGATTCTTCAGGCAAGAATACTGGAGTGGGTTGCTATGCCCTTCTCCAGGGGATCTTCCTGACCCAGGAATCAAATCCACATTTCTTATATCTCCTGCATTGACAGGCAGGTTCTAGCACCACCTGGGAAGTCTGCTTAAACTTTCAGAATGCCTGGATACAGTGAAATTTTGTGTGAGGGACTCTGGCTGACACCTTCATTTTGAATTCTGTTTGTTCCACTTATTGTCAGTTTATTTGGGAACAAGTTCTTAATATAAATAAACTAAAGATTGTCCACTGAATTTATTACTTGTTGATGCAACTTCAGTGAATTATGATCAAATAAATAATGGATGCCCTCTATGTAATAACTGTGTGGTGGATGCATAATGAAAGGGCAAGAATGCAGAGTCCCAAAGAATAGCAAGGAGAGATAAGAAAGCCTTCCTCAGTGATCAGTGCAAAGAAATAGAGGAAAACAATAGAATGGAAAAGACTAGAAATCTCTTAAAGAATATTAGAGATACCAAGGGAACATTTCATGCAAAGATGGGCACAATAAAGGAAGGAAATGGTATGGACCTAACAGAAGCAGAAGATAGATATTTAGAAGAGGTGGCAAGAATACACAGAAGAACTACACAAAAAGGTTCTTCATGACCCAGATAATCACGATGTTGTGGTCACTCACCTAGAGCCAGACATCCTGGAATGTGAAGTCAAGTGGGCCTTAGGAAGTATCATTATGAACAAAGCTAGTGGAGGTGATGGAATTCCAGTTGAGCTATTTCAAATCCTCAAAGATGATGCTGTGACAAAAGATTTGCTGGCTCGATATGCCAGCAAATTTCAAAAACTCAAGGAAAAGGTCAGTTTTCATTCCAATCCCTAAGAAAGGCAATGCCAAAGAATGCTCAAATTACTGCACAATTGCACTCATCTCACACAATAGTAAAGAAATGCTCAAAATTCTCCAAACCAAGCTTCAACAGTATATGAACTGTGAACTTCCTGATGTTGAAGTTGGACTTAGAAAAGGCAGAGGGACCAGAGATCAAATTGGCAACATTCGTTGGATCATCAAAAAAGCAAGAGAGTTCCAGAAAACATCTATTTCTGCTTTATTGACTATGCCAAAACCTTTGACTGTGTGGATCACAACAAACTGTGGAAAATTCTTCAAGAGATGGCAACACTAGACCACCGGGCCTGCCTCCTGAGTAATCTGTATGCAGGTCAGGAAGCAACAGTTAGAACTGGACATGGAACAACAGACTGGTTCCAAATAGGAAAAGGAGTAGGTCAAGGTTGTATATTGTCACCCTGCTTATTTAACTTATATGCAGAGTACATCATGAGAAACCCTGGGCTGGAGGAAGCACAAGCTAGAATCAAGAATATCGGGAGAAATATCAGTAACCTCAGGTATGCAGATGACACCACCCTTATTGCAGAAAGCGAAAAAGAACTAAAGAGCCTCTTGATGAAAGTGAAAGAGGAGAGTGAAAATGTTGGCTTAAAGCTCAACATTCAGAAAACTAAGATCATTGTATCCGATTCCATCACTTCATGGGAAATCGATGGGAAAACAGTGGAAACAGTGGCTGACTTTATTTTCTTGGGCTCCAAAATCACTGCAGATGGTGATTGCAGCCATGAAATTAAAAGACGTTTGCTCCTTGGAAGGAAAGTTAAGACCAACCTAGACAGCATATTAAAAAGCAGAAACATTACTTGGCCAACAAAGTTCTGTCTAGTCAAGGCTATGGTTTTTCCAGTACTCATATATGGATGTGAGAGTTGGACTGTGAAGAAAGCTGAGCACCGAAGATTGATGCTTTTGAACTGTGGTGTTGGAGAAGACTCTTGAGAGTCCCTTGGGCTGCAAGGATATCCAACAGTCCATCCTAAAGGAAATCAGTCCTGAATATTCATTGGAAGCTAAAACTCCAATACTTTGGCCACCTGATGCAAAGAACTGACTCATTGAAAAAGACCCGGATACTGGGAAAGATTGAAGGCAGGAGGAGAAGTGGACTTCAGAAGGTGAGATGGTTGGATGGCATCACCAACTCAATGAACATGCTTTTGAGTAAACTCCGGAAGTTGGTGATGGACAGGGAGGCCTGGCATGCTGCAGTCCATGGGTCGCAAAGAGTCAGACATGACTGAGTGACTGAACTGAACTGAATGATAAGGCTTATCATGTGATTTAAATATCTGGTGACCTGATGGTATATTTTTCCTACATCCCTGACAGAATATTTGGTTTTGTTTATGTTTTTCATAGATGAAAGAAAACAACTGAGGCTCTTTTATTTCTGATTCCCCAGAGCCTACTGGATTTCCTTGGGTTTCCCAGGTGGTGCTAGTGATAAAGAACCTGCCTGCCAAAGCTTGAGACATAAGAGATGTGGGTTGGATCCCTGGGTCAAGAAGATCCCCTGGAGAAGGGTGTAGCAACCCATTTCAGTATTCTATCCTGGAGAATCCCATGGACAGAGGAGCCTGGCAGGCTATGGTCCATACAGTCGCACAGAGTCAGACACAACTGAAGCAACTTAGCATGCACACACCAGAGCCTACATCCTGATATCACAGGGGAGATATCAAGAATTTTTTTTGCCTGTAGTTTTCTTTTTTTGTGGCATCTTTGTCAGGTTTTGGTATTAGGGTGATGGTGGCCTCATAAAATGAGTTTGGAAGTTTACCCTCCTCTGCAAGGGGAATGGAAGAGTTTGAGTACGATAGGTGTTAGCTCTTCTCAAAATTTTTGGTAGAATTCAGCTGTGAAGCCATCTAGACCTGGGCTTTTGTTTGCCAGAAGATTTCTGATTACAGTTTCAATTTCTGTGCTTGTGATGGGTTTGTTAAGATTTTCTATTTCTTCCTGGTTCAGTTTTGGAAAGCTGTACTTTTCTAAGAATTTGTCCATTTCTTCCACGTTGTCCATTTTATTGGCATATAATTGCTAATAGTAGTCTCTTATGATCCTTTGTATTTATGTGTTGTCTGTTTCGATCTCTCCATTTTCATTTCTAATTTTATTGATTTGATTTTTCTCTCTTTGTTTCTTGATGAGTCTGGCTAATGGTTTGTCAGTTTTACTTATCCTTTCCAAGAACCAGCTTTTGGCTTTGTTGATTTTTGCTATGGTCTCTTTTGTTTCTTTTGCATTTATTTCTGCCCTAATTTTAAAGATTTCTTTCCTTTTACTAACCCTGGGGCTCTTCATTTCTTCCTTTTCTAGTTGCTTTAAGTGTAGAGTTAGGTTATTTATTTGACTTTTTTCTTGTTTCTTGAGGTATGCCTGTATTGCTATGAACTTTCCCCTTAACACTGCTTTTACAGTATCCCACAGGTTTTGGGTTGTTGGGTTTTAATTTTCATTCATTTCTATGCATATTTTGATTTCTTTTTTTATTTCTTCTGTGATTTGTTGGTTATTCAGCAGCGTGTTGTTCAGCCTCCATATGTTGGAATTTTTAATAGTTTTTTTCCTGTAATTGAGATCTAATCTTACTGCATTGTGATCAGAAAAGATGCTTGGAATGATTTCAATTTTTTGGAATTTACCAAGGCTAGATTTACACACCGAGAAAACCAGAATTGAAAGAGACATGTGTACCCCAATGTTCATCGCAGCACTGTTTACAATAGCCAGGACATGGAAGCAACCTAGATGTCCATCAGCAGATGAACGGATAAGAAAGCTGTGGTACATATACACAATGGAGTATTACTCAGCCATTCAAAAGAATACATTTGAATCAGTTCTAATGAGGTGGATGAAACTGGAGCCGATTATACAGAGTGAAGTAAGCCAGAAAGAAAAACACCAATACAGTATACTAACACATACATATGGAATTTAGAAAGATGGTAACGATAACCCTGTATGTGAGACAGCAAAAGAGACCCAGATGTATAGAACAGTCTTTTGGACTCTGTGGGAGAGGGAGAGGGTGGGACGATTTGGGGGAATGACACTAAAACATGTTTAATATCATATAAGCAACGAATCACCAGTCCAGGTTCAATAGAGGATGCTTGGGGCTAGTGCACTGAGATGACCCAGGGGGAGGGTACAGGGAGGGAGGTGGGAGGGGATTCAGGATGGGGAACATGTGTATGCCCGTGGTGGATTCATGTTGATGTGTGGCAGAACCAATACAATATTGTAAATAAATTAGCCTCCAATTAAAATAAATAAATTTAAATTAAAAAATAAATAGAGAGTTGCATTGCACTTCTTAAAAAAAATTTTTTTTTACAAAGCCCTGTTAAGATTTGAATAAAAACTTCCATTTTGCATGGAAACAGAGTGTTCAGTAAAGTCCCCACACAGTCAACCACACATACCACTGTTTTCATCCTTTTCAGAAATATCCCAAGGGACAGAGACAAGATAAAATTGTGTTTATTTCTGTGTATCTCATGAACTTTCTCCGGGGCCTATTATTTTCCTGATTGAGTAGCATCAGCAGCATTCAATGATTGGAAAGCTACTGCAGAAAGTTTCACAAATATTGGGGAGGAGGGGTGCAAGTCAGGAAAGAAGGGGACAGAACATCTTAATGCATGAGTTGAGACACATTTTAGGATTTGTTGTCATCCATGATTCAGATCACTGAAACAGGAAATGCCTGAATCTCTCTTCCATATAATCCATGAAATATCATTAAATTTGGGATCTGTGTTTCCTTGCTAAATGCAGTACCTCAAATTGAAATTCTTTTTTAAAAAATGACCAAATATCTGTTAAGCTCCAAACTTCTTTTAGGTACCATGTACATTCTATAAGTGCAGTTTAGACATTTTTCCAGAAGGAACAGAAGCACAGAGAGGTGGGGAGATTTACAGACATTTCATTAATAGAGGGTGAAAGACCCAGAACTCAATCATTGATCTACTTATTCCTGCACCAGTTCTCAACCAACTTCACTGCTAATACTGTGACTGTTTCTTTTCAAACCTACTTTGGCCTCAGGTTGGTGTTTTTTTTTTCCATTATTTTATTGGAATATAACTGCTTTACAATGTTGTGTTTGTTTCTGCTGTACAACATCGAGAATCAGCTATATGTGTGCATATATCCCCTCCCTCTTGGCCCTCCTTCCCACCCTCCCACCCCACCCTTCTAGATCATCACAGAACACTGAGCTGAGCTCCCCATGCTATACAGCAGCTTTCCACTGGCCATCTACTTTATGCGTGGTAATATATATATATTTATATATAAATTTATATATATATTTATATATATATAAATATATAAATATATATATATCAATGCTACTCTCTAATTTGGTCTCAGCTTTGAAATGAAGAGAAAATAATTGATTCACCCTCTTAGGGCTCAGAGTGTCAACCAGTGAATATGGGAATGAGGCAGTATTATAGAGGGTTCATAAAGGTACTAACATGATGGAATATAGAATTTTATATGAATAGTCATATTTTGCAGTCCAGGTGGCTCAGATGGTACAGTGACTGTCTACAATGTAAGAGACCTGGGTTCTAACCCTGGGTTGGGAAGATTCCCTGGAGAAGGAAATGGCAACCCACTCCAGTACTTCTTGCCTTGAAAATCCCATGGACAGAGGAGCTTGGTGCAGGCTACTATCCATGGGGTTGCAAAGAGTCAGGCACGACTGAGCGACTTCACTTTCACTTTAGAAATATAAGATTTATAAGATTTCCTGTAGAAGATGAAAAATCATGTGCTGCTGCTGCTGCTGCTAAGTCACTCCAGTTGTGACAAACTCTGTGCGACCCCATAGACAACAGCCCACCAGGCTCCCTGGCCCCTGGGATTCTCCAGGCAAGAATTCTGAAGTGGGTTGTCATTTCCTTCTCCAATGGATGAAGGTGAAAAGGGAAAGTGAAGTCACTCAGTCACACATATCATGAAATGATCAGAAGACAGATTTCAATAATATATTCATATGATACCTTAATAAGGGCAGATGTTAACAGTCCATGAGTTGCAGAATCAGATGTGACTGAGTGATTGAGCATGCACACATGCAGTTGATAGAAAATATTTTTTGCATTGAAATGAACATAGGCAATCAATAAGACTGGACATGCACTAATTCTTAGTTATTGAATAACTAACTGTTGAACACTCACATATCATACACAAATTCTCACTTGTATGACACAGAGAGGTACAAGAAATTTCATAGGATTGCTGTAACACAAAATTGATATAAATAATAATATAACAAAATAATATATGTGACATTAAATATTTAGTATATATATAAATGTTGTTATAGTTATTGCATTTTAATATGTTAAATATATTTTTGATAATGCTAATTTTAAAAAAATTTTTATTGAAGAATAGTTTATTTACTATGTTGTGTTCGTTTCAGGTGTACAGTGAAACAGTTATACATATACATACTTTTTTACATATACACTCTTCTTTAGATTGCTTCCCATAGAGGTTATTAGAAAATATTGAGTTGAATCCCTTGTTCTATACAGTAGGTCCTTTATTCGTTATTTATTTGATGTATGTGTTAGTCACTCAGTCATGTCTGACTCTTTGAGAGTCCATGGACTGTGGCCCGCCAGGCTCCTCTGTCCATGGCATTTTCCAAGCAAGTACACTGGAGTGAGTTGCCAAGCCCTCCTCCAGGGGATCTTCCTGACCCAGAGATCACATCTGGGTCATTTTATGTATAGTAGTGTGTATATGTCAATCCCAGGCTCCTAGGTTATTCCTCCCCCCATTTCCCCTTTGGTAACCATAAGTTTGTTTTCTTCATCTGTGACTCCATGTCTCTTGAAAATAAGATCATTCGTACCATTTTAACTGGTATCATAAGTTATCTTGTGTTTCTCTAACTTACTTCACTTAGTATGACTAATATCCCATTAGACAGCCATAAAAAAAATAATGAAATAATGCCATTTACAGCAACATGGATGAACTTAAACATTGTCATACAACACACTCCAGTATTCTTGCCTGGAGAATCCCCATAGACAGAGGAGCCTGGCTGGCTACAGTCCATGGGATCGCAAAGAGTCAGACATGACTTCGCAACTAAACCACCATCTACCTTTCTGTATATCTATCTATCTATTTGTCTATACCTAATTTTCCATCTATGTATCTGTATCTCTATCTATTCACGCATTTATCGGGACTTTCCTGGTGGCTCTGTTGGTAAAGAATCTTCCTGCCCATGAAAGAGATGTGGGTTCCATCCCTGGGTCAGGAAGTTCCCCTGGAGAAGGAAATGACTCCCCACTCCGGAATTCTTGCCTGGAAATTCCCGTGGAGAGAGGAGCCTGGCAGGCTAGCGTCCATGGGGGTCACAAAACAGTTGGGGGATCAAACCCAGGTCTCCCACATTGCAGGAAGATTCTTTACCAGCTGAGCCACCGGGGAAGCACCGAGATTATACATATTGGGTTGAAACAACTTCACGTTAAAAAAAAAAATCAAATGTTTCAAAATCTTATTATTGTTTAAACATTAACAGAGCCCTGAGGCTTCCCTGATAGCTCAGTTGGTAAAGAATCCACCTGCAATTCAGGAGCCGCCAGTTTGAATCCTCGGTCAGGAAGATCCCGCGGAGAAGGGATAGGGTACCGAGTCCAGTATTCTTGGGATTCCCTTGTAGCGCAGCTGGTAAAGAATTGGCCTGCAATATGGAAGAGCTGGGTTCGATCCCTGGGTTGGGAAGACCCCTTGAAGTAAGGGAAAGACTACCCACTCCAGTATCTGGCCTGGACAATTCCATGGACTGTGTAGTCCATGAGTTCGCAAACAGTCGGACACTACTGAGCAACTTTCATGTTCATGTGTACTAACATCATTTTTGCCGTCCTTAGCAATGTTTCATTAGGTACACTGACGAAACCATACTTCTTGTAGTTTGATTCCAGCAAAACCAATGGTATGAAGTATATACTTTATGACTTTTAAAAGCCAACTCTCAAATAAATTAATTAAAGAACAACTCTCATTTTTGAGTAAATACTTATTGTTTGAAATAGGAAATTCCAGAAATCAAAGAATGATACAAATTATGAAGATTACTATGACACAAAAACATTTTCTGACTGTTAATCTCAAATTTAGAATTCAGATGACACAATCTTATGTTTCATAGAGTGCTTACAAATTCCAAATAAAGGAAATTTCTAGACTGTATTTAAATAAAATAAGACATGTTACTATGCCTCACTTTCTTTCAATTTGATTTTTTTTAAATTTTTTTACTGGAATAAAATTGTTTTACAATGTTGTATTGGTTTCTGCCATACAACAATGGAAATCAGCCATAATTATACATATACTACTTTTTCTTAGAGGGGGCCATTATCATTCTAGTTTTTTTTTCTCAAGAGAAGACTATTTTTTTCTGAGATCATGGATTGAGTATCTCCATTATTCTTGCACTTCTTTTATCCTTCAGTCCAGGACCTACAAAATAATTGTGTATAGAGAGAGGTGGAGAAGGAGAAAGCAATGAAGAAACAGTTCTGAGCAGATAGAATTTTCACACTGAGATATATTGCTGAAGGCCCTGGGGTGAATGATCTTAGAAATGAATTCCTAGAACCCAAAATATGGACACAGTACTGCATGACCATATAATTATTTTCTTTTTTCCACTAATTCTTTTCTTTTTTAAAAGGTGTCCAATCTACATAGAACCACAAAACCTAAGAAATGTATCAGAATTCTTCCTCATGGGTCTTTCAGATGATCCAGAACTTCAGCCTTTCCTCTTTGGACTATTTCTATCCATGTACTTGGTCACCGTGCTGGGAAACCTGCTCATCATTTTGGCAGTCTCCTCTGACCCCCACCTTCACACCCCCATGTACTTCTTCCTCTCCAACCTATCCTTGGTGGACATAGGTTTCATCTCCACCACGGTCCCCAAGATGATTGTGAACATCCAGTCTCACAGCAGAGTCATCTCCTATGCAGGCTGCCTGACGCAGATGTCCATTTTTATCCTCTTTGGAGGGATGGATTGTATGCTTCTGTCTGTGATGGCCTATGACAGGTTTGTGGCCATCTGTCACCCACTGCGCTACCAGGTCATCATGAACCCATGCACCTGTTGCAAATTAATTTCAGGGTCTTTTTTTGTTAGCCTTTTGAACTCCCAAGTGCAGAATTTGATTGTGTTACAACTTACGTGCTTCAAGGATGTGAAAATATCTAATTTTTTCTGTGACCCTTCTCAACTGCTCAACTTTACCTGTTCTGACATGCTCACAAATAATATAGTCATGTATTTTGTTGGTGCCATTTTTGGTTTTATTCCTTTCTCTGGAATCTTTTTCTCTTACTGTAAAATTCTTTCCTCCATTCTGAGAGTTCACCCATCAGGTAGAAACTACAAAGCTTTCTCCACCTGTGGCTCTCACCTGGCAGTTGTTTGCTTATTTTATGGAACAGGTCTTGGTGTGTGCCTCAGTTCAGCCATCTCACAATCTCCCAGGAAGGATGCAGTGGCCTCTGTGGTGTACACTGTGGTCACCCCCATGCTGAATCCCTTCATCTACAGCCTGAGGAACCAAGACATCAAAAGGGCAATGTGGAGATTTCTCAGAAAAATAATCTAACTTCAGTCCCTGTGCCAATGCAGTAAAACTAAGCATGTTGACCTGAAATCCTACCTCTCTCATCTCATCATTTTTGTAGCTCTCATGGCCTTGATGTCTCTCCTTGCTTAACAACTGAGCGTTTCTTCTTTTGGTATTGTTTTAATGGGACTGGGGGAAACTTCTAGGATCCTTTGTCCATCTTAATCATGGCATGATTGAGTAGTTTTCACTATTGTGATTCTATTGTTTATTATCTGTGGTCCAAGGAGCCTGAAAAGATGAATAACTTTCTATATATTAAAATTTCACATCTTTTTTCACAGCTTTGACTATTTTCCATAAAATTTTCTCAAGTTTGAAGTGTATTTACACAGGCTAGATGTGACATCAACCTTGATTATTATTGAAATCATCAGGAAGTTTAAAAACACTGACACCAGCCCCAAGGGATGGGATGGGGAGGGTAATGGGATGGGGGTTCAGGATCGGGAACACATGTACACCCATGGTGGATTCATGTCAATGTATGGCAAAACCAATACAATATTGTAAAGTAAAATAAATAAATAAAACTGAGATTAAAAAATAAAATAAATTAAAAAAAAAAACACTGACAACTAGGTCTCACAACCAGAGACTTATACTTGAGTGTGTCCTGAGGATTTTTAAAAGCACTTAAAGAGATCCAGTGTGGACGAGGTTTAGAACTGATCTCAGTCATATCTTTGATTCCAAGATGACTTGTACACCTTGAATCCTAACAGCTCTTGGACAATGATCAGAACTCAAAGTGGGAAGATATGAAGAGCTTACCATGGCAACAGGCAATTTTCCCCTTTCTAATAATGATTCTTCACATGTAGTCTCTCTCACACCATACAGTCTGGTGTAAGTGCTGGTTATGAAGCTACTGTCTCTGCTCCAAACTCACACTTCTGCACTTCCTTTGGGCTGGGGCTCTTAAAATCACTGCTCTGTTTACCATTTTGTGTTCTTACGTTCATTCATGTATGCCCATTGCTCAGTTGTGTCTAACTGTTTGTTAGGCCATGGACTAGAGAAAGGATAGGCTACCCACTCCAGTATTCTTGGGCTTCCCTTGTGGTTCAGCTGGTAAAGAATCTGCCTGCAATGTGGGAGACCTGGATTTGATCTCTGGGTTGGAAAGATCCCCTGGAGAAGGGAAAGGCTACCCACTCCAGTATTCTGGCCTGGAGAATTCCTTGGAGTCACAAAGAGTTGGACATGACTGAGCAACTTCCACTTTTCACACAGGCTCCTCAGTCCTTGGGATTTTCTAGGCAAGAATACTGGAGTGAGTTGCCATTTCCTTCTCCATGGGATCTTCCCAACCCAGAGTTCAAATCCATATCTCCTGTGTCTCCTGCATTGCCAAGAGAACTCTTTACCACTGTGCCACCCAGGAAGGCATTTAATTAAGTACCAGTTACCAACAAATGTGTAAAAATTAATAGTTTTCTAATATGCCAATGTATACAATTAGAGCAAAAACTTAGAGCTGATGACACATTCTGATAAGCAAATAATAAAAACATGTAAATCTCCGTCCTATAAAATGCCAACCAAAGCAAAGACTAAGGAAAAGAAAATAAGTTATCCTTCATGGTGGCTTAGTTGCTAAGTCGTATCCAACTCTTTGCGACCCCATGGACTGTAGCCTGCCAGGCTCCTCTGTCCATGGGATTTCCCAGGCAAGCATACTGGAGTGGGTTGCCATTTCCTTCTCCATGGAATCTTTCTGACCCAGGAATCAAACCCTGGTCTCCTGCATTGTAGGCAGATTTTTTTAATGACTGAGCTACAAAGGAAGGCCCAAGTTATACTTGGAGTTAAATAATAACTGAGAAAATGGAAAAGGTATTACAACCTTGGTATAGACCTAATGCTGCATAGACTTCACATGAAATGGATTTACAGATATCAAATTTTCATGTTAAAGTGGTTAAAGAAACAAAAGCCTGAATTTTATGTTAAAATCCTGCAAATTGGAAGGAAGAAGTAAAAGTGGACGTCCACCTGAGGACAGAGGGTCCCAGACCCTCCTAAGGATATTCACTTTTCCTTTTTTTCCCTTTTCCATTAATATTAAAAGTCTCCAGAGATTGGGACAACATGGACCAATTGGCTAATTATACCCTTTGTGCATTAAGCCCTAGGTCATATCATTGTAAATAATTGGCTGCTGCCATCTACACATTAGTTTGCCAGTTCTAAGTGTGTGGATATATACCTATGTCTCCTCCATTTGGAAGTACCTGCATTGGATGTTCCCCACCTGAGTCTGTCTTCCTGCCCATCCTGAGAAGGGATCCTGAGACTTCACCACACACCAGGCAGGAGAGGGGTCATGAGTCTATGCTCCTTGGTCATGCGCCAGCAGAGATGCAGCCCAGCCCAGTAAGTGTTGAGGGGGAGACAGTGGGAGGGACCACTGGGAGCAATATTTTCTGTTCAGGAAGAACAAACATGACAATAGAGATGGAAAGATGAGAGGGCACCAATACACAAGATCTGGGATCAGAGCCCTATGAAGGTTAAGTTCTTGGTTCTGATTAGGTTGTGAGAACTCTCATTCAGAGGTCTACTTCTATCCTCATTGGTTCTGATTCTGGCTGGCATTTCTCCAACTATAGCAGCACATGGGTCTCTGTAAACTTCACATAAGCAGTTCTAATGATCCTGAAAGCAGTGATGAGGATGATAAGGAAGATAACATTAACCATAGTATCATGTACTGTTGCTGAGGTCATCCCCAGTGGCAGGCACTGAGGTCTGCGTTTTATGTACAGTTTTTTATTTCATCTGCATAACCCCTCTAAATTATAAGTACAGTCACATTATTAATACTTTTTTTAGCTGCGCTGGGTCTTCACTGCTTCACGCGGACTTTCTCTAGTTGCAGAAAGAGGGGGCTACTCTCTAGTTGCAGTGCTCAGGCTTCTCATTGCTGTGGCTTCTCTTGTGGAGCATGGGCTTGAGGAGCATGGACTCTGTAGTTGTGGTAGATGGGCTTACTTGCCCTGGGGCGTGTGGGATCCTGGAACAGGAATCAAACGCATGCCCCCTGCACTGACAGGTGGATTCTTAACCACTGAACCATCAGAGAAGCCCTCATTAGCAGTTTAAGAAAAGGAAAGGCTCGCAGCATTTTCTGTAACTTGTACCAGGTCATGAGTTAGAAAGGGTTGAAGCCAGATTTGAAGCCAGTGAATCTGGGCAGATTTCCTTCAGACAAAGGGCACCTAGACAGTGCCCCCTGCAAACCCCGAGTGACATAACTGAGCAGTCCTGGAAGAGACTTCCTACTTACCACACCCTTCCCTTTGGAGTTTTCCAGAGGACACAAAGGCTGCACTTGCTGCATTGCTCACAGGAAGGAGGAGTGGTTGAGATCACTGGCAAACTCATTGAGAGAAGGAACCCAGACACTTCAAGGCAGATTTATCTGCTTATCCTGCTCCTAGATTTTAACTGTTCACTTCCTCATCCACATTTATAATCCACCTACTCAATCACAAAAGGAAATATAAAGTCAGAGTCTTGTTGTTCATCTTCACTCAGGAAAATAAAAACATTAATAAATATACCTCAGATATATCTCTGATTAGACCTTGGTACCTTTGTCTTCCCTGGTGACTCAGACTGTAAAGAATCTGCCTTCAATGGAGGAACCTTGGGTTCAATCCCTGGGTTGGAAAGATCCCCTAGAGAAGGAAATGGCAACTCACTCCTGTTTTCTTGCCTGGAGAATTCCATGGACAGAGGCTACAGTTGGACATGACTGAGAGACTAACCTTTTCACTTTTTCATCTTTGCTTAAACCTTTCAGAAAATCTGGAAACAACAAAATTAGTATGTGGGACTCAGAGACTGACAACTTGTTTTTGAATCCTGTGTGCTCCCCTTATTCTTAGTATATTATGGGGCAATTTCATAACATCTCTGAGATGTAGAATTGTCAAATGTGTTGATTCCTTATTGATACAACACCACTGATGTAAGACTAAACAAATAATGGATGCCTTCTATGCAACAACTATGTGAAATGACTGAGGCTCATTTATTTCTGAATCCCCAGACCCTATACTTTGTTGTTACAGAGGAGGCACCAAGAATTTTTTAAAAAAATTAAATATTGAACAAATTCTTCCATTTTTGATAGGAAAAAAAAAAGTTAAGCAATTCTTCCACACTGTAGATTTGTTCCTGAAAGGTAGGGTCTGGCTGCTCACTGCTCAAAAGCTAATAAACAGGCCAGGTTTGTGGAAAGGAAAATTTGCTTTACTTCAGTTGTGGCCAACTGGTGGGTGGTGACATCTATCCAAAGGCTGACTCCCTCTCACTGAAAGTCAGTAGGGAAGAGTTTTATAGGCTGAGGGAGAGGGCTACATGTGGAAACAGTACAATCAGCTCTGACAGTCATCTTCAGATTGGTCATTGATGGTCTGAACAGCATCATCATAGTTGTTTTAGGTACAGTTAATTTTCAGTTTCAGAGTCAGTTTGTTTTCATTTCTTTGAGGCCAATTCTCGGAATTGTTGCAGCTATGTCACTGCTACAGTCTGATCCATGTAGTTAACTTCTCCACCTGGTGAGGGTTTCAGTAAGACAGTTCACAGAATAAGGCTCAGAATATCATCTATGGCCCTTGAGAGGAACTAAAGGTCCTTGACTATACTTAATGAACATTATTATTATTTGGTCTCCTTTGACTGTTTTCCTTGTTTTTGCATGTTCTCGTTTCTCTGATTACACTTATTCTTTGACTAAAGTTTTTCCACAAACAAAAGGCAGGCAGAAGATATGAAGAGAAGGACCACAGGGTCCTGCTGTGTTTCATCCTTTTCAGAATGTCCCATAGGACTAGAGACAAGATAAAATAGTGCTTGTTTGTGTCTAGGTCATGGACTTTCAATGAGACCTATTATCTTCCATTTAATAGCATCTGCAGGATCCAATGATTGAAAAACCATTGCAGAAATTTTCATAAATATGGAGAAAAAAAGAGTCAGAAAAGAAAGACAGGGTACATCTGATTGCATGAACTGAGACACATTTTATGTTTTATTTCATTCCATGCTGTGATGCTCTGATACAGGAAAGGCTTTGATCTCTTTGCCATATAAACCAGAAAACATCATTAAATCTGGTATTGCATTTCATTACTAAACACATTATCTTAATAATGCTTTAAATTCTTTATTAAATGACCAAATATGTATAAGTTCCAATGTGTCTTGGCTGTGACATATATTGCAGAGGTGGATGTTAGACTCTTTTTTTCCAGGAAGGAACAGAAGCACAGAGAGGTGGGAACACACTCCACATACTTTAATCCTGAAAGATCCAGGATTAAAACCTTGATCTAGGTTTTAGGGAAGATCCAGGACTAAAACCATGACAAATGCACCTATTGTCAGTCCCCTCCACTGTAGCTCATAAGTGTTTCTTTTCTAACCTGCTTTATTGGTCCAGGATGTGCGATGAAGGTAGAACTGATTGATTCTCTTTTGGTTTAGTGAGTCTACCTGTGAATTATGGGAATGAGGCAGTAATTTACATGAACTATATAGACACTAACATAGTAGATTATTGAGTTTTCTATGAATAGTCATGTTTTGCAGTCCAGCGTTGAAATCTAAGGTTGAAAATATTATGTATAAAAGATGAAAATGCTATGTGCACATATTAAGTAATTATCACCAGGTACTTAGTTCATAGAAAATGATTTTTATATTGCAACAAATACAGAAAGTTAACATTAATAAACCTGATTATACACCAATTGTTAGAAATTGAATAACTAATCTCCACTCACATAATATATACAAGTTCTCATCGTACAATACAAAGAAAGATACAAGAATTTTTGTAGGATTATCTGAGAATGTGTGTATGTGTTAAGTAATTCCAGGCATGTCTCTTTTCAACTCCATGGACTATAACATGCCAGGCTCCTCTGTACATGGGATTCTCCAGGCAAGAATACTGAAGTGGATTACCATACCCTCTCCATGTTATTTGAGAATAAACTAATATAAGTAATATGACAAATATGATATATATAATATAAATTAAAATTGCATTTAAATGAATGCAAAACATTATTTTAAATTTGTTAAATTTAAATCAATACATATAAACATAAATTTATGCAATAAAGGAAATATTATATATCCTTACATGATAATATGCATCAGGTAAATGTTTGAAGTAGAGTTTTATGTATTTCACAAGGAGACTTAACCTCAAAGTTGTGGTAAACAAGAGCATCTTAGAGGCCATAAGGGTAGTATTCTGTTTAAGGAAGATTTTAAGAAGCCGGTTATGGATACATAAATGAAATTGACATTATGGAAACACAGACAAGGAAATAATACTCATCAACTTCATAACACTGGTTCCTTTTGGGGATGTGTATGCAGAGGAATGAGATGGAGCTGAAATTCCAAGAAAAGTTAAACTGTATCATTAATATTTCAAATCTTTACCAAGTATGAGATTGAAGCATATATTAATTAATGTTTATATTTTAAAAATAAGTAGTGGGTATTGATGAGAATAATAATAATAGGTAATATTCATGGAGCTTTATCTAAGTTGGACAATATTTTAAGGCAGTGTTTATCAAGTCCAGCTTCACATTAGGGTGACCAAAAGCACACATGTAGAGATACTGAAATTTGTTCTAGATGAAGCTAGGGTAGTTGTGTATTTTAAAATAAGCACATTAAAATCATCAATCAAATAGACACAGAAGTATAAGATTGCAATTCCTTTATTAGGAAGCATTGATATGAAATTCTGTTAACTAGACTTAGAGGGGGCTTCCCAGGTGGCTCAGTGGTAAGAACCCACCTGCCAGTGCAGGAGACATGAGAGACTCGGGTTCAATCCCTGGGTCAGGAAGATCCCTGGAGGAGGGTATAGCAACCCACTCCAGTCTTCTCGCCTGGAGAATCACATGGACAGAGGAGCCTGGTGGGATACAGTCCATAGGGTTACAAAGAGTCAGACATGACTGAGGCAACTTAGCAGGCATGCACACACACAGAGGTCTGCATTCTCACCTGGCTGTAGGAATTTTTCTTATGCTAAGCTTTTCAATGTAAATAAGAGTTTATGATCAGGAAAACAAGACTACCAGGTATATGAAAATGTGTTCAACATTGCTAATATCGGGAAAAGTTGGTCAAAATCTACATTAAATATTGCCTCACATCTGTTAGGATAGCTACCATTAAAAAAAAAAAAAGACAACAAATGTTGGTAAGGATGTGGAGGTAAGAAAACCCTTGTAACTGGTTGGTGAGAATAAATATTTGTACAGCTCTTACAGAAAACAGAAAGGAGGTTCCTTTAAAAATTAAAAAAAAGGAGCAAACTGAAGTAGAACTACCTTAGGATCCAGCACCCCACATCATGGTAGATGCCAAAGAAATGAAGTCAGAACCTCGAAGAGATATCTACATTCCCCTGTCATTATCTTATTATTTGAAATAGTGAAAGTATGAAAACGTGTCTGTTGACAGATGAGCAGGTAGAAAAATATGGTGTGTATATAAAGACAATAGACTATTACTCAGCCATACAAAGAAGGAAATCCTGCCATTTGTGACAACATGGATGGATCTGGAGAATACTATGCTTATTGAAATATATACACCAGACACAGTCAAATCCACTATGATCTCACTTGGGTGTAGAAGTTAAGAAAATTAAACTCTTAGGACCATAGATTAGAACTGTAGCTGTGAGGACTGGTGGTGAGGAAAGTGGGAAATGTTAGTAAAAGGGTATAAGCTTTCAGTTATAAAATGAATAAATTCTGGGGATCTAATAAATAACTTGGTTACTATAGCTAATAATTCTGGTTGTGTTCATGAAATCTGCTAAGAGAGATTTGCCTAACTGTTACTACACACACACACAAATAGAAAATATGTGAGCTTCCAGATACATTATTTAACTTGACTGTGGTAATTATTCTCCATGTGTATGTGTATTAAATCATCATTTTGTACATCTTTTAAAGACTTTCAAGTGGCACAACCCAAATATATGCGGTTTTGTCAATCATTACAATAAACTGAAAAAAAAAGAAGCAGTATTTTTCTGCCAGTACAGAACAGAGTCCAAAAAATGTAAAGTGGTCTCACACATCAGACATTTAATTGAGATGGTATTGAAACAAATAACCTTGTATAAGATAAAATATTTCAAGGGGGTTTCTTAAATTTCATTATCATGTTATCATTGACAATGCTGTGCACAGGAATACCATCTTTGTAGTCACCAATGCATTAGATCATGTGCAATTAATTAAACAATATTGATTGAAATTTGACCTCCTCCAAAAGTATGATGTATATACTAAATGACTTCTGGAAGATAACCTCTAATATTTGAGTAATCCCTATTTCATGAAGGAGGGAAGACAGAAAACCAAAGATGATAAAACTCTGAATATCAAATAAACTGTGTTCTGATTATGAATATTCATTTTTAATTTAGAATCCAGATGACATAGTCCTGTATTTCATAGATATTTGTAAATATTCTAAATGAAGGAAATATCTAAAATTGTATTTGAAGGAAATGATTTATATAAATGACTTAATCTCTTTATATTTTAATTATTATATATTTTCTTAGAAGGGGAAGGGAATCTCTCATTATATGTTATTTCTAAAGAAGTAGGCTATATTTAACTAAGATCATAGATGTATTAACTCTAATGTTCTTGTTTCCTTTCCCTTTTCATGAAGTTTTATAATCTAAGAGTTTATAGACAGATGTGTATAATACAGAAATCAAGGATGAAAATTTCTAAGCAAATAGAATTTGTCACATTGAGAAATATTGCTGATGGAACAGCGGTGTATAATCTTAGAAATGAGTTGGTTGAATCCAAAATATAGACATAGTGCTACATGACAGTTTATGTATTTCCTATTTTTCCGCTCCTCTTTTTGTTTCCCAAAGATATCCAAGCTATATAGAACTGGAAATCTAACCACTGTCTCAAAATTCTTCCTCCTGGGCCTCTCAGATGATCCAGAACTTCAGCCTTTCCTCTTTGGACTCTTCCTGTCCATGTGCCTGTTCACCATGCTGGGGAACCTGCTCATCATCCTGGCCGTCACCTCTGACCCTCACCTCCACACCCCCATGTGCTTCTTCCTCTCCAACCTGTCCTTGGCTGATATTGGTTTCATCTCCAACACCATCCCTAAGATGACAGTGAACATCCAAACTAATAGCAGTGTCACCTTCTATGTGGGCTGCCTGATAACAGATCTCTACTTTTATGTTTTTGTACTCTTCTT
Organism: Ovis aries; assembly: GCF_016772045.2. Lineage (NCBI taxonomy): Eukaryota > Metazoa > Chordata > Mammalia > Artiodactyla > Bovidae > Ovis > Ovis aries. The sequence continues at coordinate 12,013,010 of NC_056058.1, forward strand.
ACTGTGATGGCCTATGACAGGTTTGTGGCCACCTGTCACCCACTGCACTACATGGTTGTCATGAAGCCATGCCTCTGTTGCTCCGTAGTTTTGGTGTCTGTTTTGGTTAGCCTTTTGGATTCTCAGGTTCACAATCTGATTGTGTTACAACTTATCTGCTTCAATGATGTAGAAATTTCTAGTTTCTTCTGTGACCCTTCTCTGCTCCTCAACTTTGCCTGCTCTGACACACAAAGAGTATAGTCAGGTGTATTATTGGTGCCATCTCTGTTTTTCTCCCTACCTCAGGAATCTTTTTTTCTTACTATAACATTCTTGTCTCTTTTCTGAGAGTTCCCTCATCAGGTGGGATATATAAAGCCTTCTCCACCAGTGGTCCTCACCTGATAGTTGTTTGCTTATTTTAAGGAACAGGCCTTGGTGAGTACCTCAGCTCAGCTGTTTAACAGTCTCTCAGGAAAGATGCAGTGGCCTCAGTGGTATAAACTGTGGTCACCCGCGTGCTGAATCCCTTCATCTACAGTATAAGGAACGGAGACATCAAAAGGGCCACGTGCAGGTTCCTCAGCAAAACCTTCTCATCTTACGATCTGGCCACGCATAGAAAATGTAGCAAAACTAAACCTGGAGATCTGAAAATTTTACCTCTCTCATGATGTCATTTTGCAACTCTTATGACCTACATTCCTTTCTTTGTGTTACACCTGAATATTGCTTCTCTTTTATGGTTTAACATGACAGTAGGGAGTTTTAGGGTCCTTTGTGTATCATAATCACTCTATGCCTAAATCTCATTATATCTACAGAGATTCTATGATGTTTTTTTGGTGGTGAAGCAGCTTCAAAGAATGATTAATTCCCTTTAGCTGTGTTGAAAATTTACAAGTTTTCCACAAGTCTTATGTCTTTTCCATAGTAAATTCTATTTCTATTTTTCAAATCTCTGCATGCAGTTATATTTGAGGATGCTCATCACTGTTTCTCAACCTTGGCTTTTATCAAAAACATCTAGGAAATTTAAAACTACTGACCCTGGGTCTCACCACTAGACACTCTGGTTTAACTCGACTTGGGTGTAGCCTGAGTATGAGTATTCTTGAAAGCACTCAGATGGTTCCAGTGTTTGGCCAAGATCGAGAACTACTGATGTAAGTCTGGTTTTTCCTCCAAAAGTGACCTTTATTCTTTGAGTCTTAACTGCTCATGCACAAATGCTGAAGATATTGAAGAGTCACTGGTCAAAGGGAGAAGACAGAAGACCCTGCTGTAGTAACAATTCTCTTTCCCCATTTTTGTGATAATTTTCTTCTCACAGCTTCTCTACATCATATGCATGGGCTTTGCTCTAGGTTGGGCTTCTCGGAATCACTGCTCTACGTTGTATCTTGTGTTCATCTTACATATTCAACAGTGGTCTAAAAATGTCTCTATGCCTTAAAAGCTCAGCTGATTCCTTTACACACCCCCAAGCCCTTGGTGGAGTAGCTTCTTCCTTCACTTATGATTGCTATTTACTTCTTTGTTTTTTTTTTTTTAATTTTCAGCCCTTCAATAACTATTTAACTGACTCTCTGTGTTAAAGCTTTTCACTAAAATGATTAATTGCATTATTCCTGGCTGACTGCAACTCAGCCATAAAAAATAATGAAATAATGCCATTTGTAGCAATTTGGATAGACCTAGAGATTGTCATACTGGGTGAAGTATGTCAGAGAAGGACAAATATCATATGATATCACTTATATATGGGATCTGTAAAAGGGTACAAATGAACTTATCTACCAAACAGAAATAGACTTACAGATGTAGTAAAGAAATGTATGCTTACCAGAGGGTAAGCGGTAGGGAGAGATAAATTGGAAGGTTGGAAATGACATATAAACATAACTATATCCAAATAGATAGCTATTAAGAACTATGACAAATGAAACTCTACTCAATACCAATGTAGTATATAGAAATAATAGAAATAATGAAGTATATAGAAAACAATCTAAAAAAGAATGGATATAAGTATAACTGATTCACTGTGGTATATACCTGAAACTAACACATTGTAAATCAACTCTATTCCAATAAAAAAATTTTGCAAAACTGCTAATGGTTTTTCTTTTCTTACTGAATTTTAACTGATACTGTAGCACTGGATATAAGTTTGTTGTTATGTACCTGCAATTGGAAGATGCAAAATACGCCCAGGAAAGACACATGGTTGTCAAGGGTATATCAGCTTTGGGTATACAACTGGAGAATAGGTGGTATCATAGTCCAATTGCTATGTGGCTCATGATGCTTGTGGTACATTGAATCACCCAAATCTTCACAATAAATTTACCTTGCTTTGCATATCTTTAAGATTGCAAAGAACCTATTAGCAGCAAAGGGAGGACTTTTCCTTTTACTAGAAACAGCCTGGTTAGGACTTCACTTGATTACCCTGCTTTACTGTCCTCCATCATAATAATTATATCATAAGGCTTCTATTGAGTTGTGCAAGACAAGTATCCATCACTTTTTGAGGTGTCACATTTTTTGTATGGTAGTAATCTTGGCTGACTGAATGCTGTGCAGAACTACATTAGCTTACTTTTCATTTTACCACTTAGGAAAATCACCAACAAACTCTATTGATAAGAAACTTTGATATTAAAGAAAAGAATACACTTGACAAAAGAGATTTTCTTGTTAATTTAGGCAAAGAGATATTGCCCAATAAAAGTTATTAAAATCACTGAAATACTATACCTGCATATCCATTAATGCTAACCTAAGTGACAATGAAAGAATCTTGGAAGCGGCCAAAATAATGCTACTTTGTGCATGTGTGTGTGTGTGTGTGCATGCATGCGTGCATGTGGTTCTGTGGGTTTAATATACTGTTTATGTTCTGTTAAACTTATATCACATGGTTTCTTATTAGATCATATTAAATTCTCATAGAAAATGAATATAGGGCATTTTAACTCCATAAATATTATTATAGAAAGTATACGCTTGAATAGTAATCCTAGGTGTTCTACAATATTCATGAAATGATTTTCTGCCATGTTCACAACCGCCAAATTGTCAGAAAATACATCCTGCTTGTATGAGTTTAATATTTTACATTCCACAGAGAAGCAAAATCCTATGTTACACATCTTTCACTGCTTGACTTATTTCAGTTAGCATAATGAACTAACAGAAGCAGAAGAGATTAAGAAGAGGTGGCAATTAAGAAAACTGAAATCGTATCAAGCATTTTTTCTGACCACAATGCTATGAGACTACATATCAATTACAAGAAAATAACTAAAAAACACAAGCACATGAAGATTTAAAAATATGTTTCTAAATAACCAACAGGTTACTGATGAAACCAAAAGGAAAATTAAAAAGTTTCTAGAAACAAATGACAGTGAAAACATAACAAATCAAAACCAATAGATGCAACAAAAGCAATTCTAAGAGGGAAGTTTATAGCAATACAATCCTACCTCAAGAAATAAGAAAAACATCACCTATACAACCTAACTTTACACCTAAAACAACTGGAAAAAGAATAACCAAAAAAAAATTAGCAGAAGGAAAGAAATCATAAAGATCCAAGCAGAAATAAATGAAAGAAACAATAGTAAAGATTAATAAAACTAAAAGCTGGTTCTTTGAGAAGATAAAATTGACAAACCTTTTAGCCAGATTCATCAAGGGAAAAAGAGAGAAGAATCAAATCAACAAACTTAGAATGAAAAAGGGGAGGTTACAATAGACAATGCAGAAATATAAAGGATTGTAAGAGACTATTATGAACAACTGTATGGCAATAAAATGATAACCTGGAAGAAATGGAAAGATTCTTAGAAAAGTTCAATCTTCCAAGACTGCACCAGGAAGAAATAGAAATTATGAACAACCCAATTACAAGCATTGAAATTGAAAGCTGTGATCAAATATCTCCCAAAAAACAAAAGCCCAGGACCAGATGGCTTCATAGGAGAATTCTATTGAACATTCAAAGGAGAGCTAATGCCTATCCTTCTAAAACTGTTTCAAAAAATTGCAGAGGAAGGAACACTTCCAAACTCATTTTATGAGGCCACCACAGCCTGATACCAAAACCAGACAAAGACAACACAAAATAAAGAAAACTATAGGCTAATATCACTGACAAACATAGATGCAAAAATCCTCAACAAAATTTTAGCAAACAATTCAACAACACATTAAAAAGCTCATACACCATGATCAACTTGGGTTTATTCCAGGGGGGCAAGGATTCTTCAATATACACAAATCAATCAATGTGATATACCATATTAACAAATTGAAACATAAAAACCATATGATAATCTCAATAGATACAGAAAAAGGCTTTAACAAAGTTTAGCACCCATTTATGATTAAAACCCTTCAAAGAATCAGCATAGAAGGAACCTGCCTCAACATAGTAAGGCCATATATAATAAGCATGCAGCAAACATTATTCTCAATGGTGAAAAACTGAAAGCATTTCCCCGAAGATCAGGAGCAAGATAAGGGTGTCCAATTTCACCACTATTATTCAACATAGTTCTGGAAGTCCTAGCTACAGCAATCAGAGAAGAAAAGAAGAAAAGAAAACAAGGAATCCAGATCAGAAAAGAAGAAATAAAGCTCTCAGTGTTTGCAGATGACATGATACTGTACATAGAAAACCCTAAAGATACTATCAGAAAATTACTAGAGCTAATCAGTGAATTTAGCAAAGTTGCAAGATACAAAATCAATACACAGAAATCATTTGCATAGCTATATATTAACAATGAAAACTCAGAAAGAGAAATTAAGGAATCATTCCTCTTCACCGTTGCAACAAAAAGAATTAAATATCTAGGAATAAGCTTACCTAAGGAGACAAAAGAACTGTACACAGAAAATTATAAGACACTGATGAAAGAAATCAAAGACGACATAAATAGATGGAGAGATATCCCACGTTCCTGCATAAGAAGAATCAATGTTGTGAAAATGACTATACTACCAAATGGAATCTACAGATTCAATGCAATCCCTATCAAACTACCAATGGCATTTTCTGGTATTGTTCAGAACTAGAACATTGTATTGTTCTGGTATTTGTTCAGAACTAGAACAAAAAAAAATTCACAATTCATATGGAAACACAAATAGCCAAAGCAGAGAAAGAAGAATGGAGCTGGAGGAATCAACCTTCCTGAATTCAGATTACAGACTTCATTTTTACTTTGTATACTACAAAGCTACAGTCATCAAGACAGTATGGTACTGGCACAAAAACAGAAATATAGGCCAAAGGAATAGGACGGAAAGTCTAGAAATAAACCCATGCACCTATGGGTACCTTATTTTTGACAAAGGAGGCAAGAATATAAAATGGGGCAAAGACAGCCTCTTCAATAAATAGTGCTGGGAAAATTGGACAGCTACATGTAGAAATGAAATTAGAATACTTCCTAACACCATACACAAAGATAAACTCAAAATGGGTTAAAGACCTAAATGTAAGATCAGAAACTATAAAACTCTTAAAGGAAAACATAGGCAGAACACTCAACGACATAAATCAAAGCAAAGCAAGATCCTCTATGACCCACCTCCTGGAGTAATGGAAATAAAAATAAAAGTAAACAAGTGGGACCTGATCAAACTTAAAAGCTTTTGCACAGCAGAAGAAACTATAAGCAAGGTGAAAAGACACCCTCAGAATGGGAAAAAATAACAGCAAATGAAACAACTGACAAAGGATTAAATTTCAAAATTTACAAGTAGCTCATACAACTGAATACCAGAAAAACAAACAACCCAATCAAAAAGTGGGGGGGGGGGGGAAACCTAAACAGACATTTCTTGAAAGAAGACATACAGATGGCCAACAAATGCATGAAAAGATGCTCAACATTGCTCATTAGAGAAAGGAAAATCAAAACTACAATGAGCTATCACCTCACACCACTCAGAATGGCCATATCAAAAAGTCTACAAACAGAAAATGCTGGAGAGGGTGTGGAGAAAAGGGAATGCTCTTGCACTGTTGGTGGGAATGTAAATTGATACAGACATTATGGAAGATAATATTGAGATCCCTTTAAAACTATAGGAATAAAAGCACCACAAGTGAAGTGAAGTGAAGTCTGTCAGTCATGTCTGACTCTTTGCGACCCCATGGACTGTAGCCTACCAGGCTCCTCCCTCCATGGGATTCTCCAGGAAAGAGTACTGGAATGGGTTGCCATTTCCTTCTCCAGGGGATCTTCCTGACCCAGGGATTGAACCTGGGTCTCCCGCATTCCAAGCAGACACTTTAACCTCTGAGCCAATCCCACTCCTAGGCATATACCCTGAAGAAGCCAAAATTGAAAAGGACACGTGTATCCCATTGTTCATTGCAGCACTGTTTACAATAAGTAAAGCATGGAAACAACCTAGATGTCCATCGACAGATGAGTGGATAAAGAAGTTGTGGTACATATACAAAATGGAATATTACTCAGCCATAAAAGGAATGCATTTGAGTCAGTTCTAATGAGGTGGATGAACCTAGAACCTATTATACAGAGTGAAGTGAGTCAGAAAGAGAAAGATAAATATCGTATTCTAATGCACATATACAGAATATAGAAAAATGATACTGAAGAATTTATTTGGAGGGAAGAAATGAAGAAAATGACATAAAGAATAGAGTTATGGACCTGGGGATAGGAGAGGAGAGGGTGAGATGTATGGAGTGAGTAACATGGAAACTTACCTTACCATATGTAAAATAGATAGCCAACAGGAATTTGCTGTATGGCTCAGGAAACTCAAACAGGGGCTCTATATCAACTTAGTGGCATGGGATGGGGAAGGAGATGAAAGGGAAGATCAAAGGGGAGGGGCTGACTCATGTTAAGGCTTAAAAGAAAACAACAAAATTTGGTAAGGCAATTATCCTTCAATTAAAAATAAATAAATATTTTTTTAAAAAGAGTTTATTTTTGTGTGTGGTGTTAGAAAGTGATCTAGTTTCATTCTTTTACAAGTGGTTGACCAGTTTTCCCAGCACCACTTGTTAAAGAGATTGTCTTTACTCCATTGTATATTCTTGCCTCCTTTGTCAAAGATAAGGTGTCCATATGTGTGTGGATTTATCTCTGGGCTTTCTATTTTGTTCCATTGATCTATATTTCTGTCTTTGTGCCAGTACTATACTGACTTGATGACTGTGGCTTTGTAGTAGAGCCTGAAGTCAGGCAGGTTAATTCCTCCAGCTCCATTCTTCTTTCTCAAGATTGCTTTGGCTATTCGAGGTTTTTTGTATTTCCATACAAATCTTGAAATCATTTGTTCTAGTTCTGTGAAAAATACCGCTGGTAGCTTGATAGGGATTGCATTGAATCTGTAGATTGCTTTGGGTAATATACTCATTTTCACTATATTGATTCTTCCGATCCATGAACATGGTATATTTCTCCATCTATTAGTGTCCTCTTTGATTTCTTTCATCAGTGTTTTATAGTTTTCTATATATAGGTCTTTAGTTTCTTTAGGTAGATATATTCCTAAGTATTTTATTCTTTTCCTTGTAATGGTGAATGGAATTGTTTCCTTAATTTCTTTTTCTACTTTCTCATTATTAGTGTATAGAAACGCAAGGCATTTTTGTGTGTTGATTTTATATCCTGCAAGTTTACTATATTCATTGATGAGCTCTAGTAATTTTCTGGTGGAGTCTTTAGGCATAAGACCAGAAATTATAAAACTCCTAGAGGAGAACATAGGCAAAACATTCTCCGACATAAATCACAGCAAGATCCTCTATGATCCACCTCCCAGAATTCTGGAAATAAAAGCAAAAATAAACAAATGGGATCTAATTAAATTTAAAAGCTTCTGAACAACAAAGGAAACTATAAGCAAGGTGAAAAGACAGCCTTCTGAATGGGAGAAAATAATAGCAAATGAAGCAACTGAAAAACAACTAATCTCAAAAACTATACAAGCAACTTATGCAGCTCAATTCCAGAAAAATAAACAACCCAATCAAAAAATGGGCCAAAGAACTAAATAGACATTTCTCCAAAGAAGACATACAGATGGCTAACAAACACATGAAAAGATGCTCAACATCACTCATTATCAGAGAAATGCAAATCAAGACCACAATGAGGTACCACTTCACACCAGTCAGAATGGCTGCTATCCAAAAGTCTGCAAGAAATAAATGCTGGAGAGGGTGTGGAGAAGAGGGAACCCTCTTACACTATTGGTGGGAATGCAAACTAGTACAGCCACTATGGAGAACAGTGTGGAGATTCCTTTAAAAACTGGAAATAGAACTGCCTTATGACCCAGCAATCCCACTGCTGGGCATACACACCAAGGAAACCAGAATTGAAAGAGACACTTGTACCCCAATGTTCATCGCAGCACTGTTTATAATAGCCAGGACATGGAAGCAACCTAGATGTCCATCAGCAGATGAATGGATAAGAAAGCGGTGGTACATATACACAATGGAGTATTACTCAGCCATTAAAAAGAATACACTTGAATCAGTTCTAATGAGATGGATGAAACTGGAGCCGATTAAGCCAGAAAGAAAAACACCAATACAGTATACTAACACATATATATGGAATTTAGAAAGATGGTAAAGATGACCCTGTATGCGAGACAGCAAAGCAGACACAGATGTGTAGAGCAGACTTTTGGACTCTGAGGGAGAGGGAGAGGGTGGGATGATTTGGGAGAATGGCATTGAAACATGTATACTATCATGCAAGAAACGAATCGCCAGTCTGTGTTTGATGCAGGATACAGGATGCTTGGGGCTGGTGCATGGGGATGATCCAGAGGGATGGTGTGGGGTCGGAGGTGGGAGGGGGTGTTCATATTTGGGAACTCATGTACACCCATGGTGGATTCATGTTGATGTATGGCAAAACCAATACAGTATTGTAAAGTAAAATAAAGTAAAAATAAAAATTAAAAAAAAAGAAAAAAGAGGTGGCCCGAATACACAGAAGAATTGTATTTAAAAGGTCTTAATGACCTGGATAACCATGATGGTGTGGTCATCACCTAGAGCCAGACATCCTGGAATGTGAAGTCAAGTGAGCCTTAGGAAGCATTACAACAAAGTTAGTGGAACTGATGGAATTCCAGCTGAGCTATTTCAAATCCTAAAAGATGACACTGTTAAAGTGCTACCCTCACTCATTTGGAAAACTTAGCAATGGCCACAGGGTTGGAAAAGGTCAGTTTTCATTTCAATTGCAAAGAAGGGCAATGCCTAAGAATGTTCAAACTACTGCACAATTGTGCTCATTGCACCTGCTAGTAAGGTAATGCTCAAAATCCTTCAAGCTAGGCTTCAACAGTACATGAACAGGGAATTCCAGATGGACGAGTTGGATTTAGAAAAGACAAAGGAACCAGCTATCGAGTTGTTATAGAAAAAGCAAGGGAATTCCAGAACACTATCTACTTCTGCTTCATTGACTATGTTAGAGTCTTTACTTCATGAATCACAAGAAAACTGCTAAAAATTCTTAAAGAGATGGGAATACCAGGCCACCTTAGCTGCCTCCTGAGGAAACCTGTATGTAGGACAAGAAGAAACAGTTAGAACTGGACATGGAAGAATGGACTATTTCAAAACTGGGAAAGGAGTACGTCAAGGCTGTATATTGTCACTCTGCTTATTTAACTCATATACACCATGAACATCATGCAAAATGCCAGGCTGGATGACTCACAGGCTGGAAACAGGATTGCCAGGACAAATATCAACAACCTCAGATATGCACCTGACACCACCCTAAATGCAGAAAGCAAAGAGGAACTAAAGAGCCTCTTGATGAAGGTGAAAGAGGAACATGAAAAAGCTGGTTTAACACTCAATATGCAAAAAACTAAGATCATGGCATCTGGTCCCATCACTTCCTGGTAAATATATGGGGAAACAATGGAAACAATAACAGATTTTCTTTTCCTGGGCTCTAAAGTCATTCCTGACAGTGACTACAGTCATGAGATTAAAAGACATTTGCTCCTTGGAAGAAAAGCTATGACAGAGCAAGATAGCATATTGAAAAGCAGAGAAATCACTTTGCTAATATGGTAACCCACTCCAGTACTCTTGCCTGGAAAATCCCATGGACAGAGGAGCCTGGTAGGCTGCAGTCCATGGGGTCGCTAAGAGTCGGACACAACTGAGCAACTTCACTTTCACTTTTCACTTTCATGCATTGGAGAAGGAAATGGCAACCCACTCCAGTGTTCTTGCCTGGAGAATCCCAGGGACGGGGAGCCTGGTGGGCTGCCGTCTATGGGGTCACACAGAGTCGGACACGACTGAAGTGACTTAGCAGCAGCAGCAATAAAGGTCCATATAGTCAAAGCTATGGTTTTTCCAGTAGTCATATATGGATGTGAGAGTTGGACAGTAAAGAAGGCTGAGTGCTGAAGAATTGATGCTTTCAAACTGTGGTTTTTAGAGAAGAACTCTTGAGAGTCCTTTGAACTGCTAGCAGATCAAACCCATTAATCCTAAAGGAAATCAATCCTGAATATTGACTGAAAGGACTGATGCTGATGCTGAAGCTGAAGCGCCAATACTTGGGCCACCTGATATGAAGAGCTGACTCATTAGAAAATACCTTGATGCTGGAAAAGATTTAAGGCAGGAGAATGGGATGACAGAGGATGAGATGATTGGATGGCATCACCAACTCAACAGACATGAGTTTGAGCAAGCTTTGGGAGATGGTGAAGGACAGGGAAGCCTGGCCATGCTGCAGTCCATGGGGTCACAAACAGTCAGACACAACCAAGCGACTGAACAACAACATCAGGGCATCCCATAATCAACTCTACTGAGTTGCTATTGGGTCTTGGATACTTCCCTGGTGGCTCAGATGGTAAAAGCATCTGCCTATAGCGCGGGAGACTACAGTTTGATCCCTAGGTCAGGAAGATCCCCTGGAGAAGGAAATGGCAACCCACTCCAGTACTCTTGCCTGGAAAATCCCATGGACAGAGGATACAGTCCATGGGGTCACAAAGAGTCGGACACAACTGAGAGACATCACTTCACTACTCATCATGATAGAAGGTATTGAGAACTGGGGAAAGAACAAGACATACATCACATTTTATGGGACAAACATATCTACCTTGGTTTTCATGCCCCATGCCCTATATATTCATCTTTGTCTTTGACCCTCAAATCTTATTCCTTGCTCTCAGTATGAAAGCATTTCAGTTTAGTAATACATTTTTTTTTCCAAGAACTAAATATTTAAATGCCACAGCCCCTAGTTTCTTCCTCTCATATCTGCCTGTGCATATCCGCAATGTGATCTCCCTTAAAAATACCCTCTGTCACTTGTTCATACATGGTTGCATAACATTCTTTCCTCCATATCCAATCTGATAGAGTTTAAATTAAAGATTTCTTCATATCACTTAATGACAAACCAACCTCCACATTCCTCAAGAGAGCACACTCTGTCATGAAGATTGCTTAGACAGAACTGAGAAGGTTACATCCCACCACTCTCCACATACATACCACTTTATCCACTAGTAAAAATGGGTAAGCCAAATCCACATAGTATTAAAGTCTTCAAGAGCTGAGACCACAAAGAAACCAAGAGAAAATATATCCAGACTTGAATGGATTCTTTAGAATTAGCAGAAATTAGAAACATGAGAAACATAACATGTGGAAATTTGTTACATCTGTTCATGTGACAACTGCAGGTTGTCCTGATGCTTATGGAGGGGCTCTCATAGTGTATCAAACCAGGGGTCATTGTGAGACAGCATGACTGGAGGCTGCCGAGTCAGGTCTGCAGAAGTACCCAGTGGAGAGGAAGGCCTACCAATTTCTAGTTTGTTTCCAGGGATTTTTGTTTGTTTGTTTAGATCATGTTGGCACAGTGAATCTGGGGAATATGCAGCAAAGCAGATGGGCAAGACCTGACCCTTGAAGGGTTTGGAGCACAGATTCCTTATAGAGGATGAGGCCTGTGTGGTGGGCAGGATCTGAGATGCTCTCACTGATTCCAGCTCCTGGTTTTAATGCCGTTGTGTATTTCCTCCCATTGACTGTGAGCTGAAGTAAAGAGATGAAAGTACGTTTTCTTTAGAGACAATTATTAACTCTGAAAATGTAAAGTATATTGCATCATTGGTCTAGACCTCATGCTCCATAGATTTCATTATTGATACAATGGATTTCAACATATCAAAATTACACATTGAGTGGTAAATTGAGAAAAAAGGTCTGGTGTTATATTAAGATCCTGCATCTTGGAGGTCAGAAGCAAGAGTACGTGGAATTTCCTCCTGAGATGAAAAGGGACCCAGTCCCTTCCCAGGACATCCACTTTTCTCCTTTTCCTTTTCCATTAATATTAACAAGTCCCCAGAGTTTGGGACAACATGGACCAACTGGCTAATGATGATCTGTGAGCATTGAGCCCTAAGGTCATACCATTATAAATAACTAGCCAGTGCCTCCAGCTAATTAATTTGCCTGTTGTAGTGCTCTGGCTCCACACTTATGTCCCCATCCTTTGTAGGAACCTGCATCAGAAGGTCCAGCTTGAGTCTGTCTTCCTGCCCGTCCTGAGGAGGGACCCTGAGACTGCATCACACACCAGGCAGGAGAGTCTATGTTTCTTGGTCATGCTCCCACAGAGATGCAGTCCAGCCCAGTAAGTGCTGAGGGAGACAGTGAAAGCGAAGGGAGTCTGGGAGCATGATTTTTTCCACAAGACAAACATGACAGTTGGGATATACAGATGGCAATGAATTGATTCTTGTTATTCAGTATATCAGTTGTGTTGGATTCTTTTTGACTTCATGGACTGCAGCACACCAGGCTTCCCTGTCCTTCACCATCTCCCAGATCTTGCTCAAACTCATGTCCCCTGTGTAGGTGATGCCATCCAGCCATCTCTGCATAGATTGTCCAACCATCTCTCCATCCTCTGTTGCCCCCTTCTCCTCCTGTTTTCAATCTTTCCCAGCATCAGGGTGTTTCTAATAAGTCAGCTATTTGAATCAGGTGGCCAAAGTATTGACACTTCAGCTTTAGCATCAATGACTATTGACTAATGAATATTGAGGACTATTCAGGACTGATTTCCTTTAGGATTGACTGGTTTGGTCTCCTTATTGTCTGTCCAAGGGACTCTCAAGAATCTTCTCCAACACCACAGTTCAAAAGCATTAATTCTTTGGTGCTCGGCCTTATTGACGGTCCAGTTCCCACATCCATACATGACCACTGGAAAAACCACAGCTTTGACACTATATGGACCTATGTTGGCAAAGCAATGTCTCTTCTTTTTAACATGCTGTCTAGGTTTATCATATCTTTCCTTCCGAGGAGCAAGCATCTTTTAATTTCATGGCTGCAGTCACTGTCTGCAATGATTTTAGAGCCCAAGAAAATAAAGTCTGTCACTGTTTCTGTTGTTTTCCCATTCATTTCCCATGAAGCAACAGGACCAGATACAATGATCTTAGTTTTTTGCGTGTTGAGGTTTAAACCAGCTTTTTTATTCTCCTCTTTCACTTTCTTCAAGATGCTTTTCAGTTAGTCTTAGCTTTCTGCATTTAGGGTAGTGTCATCTGCATTCTGAGGTATTGATATTTCTGTTGGCAATCTTAATTCCAGCTTGTGCTTCATCCAGCCCTGCATTTTGCATGATGTTCATGGTGAATATAAGTTAAATAAGCAGGGTGACAATATACAGCTTTGACATACTCCTTTCCCAATTTGGAACCAGTCCATTGTTCCATGTCCGGTTCTAACTGTTGCTTCTTGACCTGCATACAGGTTTCCTAGGAGGCAGCTAAGGTGATTTGGTATTCCCATCTCTAAGAATTTTCCAGTTTGCTGTGAGCCACATAGTCAAAGGCTTTAGCATAGTCAATGAAGCAGAAGTAGATGTTTTTGGTATTCCCTTGCTTTTTCTATATTCCAACAGACATTGACAATTTGATCTCTGGTCCCTCTTTTCTAATCGCCAGTCCAGGTCCGATGCAGGATACAGTGTGCTTGGGGCTGGTGCACTGGGATGACCCAGAGGGATATGATGGGGAGGGAGTTGGGAGGGGGGTTCAGGACGGGGAACACATGTACACCCATGGTGGATTTATGCCAATGTATGGCAAAACTAATACAATATTGTAAAGTACTTAGCCTCCAATTAAAATAAATTTATATTAAAAAATAATAAATCCAGCTTGTACATCTACAAGTTCTTGGTTCACGTACTATTGAAGCCTAGCTTGAAGGATTTTGAGCACTGCCTTGCTAGCCTGTGAAATGAGTACACTTGTGTGGTAGTTTGAACATTCTTTGGCTTTTCCCTTCTTTGGGATTATGTTTCCCTGATGGCTCAGATGGTAAACAAACTGCCTACAATGCATGAGACTCAGGTTTGATCCCTGGGTTGGGAAGATCCCTGGAGAAGGGAATTGCAGCCCACTCCAGTATTCTTGCCTGGAGAATGCCAAGGACAGAGGAGCCTGGCAGGCTACAGTTCATGGGGTCACTAAGAGTTGGACACGACTGAGTAACTAACACTTTTAACATTTCTTTGGGATTGGAATGAAAACTGACCTTTTCAGTCCTGTGGCTGAGCTTTCCAAATTTGCTGGCATATTGATTGCAGCACTTTAACAGCGTCATCTTTTAGGATTTGAAACAGCTAAGTTAGAATTTAAACACCTTCACTAACTTTTTCATACTAATACTTCTTAAGCCCCACTTGACTTCACATTCCAGAATGTCTGGCTCTAGTTGAATGACTAGAGTGGTCATTTGGGTCATTAAGACCTTTTCTGTACAGTTCTTCTGTGTATTCTTGCCACCTCTTCTTAATATCTTCTGCTTCTGTTAGGCCCATACAGTTTCTGTCCTTTACTGTGCCCCCCTTTGCATAAAATGTTCCCTTGGCATCTATAATTCTTCTGAAGAGATCTCTAATCTTTCCCATTCTATTGTTTTCCCCTATTTCTTTGCATTGTTCACTTAGGAAGGCTTTCTTATCTCTCCTTGCTATTCTTTGGAACTCTGCATTCAGATGGCTATTTATTCCTTATTTCCTTTGCCTTTTGCATCTCTACTTGTCTCAGCTATTTGTAAGGCCTCCTCAGACAACCATTTGCCTTTTTGCATTTCTTTTTCTTGGGCATGCTTTTGATCACTGCCTCCTCTACAATGTTACAAACCCCCATCCAGGCACTCTATCAGATCTAATCCCTTGAATCTATTTGTCCCTTTCACTGTATAATCATAAGGGATTTGATTTAGGCCATACCTAAATGGCCTCGTGGTTTTCCATACTTTCTTCAATTTAAGTCTGAATTTTTCAATGGATACAGTGGTACATGCCATTTTCTCGTAATCTTTCTTCCAAACTCTTTTCTTTTTCAAAGGTGTCCAAGATACATACAACCACAGAATCTAACACAGAATCTAACCAGTGTCTCAGAATTCTTCCTCCTGGGCCTGTCAGATGATCCAGAACTGCAGCCTTTGCTCTGTATCCTGTTTCTGTCCATGTACCTGGTCACTGTGCTGGGAAACCTGTTCATTATCCAGGCCGTCACCTCTGACTCCCACCTCCACACCCCCATGTACTTCTTCCTCTCCAACCTGTCCTTGGTTGACATTGGTTTCATCTCCAGCACTGTCCCCAATATGATTGTGAACATCCAAACTCACAGCAGAGTCATCTCCTGTGAAGGCTGCCTGACTCAGATGTCTATTTTTATCCTTTTCAGAGGCATGGATTGCACGCTTCTGACTGCTATGGCCTATGACCGGTTTGTGGCCATCTGTCATCCACTGCACTACACGGCCATCATGAACCCCTGCCTGTGCTGCTCCTTAGTTTTGGTGTCTTTCTTGGTTAGCCTTTTGGAGTCCCAGGTGCACAATTTGATTGTGTTACAACTTACCTGCTTCAAGGATGTGGAAATTTCTAACTTCTTCTGTGACCCTTCTCTGCTCCTCGACCTGGCCTGTTCTGACACTGTCACCAATAACATAGTCATGTATTTTGTTGGTACCGTCTTCGGTTTTCTCCCTTTATCAGGAATCTTTTTCTCTTACTATAAAATTCTTTCTTCCATTCTGAGAATCCCCTCAACAGGTGGGAAATATAAAGCCTTCTCCACCTGTGGCTCCCACCTGGCAGTTGTTTGCTTATTTTATGGAACAGGCCTTGGGGTGTACCTCATCTCAGCCATCTCACAATCTCCCAGGAAGGATGTGACAGCATCAGTGGTGTACACTGTGGTCGCCCCCATGCTGAACCCCTTCATCTACAGTCTTAGGAACAGAGACATCAAAAGGGCCATGTGGAAGTTGTTCAGCAAAATAATCTCATCTTTGTACCTGTGCCACCCATTTGGAGTGTATAAGGCTGAAAAATGTAGCAAAACTAACATCTAGACCTAAAAATTCCGCCTCTCAGGACATCATTTCTGTAGCCCTTATGGCTTCACATCTCTTCCTTAACAGCATAATTGTTAATCCTTTTTTAGGTCCTTATCTGACCATTTGAGAGTTCTATCATCCTTTGTATGTCATATTCACTTTTTGACTGAATACTGTTATATCTACAGAGATCTTATAGTTTATAATTGGTAGCCCAAGCATCCTCAAAATATAAATAATTCCCTTTCATTTATATATTACCATACATAAAATAAATAGTGATAATTTGCTATGTGACACAGGAATCTCAACCCAGTGCTCTGTGACAACCAAGAGGGGTAGAATGGGATGGGAGATGGGATGGGGGCTCCAGAAGGAGGGAACATATGTATACCTATAGCTGATTCATGTTGATGAATGGCAGAAGCCGACACAATATTGTAAAGCAATTATCCTCTAAGGAAAAAAGGAAAAAGTATCTATGTCAAAGAGCCACAAGCAAAACTTAGCTTTCATATCTTTTTACATTGTTCTTCAGGTTTTAGTTCTCAACTTTGTAACTACCTTATGTATTATGGTATAGTAGCTAATAAAAATAAAGTCTTTAAAATTTTTTCTTTTAATACATTGAAAGTTTACAATTCTTCCACAGCCCTTATGTAATTTCTATGTGCATGTGCCTAGTTGCTTCATTTGCGTATGACTCTTTGGGACCCCAAAGAGTATACTGTAGCCACCAGGCTCCTCTGTCCATGGGGATTTTCCAGGCAAGAATACTGGAGTGGGTTTCCATGCCTTTCTCCAGGGAATTTTCCCAAGATAGCAATTGAACCCAGGTCTCCTGTACTGTAGGCAGATTCTTTATGATCTAAGCCACCAGGGAAGCCCATGTATTTTCCATAGTAAATTCTATTTTTCACATCTCTGCATGCAGTTATGTGTGAGTATACCTGTCACAGCTTCTCAACCTTGGCTGTTTTTGAAATCATCTGGAAAGTTTAAAAATTCTGACCCCTGGGTCTTATGACCAGATATTCTGATTTAACCGACTTGGGTGTGGTCTGAGTATGAGGATTTTAAAAAGTACTCAGGTGTTTCTAGTATATGGCCAAGGTAGAAAACTACTGATGTAAGTTAGATCTTTCACTCAAAGGTGACCTCTAAACATTGGGTCCTAACTGCTCATGCACAAATGTTCAAGATCTGAAAGAGATCAGAGGTCAGAGGGGGAAGATACAAAGTGTCTAGTGTCTACTTTAACACTAGACAATGTGTTTACACATTGTTTCTGATAATTTTCTTCATTTAGCTTCTCTACATCATACACCTGGGTTTGCTTTCAATTCAGTTCAGTCGCTCAGTCGTGTGCGACTCCCTGCGACCCCATGAACCACAGCAGGCCAGGCATCCCCATCCAACACCAACCCCCGGAGTCCACCCAAACTCATGTCGATTGAGTCAGTGATGTCATCCAATAATCTCATCCTTTGTCGTCCCCCTCTCCTCCCGCCCTCAATCTTTCCCAGCATCAAGGTCTTTTCAAATGAGTCAGCTCTTCACATCAGGTGGCCAAAGTGTTGGAGTTTCAGCTTCAACATCAGTCCCTCCAATGAACACCCAGGGCTGATCTCCTTTAGAATGGACTGGTTGGATCTCGTTGTAGTCCAGGGGACTCTCAAGAGTCTTCCACAGCACCACACTTCAAAAGCATCAATTCTTCGGTGCTCAGCTTTCTTTATAGTCCAACTCTCACATCCATACATGACTACTGGAAAAACCATAGCCTTGACTAGATGGACCTTTGTTGACAAAGTAGTGTCTCTGCTTTTTTCTTTTATTAAGCATTTTTTTTTTTTTTTACTTCACAATATTGTATTGGTTTTGCCATACATCATGCTGTCTAGGTTGGTCATAACTTTCCTTCCAAGGAGTAAGCATCTTTTAATTTTGTGGCTGCAGTCACCATCTGCAGTGATTTTGGAGCCCCAAAAAATAAAGTCTGACACTGTTTCCACTGTTTGCCCATCTACCTGCCATGAACTGATGGGACCAGATGCCATGATCTTAATTTTCTGAATGCTGAGTTTTAAGCCAACTTTTTCACTCTCCCCTTTCACTTTTATCAAGAGGCTCTTTGTTCTTCTTCACTTTCTGCCATAAGGGTGGTGTTATCTGCATATCTGAGCTTATTGATATTTCTCCCAGCAATCTTGATTCCAGCTTGTGCTTCATCTAGCCCAGCGTTTCTTTGGATTAGGGGGCTTGAAATCACTGCTCTATTCTCCATCTTGTTGTCATCTTACATACTTTCAATAGTGGTCAGTAAAACCTCTGTGTCCTTAAAGCTCAACTGGTCCAGTCATACTCTTCAAGCCCTTGGGGTAGTAACTTCATCCTTCACTTAGGATTGCTACAGTAGCTTTGTTCTTTTTGGCTTTCAGTCCTTCAGTAACTCTTTAACCAACTTGCTTTATTAAATTTTCTCACTCAAAGGACTAATTGCATTATTCCTGGCAGAGGACTACACAGCACATGAAATAACTAAATAATGCCATTTTCAGCAACGTGGGTGGACCTAGAGATTGTCACACTGGGTGAAGTATGTCAGAGAAAGACAAATGTCATATGATATTGCTTATACATGGAATTTTTTAAAGTAGTACAAATAAACCTATCTACAAAACAGAAATAGCAGAGTTCAGAAGGGAGGGAACACTTGAATGCCAGTGGCCGGTTCATGTTGATGTAGGTCAAAGGCCATCACAATATTGTAAACTAATTATCCTCCAATTAAATAAGCTTAGAAAAGAAAAGGTTAAGACTCACAGAATATAGACTGGGGTTTGAACAGTACTACAAATAACAAAGGGAGAAAAAGTGAGGATAGAAATTTCTCAGTTTCACGTGACATGATGAAAAGATTACCATTTCCTGAAAAGAAACACATCATGTGAAGAGAAATTGAGAAAATCTAATCATTAATTTTATTACATACCCACAAATATCTGTGTTTTTCATACACCATGTCCTATACCCACATCTCTGGCAGTCTCTCTGATAGTGTATCCCCTGTACACTATATGCCATGAGTCCAGGTTAATATTATTTTTGCTACTGTCTGAATATTTTAAACAATCCTAGCAATCACTTCCACGTTGTCTAATCCACCTCTGCTCACTTCAGTTTGGTTCATTCGCTCAGTCGTGTCCAGCTCTTTGCAACCCCATGGACTGCAGCACACCAGGCTTCCCTGTCCATCATCAACCCAAGTTTATTCAAACTCATGTCCATTGAGTCGGTGATGCCATCCAACCATCTCATCCTCTGTCACCCCCTTCTCTCCCACCTTCAATCTTTCCCAGCATCAGGGTCTCTTCCAATGAGTCAGTTCTTCGCATCAGGTGGCCAAAGTATTTGAGTTTCAGCTTCAACATCAGTCCTTGCAATGAATATTTAGAACTGATTTCCTTTAGGATGGACTGGCTGGATCTCCTTGGAGTCCAAGGGACTCTCAAGAGTCTTCTCCAACACCACAGTTCAAAAGCATCAATTCCTCGGCACTCAGCTTTCTTTATAGTCCAATTCTCACATCCATACATGACTACTGTCAAGAATTGAAATAAATAAAGTTATATTTTAAAAAAAACCATAGCTTTGACTAGACAGACCTTTGTTGGCAAAGTAATGTCTCTGCTTTTTAATATGCTGTCTAGGTTGGTCATAACTTTTATTCCAAGGAGCAATTATCTTTTAATCTCATGGCTGCAGTCACCATCTGCAGTGATTTTGGAGCTCTAGAAAATAAAGTATATCACTGTTTCCATTGTTTCCTCATCTATTTGCCATGAACTGATGGGACCGGATGCCATGATCATAGTTTTCTGAAAAGGGGCTTCCCTGATAGCTCCATTGGTACATGGACAGGAAGAGGATAAAGAGAAAAGACTGAAGTTCTGGATCATCTGAGAGATCCCGGAGGAAGAATTCTGAGACACTTGTTAGATTTACAGATCTGTGCTGCTTGGACACCACTGGAAAAAGAGAGAGAGAGCTGGAAACAAAGGAAATAAGTAAATGGGTGTTGAGCACTGTGTCCATATTTTGGATCTGAGCAATTCATTTCTAAGATTGTACACCCCACTTCCTTCACCAATATTTCTCACTGTAAAAAATTCTGTCTATTTAGAATTGTTCCCTTAGTGGTTTCTGTGTTATTCACCTGTGTCTATACACTCTTACTTTCTTTTTTGGGGGGGCGGGGGGGAGGGACTGGTTCTTTATTTCAAAAAGACATTTATCAATTTTCAGTATCAAAACAGTTACATTATTGGGTTTTTTTTCCTCCCAGTTGGTCCCCGAAGAGACCACACAGAAGGAGAGAACATTTTAAGCCAATTACGCTGCAGGATGCACACCTAACAGACCTCACTGAAACCTCATCAAAAAAGGGGGACTGGGTAGGGAAAGAAACTTGAAAAGCTCAGCACACTGCTAGCCCACAGACTGTACAGAACTCTCATAGGCAGAGGGGTGACCAGTGTGCCTCAACCCCAAAGAAGCAAAGTTCCAAAGTAATAGAAAAATTTTAAAGTTTTGTACATTCGCTTTTCAAGATTTCTCCAGCACTAACCGATACAAAGCACAATGAGATGGCACTTTTTAGAGACAGCAGCTTCAGACCCAGAAAAGGGTAATGAGATGAGTTTCATACGGCTAAATCAGTGGCAAAACATAATTTTCTTTCCTTTCTTTCAAGGAGGCAGAAGAGCAAATAAGTGGTCACTTCAACATAAGGGGCACATGGTCCATTCTGTGAGCAGTTGGGAACAGGGTAGAGCTGGGACAAGGATTTGGTCTCAGAGGTTTCACCATCTTAATTGTTTGGTCACTTCTGATGCAAAAAGAAAAAAATGGTTGTCCAAAGATGCCGTAAAGCTGAAAACCTGAACAGCACCTTTTTTTTTTTTTTTTTTTTTTGGCTAACTCCTCTTGGAATCATCTTTCTGGTTTGGCAGGTACTTTTTACAGAGCAATGAGGTTTCCCCAAATGGAGCCTTTCTCTGGGCTGCTAGGCTCTCAGTAAGGCAGGCCCAAACCTTTTCCCTTTCTCTCTGGAGAAGGCAATATGTACTAAGCTGAAATGTTACCTTCCAAAAGTGAGAAAGGGATTAGACTGCTGCTTCAGAACTACAGAATTATCTGGAATGTTTTTTACAAATGGTTGTTACATCAACAACAAAAAAGGTAATTACAAAGTGTGTACATCACAACATGCTTTTAAAGACACTTTGCATTGTGCTCACATTCCCTTAATCGTTGTTCCCGAAGGTGCTCAGCCTCTAGCCCAACTGGAATCTCTGGGGAGAGGCAGAGACAGTTTGGCAAAAAGGACACAGGAGTAGGCGGGTGGAAGAGGTGGCAAAAGGAGAAAGCAGCCTTCCAGTTAAAGATCAGCCCTCAGTTTAAAGGTCAGCTTCGGGCAGGCTGGCCTCAGCGGAGTCGGGGTGAGAGGGAGGAGCAGCGGCAGGGTGGGACTGGGGTGCTCTACATCTCATTCAGGTCAAGCAGAGTCTGGTCCAGCATCCTTTGTGTACAGAGGTGCTCCTCTTTGGTGCATTTGTTTATCTTCCAAATCATCAATTGTCTTTTCCAGCTTGGCTACTGATCTCTCAGCAAACTCAGCACGGGTCTCTGCCTCCTTGAGTTTATCGGTAAGAATCTTTATCTCTTCCTCATATTTGTCTTCTTTTTGAGAGTACTTTTCTTCAGCAGCACTCAGACATTTCAGGTTCTGGTCCATCAGTCTGATTTGCTCATCCATCTATCGGCAACGGGACTCTGCCAGCTCGGCTCGCTCCTCTGTGCCCTCCAAGTCTCCCTCAATAATCACCAACTTGCGAGCCACCTCTTCATACTTCCTGTCTGCCTCTTCTGCAATGTGCTTAGCTTCTTTGAGTTGGATTTCCTGGAGTTCCATTTTTCCTTCATCTTTTAAGGCTTGGTTTTCAATAACCTTCATACCTCTCTCGCTCTCATCAGCAGCTTTCTCAGCTTCCTCCAGCTTTTGCAGGGCAGTGGCCAGGCGCTCTTGAGCTCGGTCCAGCTCCTCTTCAACCAGCTGGATCCTACGGTTCAAGGAGGCCACCTCAGCCTCAGCCTGTTCTCGGCCCGTCTTTCTCCCTCCACTTCCCGCTGGAGGCGCTCGGCCCTCTCCTCTGCATCATCGGCCTGCTGCTGCAGAACCTGGATCTTGCGCTTCACCGCCTCTATGGTGGTGATCCCGGCTATGGTCCCCACCCAGCTTCGGCTTGCCTTCGGGTTCCTGCCACACTCTTACTTTCTAAAACTTCATAGAAAAGTGAAACGGAGCAAGAATGTTAGAGGTAATACATCCATGATCTCAGTAAAATACCACCTACCTCTTTAGAGATAATATAGAATGAGAAATTCCCTTACCCTCTAAGAAAATATATGATTCAAAGTTAAAGAATTTAAGATATATATATTTATTTTATTCAAATACAATTCTAGATATTTCCTTCATTTAGAATATTTACAGATCTCTATGAAATGCAGGACTGTAGGAGGGCAGGAGGGCCTAGAAGAGCCATCCCACATTGAAGGTCAGGAAGGGCGGCGGGAGGAGATACCCTTCATCCAAGGTAAGGAGCAGCGGCTGTGCTTTGCTGGAGCAGCCGTGAAGAGATACCCCACGCCCAAGGTAAGAGAAACCCAAGTAAGATGGTAGGTGTTGCAAGAGGGCATCAGAGGGCAGACACACTGAAACCATACTCACAGAAAACTAGTCATTCTAATCACACTAGGAACACAGCCTTGTCTAACTCAATGAAACTAAGCCATGCCCGCGGGGCAACCCAAGACGGGCAGGTCATGGTGGAGAGAGCTGACAGAATGTGGTCCACTGGAGAAAGGAATGGCAAACCACTTCAGTATTCTTGCCTTGAGAACCCCATGAACAGTATGAAAAGGCAAAATGGTAGGATACTGAAAGAGGTACTCCTCAGGTCAGTAGGTGCCCAATATGCGAATGGAGATCAGTGGAGAAATAACTCCAGAAAGAATGAAGAGATGAAGCCAAAGCAAAAACAATACCCAGCTGTGGATGTGACTGGTGATAGAAGCAAAGTCCACTGCGGTAATGAGCAATATCGCATAGGAACCTGGAATGTCAGGTCCATGAATCAAGGCAAATTGGAAGTGGTCAAACAGGAGATGGCAAGAGTGAACGTCGACATTCTAGGAATCAGCGAACTAAAATGCACTGGAATGGGTGGATTTAACTCAGATGACCATTATATCTACTACTGCAGGCAGGAATCCCTCAGAAGAAATGGAGTAGCCATCATGGTCAACAAAAGAGTATGAAATGCAGTACTTGGATGCAGTCTCAAAAACAATACAATGATTGATCTCTGTTCGTTTCCAAGGCAAACCATTCAATATCACAGTAATCCAAGTCTATGCCCCAACCAGTAATGCTGAAGAAGCTGAAGTTGAACGGTTCTATGAAGACCTACAAGACCTTTTAGAACTAACACCCAAAAAAGATGTCCTTTTCATTATAGGGGACTGGAATGCAAAAGTAGGAAGTCAAGAAACATCTGGAGTAACAGGCAAATTTGGCCTTGGAATGTGGAATGAAGCAGGGCAAAGACTAATAGAGTTTTGCCAAGAAAATGCACTGGTCATAGCAAACACCCTCTTCCAACAACACAAAAGAAGACTCTACACCAGATGGTCAACACTGAAATCAGATTGGTTATATTCTCTGCAGCAAAAAATGGAGAAGCTCTGTACAGTCAACAAAAACAAGACCGGGAGCAGACTGTGGCTCAGATCATGAACTCTTTATTACCAAATTCAGACTGAAATTGAAGAAAGTAGGGAAAACTGCTAGACCATTCAGGTATGACCTAAATCAAATCCCTTAGGATTATACAGTGGAAGTGAGAAATATATTTAAGGGCCTACATCTGATAAATAGAGTGCCTGATGAACTATGGAATGAGGTTCATGACATTGTACAGGAGACAGGGATCAAGACCATCCCCATGGAAAAGAAATGCAAAAGAGCAAAATGGCTGCCTGGGGACGCCTTACAAATAGCTGTGAAAAGAAGAGAGGTGAAAAGCAAAGGAGAAAAGGAAAGATATAAGCATCTGAATGCAGAGTTTCAAAGAATAGCAAGAAGAGATAAAAAAGCCTTCTTCAGCAATCAATGCAAAGAAATAGAGGAAAAGAACATAATGGGAAAGACTAGAGATCTCTTCAAGAAAATTAGAGATACCAAGGGAACATTTCAGGCAAAGATGGGCTCAATAAAGGACAGAAATGGTATGGACCTAACAGAAGAAGAAGATATTAAGAAGAGATGGCAAGAATACACAGAAGAACTGACAAAAAAGATCTTCACGACCTGGATAATCACGATGGTCTGATCACTCATCTAGAGCCAGACATCCTGGAATGTGAAGTCAAGTGGGCCTTAGAAAGCATCACTATGAACAAAGCTAGTGGAGGTGATGGTACTCCAGTTGAGCTATTTCAAATCCTGAAAGATGATGCTGTGAAAGTGCTGCACTCAATATGTCAGCAAATTTGAAAAACTCAGCAGTGGCCACAGGACTGGAAAAGTCAGTTTTCATTCCAATCCCAAAGAAAGGCAATGCAAAAGAATGCTCAAACTACCGCACAATAGCACTCATCTCACATGCTAGTAAAATAATGCTCAAAATTCTCCAAGCCAGGCTTCAGCAATATGTGAACCATCAACTTCCTGATGTTCAAGCTGGTGTTAAAAAAGGCAGAGGAACCAGAGATCAAATTGCCAACATCTGCTGGATCATGGAAAAAGCAAGAGAGTTCCAGAAAAACATCTATTTCTGCTTTATTGACTATGCTAAAGCCTTGACTGTGTGGATCACAATAAACTGTGGAAAATTCTGAAAGAGACGGGAATACCAGACCACCTGACCTGCCTCTTGAGAAATCTGTATGCAGGTCAGGAAGCAATAGTTAGAACTGGACATGGAACAACAGACTGGTTCCAAATAGGAAAAGGAGTACATCGAGGCTGTATATTGTCACCCTGCTTATTTAACTTCTATGCAGAGTACCTCATGAGAAACGCTGGGCTGGAAGAAACACAAGCTGGAATCAAGATTGCTGGGAGAAATATCAATAACCTCAGATATGCAGATGACACCACCCTTATGGCAGAAAGTGAAGAGGAACTAAAAAGCCTCTTGATGAAAGTAAAAGAGGAGAGCGAAAAAGTAGGCTTAAAGCTCAACATTCAGAAAGCAAAGATCATGGCATCCGGTCTCATCACTTCATGGGAAATAGATGGGGAAACAGTGGAAACAGTGTCAGACTTTATTTTCTTGGGCTCCAAAATCACTGCAGATGGTGATTGCAGCCATGAAATTAAAAGACGTTTGCTCCTTGGAAGAAAAGTTATGACCAACCTAGATAGTATATTCAAAAGCAGAGACATTACTTTGCCGACTAAGGTCCGTCTAGTCGAGGCCATGGTTTTCCCAGTGGTCATGTATGGATGTGAGAGTTGGACTGTGAAGAAGGCTGAGCGCTGAAGAATTGATGCTTTTGAACTGTGGTGTTGCAGAAGACTCTTGAGAGTCCCTTGGACTGCAAGGAGATCCAACCAGTCCATTCTGAAGAAGATCAGCCCTGGGATTTGTTTGGAAGGAATGATGCTAAAGCTGAAACTCCAGTCCTTTGGCCACCTCATGCGAAGAGTTGACTTATTGGAAAAGACTTTGATGCTGGGAGGGATTGAGGGCAGGAGAAGAAGGGGATGACAGAGGATGAGATGGCTGAATGGCATCACTGACTCGATGGACGTGAGTCAGTGAACTCCAGGAGTTGGTGATGGACAGGGAGGCCTGGCTTGCTGCGATTCATGGGGTTGCAAAGAGTCAGACATGACTGAGCGACTGAACTGAACTGATAATCTGAATTCTAAATTTAAAATGAATGTTCCTAACCAGGACACACTCTAATATGACATTCAGAGTTTTAGATAATCCTTTGTTTCTCTGTCTTCATTACTTCATGAAATAAGTGATTCCTCAAATATTAGGTTTATCTTTTTAAAATATTTTTTATTTATTTACTTATTTGTGACTGGTCTTAGTTGTGTGCACACAGGATCTTTGATCTCCCTTGCAGATAACGAATCTTTATTTGGGGGATGTGGGATCTAGTTCTTGGAGCAGGGATCGAACCAGTGTGCCCTGCATGAAGATTGCAGAGTCTTAGCTACTGGAACACTAGGGAAGTCCCCAGGGTTGTTTTCTTAAAAGTCATTTAGTATAGACTTCATATCTTTGACTTTGCTAAGTAGCTTCAGTTGAGTCCGACTCTTTGTGGCCCTATGGACTGTAGCCCACCAGGCTTCCCTGTCCATAGGTTTCTCCAGGCAAGAGTACTGGAGTGGGTTGCCATGCTGTCATCCAGGGGATCTTCCTGACCCAGGGATGGGACCCACATGTCTTATGCTTCCTGCGTTGGCAGGCAGGTTCTTTTACCACTAATGCCAGCTGGGAAACCACATCTTTGACTATGGTGGGCTTCAAATTTTGATCAGTATGGTTTAACTAAGCACTTATGATCGTACAGCATTGGTGACTACAAATATGGTGTTAGTGTACAGAGCACTCTCAATTTTTAAACAATAACAAAATTTAAGAATCCTTTCAAGTTTTTAAATTATATATAGGATTATTTGTTTCACTACTGTCTCAGTTAAATGTCTAATGTGAGAAACCAATGTACTATTTTTGGACTTTATTCTGTGCTGGCAGATGTAAATACAACTTCATTGTCTTTTGATCAGTTTGCTGAAGTGATTGACAAAATTGCATATATTTGAGTTGCGCCACATGAAGTTTTCTAAAGGTGTACGAAGTGATGATTTAATACAGAGACCTTGGGGATGGTTACAGTCAAGTTAATTAGCATACCTGTCACCTCACAGAGTTCCTATTTGTGTGTATAGAAACAGTTAAGTAGATCTCTCTTAGCAGATTTTAAGAAAACAACCAGAGTTATTAGCTGGGTTTTTTAAAACTTATTCATCTATCAATAGACACTTATCTGTATTTTCACGATTTCAAATGACAGCACAATGCAAGGAAATGCACATATCTCTTTGAGGTTCTGATTGATCTTGTTGGCATCTACCTTGAAGTGGGGTTGCTGCAGCCTATGGTAGATCTAGGTCAATTAGTTTCAGTTTTTAATTTTTAAGGAACCTCCATTCTGTTTTCTGTAATGACTGTACCAATATTCATTCTCACGGATCAGGTACAAGTTTTCCCTCAATTCCACAACCTCACCAACATTTGTTTTAAGTTTTTCTTTTAAAAGTCACCCAAAGAGATATGAGTTGAACTTTAATTTAGCTATGGACTTGCATTTGCAATATTAACTCCTGGCAGGCTGCCGTCTATGGGTCGCACAGAGTCAGACACGACTGAAGTGACTTAGCATTAGCAGTGTGCCTTTTGGTATACCTGATGGTCTGGTTCTCCTGATCATAAACCCACCTGTTTGCAGATGAGGAGTTCAGCACCAGAGAAGGTCCCACAACGAGGTCAGGACCCAGTCTTCTTAGATCGATTAACAGATTTTCATGTGAACCCTTCCTGGTAAAGGAATCACAAGTCTCTCATTCTGCTGCCTGAAAGTAACTCAGCTTCATTATTTTAACAGGTTACATTCTGATTTAACTGAGAAAAATTTCTAAATAATATAATGTAAACACCTCTGGGCTATTTCCTGATCTCTAAAATTGTGATAATAATTGAATCTTCCTAATAGGATTATTGAAAGAAAGTCTTAAAAATCATTTATACTTCTTAAACAAGTGGTTTTCAGTTCCAGTTGGTCAATAATTTATGTGTTGCTTTTGCTGTTGTTCAGTCGCTAAGTCAGCTCCCACTCTTTGCAACCCCATGGACTGTAGCCTGCAAGGCTCCTTAGTCTATAGGGTTTTCCAGGCAAGAATACTGGAGTGGGTTGCCTTTTCCTTCTCCAAATTTACATGTGCCTTTTAAAAAATATTCAGTTACCCCAGCCTCAGCCTAGAACCAATTTCAGGATCTACGTGTGAGTTAACTGGTCACCCTAATGTGAAGCTGGGCTAAACACTGCCAAAGAACATTGCCCAACACTTAGTAAAAGCTCC
Organism: Ovis aries; assembly: GCF_016772045.2. NCBI lineage: Eukaryota > Metazoa > Chordata > Mammalia > Artiodactyla > Bovidae > Ovis > Ovis aries. The sequence goes on from NC_056058.1 coordinate 12,041,686, forward strand.
ATTAGTATTATGAATTAATGCTATCATCAGTAACCCCTACCTATTTTTTAAATATAAACTTTTAATAACATTTGATTCAGATCTCATATTTCATAGAGATTTGAAATATTAACAATAAAATTTAACTTTTCTTTATCTCAACTCCATCTCTTTCCTCAGCATACAGGTCCCCAAAAGTAACCAGTGTCATGGAGTTGATGGGTATGTTTCCTTGTCAATGTTTTCATATCAGTATTCATTTATGTATCCATAATTAGCTTTTGTAAAATTTTCTCTAAACAGAATACTATCCATATTGCCCCTGAAATAGACTTGTTTACCACAATATTATGGTCAAGTCTATTTGCAAAGAACATTCAACTACTTCAAACATTTTCCTGACACACTTTATTACATAAGAAAAGACAACATTTTCACCAGTTCATAAATTTACCATTATAAAAATCATTATAAATTTGATAAATTTAAAATATGTATTTTAAATGCAATAATATATACTTTAATAGTTTATATATTAAATAAATATTTAACTTACATTATATATATTATATTTTTATTCATATCAGTTTATGCTTATAACAATCCTATGAAAATTCTTGGACCTCTCTCTATATTATAAAAATGGGAATTTGCATATAATATGTGAGTGGGAATTGTTCAAGTTCTAACAATCACTTTCACTAATTAATGTCAGTAATAGCTTATATTTGTATCAGGGCTTTCCTGGTGGCTCAGATGGTAAAAGAATCCACCTGCAATGTGAGAGACCTATGTTCAATCCCTGGGTGGGGAAGATTCCCTGGAGAAGAGCGTGGTAACCCACTCCAGTTTTCTTGCCTGGAGAATCCCATGAAATAGGAGCCTGGTGGGCAACAGTTCATGGAGTCACAAAGGGTCTGACACAACTGAGCAACTAAGTAAAGCAGCACAGCATATTTGTTTCAAGGCAAAAGTCATTTCTGTCAACTGCATCCTGTTTTATTAAGTACAATTTAAAAAAAATCCTTGATGTCTGATTTTAATTTCATAATAGCTTCACATGGCATTTTTCTCTTGCATAGGAAATATTGTCAAACATAGATTCAAAACTGGACTGCAAAATGCATGACTATGCAATCAGTTCAGTTCAGTCACAGTCTTTTCTGACACTTTGCAACCTCATGGACTGCAGCACGCCAGGCCTCCCTGTGCATTACCAACACCCGGATCTTGCTCAAACTCATGTCCATCGAGTCAGTGATGACATCCAACCATCTCATCCTCTGTCGTCCCCTTCTCCTACCTTCAATCTTTCCCAGCATCAGGGTCTTTCCCAATGAGTCAGTTCTTCTTTGCATCAGGTGGCCAAAGTATTGGAGTTTCAGCTTCAGCATCAGTCCTTCCAAGGAATATTCAGGACTGATTTCCTTTAGGATTGACTAGTTGAATATCTTTGCAGTCCAAGGGACTCTCAAGAGTCCTCCCCAACACAGCAGTTCAAAAGCATCAATTCTTCAGTACAAAGCTTTCCTTATGGCCCAAATCTCACATCCAACATGACTACTGGAAAAACCATAGCTTTGACCAGATGGACCTTTGTGACTACATGGACTGAGTGACTAAGCACAGCACAGTACCCATCCCAGCTCCTCAGCAATCACTGTGGGAGGTGGCATATCACAGTTTTGGGAGCCCTCATTCACATTTGTGAGGTTCCCTGGTGGTCTAGTGCTAGGACTTGGCACTTTCACCACCACAGCCTGGGTTCGATTCCTGGTCTGGGAAGTCTTTTGGGGCATCCCAGGTGGCTCAGTGGTAAAGAATTCACCTGCCAGTGCAGGAGCCACAGAAGACATAGGTTCAACCCTTCAGTCAGGAAGATCCCCTGGAGAAGGAAATGGCAGCCCACTCCAGTATTCTTGCCTGGGAAATCCCATGAACAGAGGAGCCTGGCAGGCTACATTCCATGAGGTTGCAAAGAGTCAGACACAATTTAGAGACTAAACAACAGCATTCACATTTTGGGGCCCGAAATCACTGATGGCTATGACATTTCTTATTTATTGATATGGCAGGAGATATTTTCATTACATGTGGGGAAGTCAATTTCTTATTCAATATATTTCATTAAATGTTTGTGCTTAGTCACTCAGTCGTGTCCAACTCTTTGCAAACCCATGGATTGCAGCCCACCAGGCTCCTTCGTCCTTGGGGATTCTCCAGGCAAGGATACTGGAGTAGGTTGCCATGCTCTTCTCCAGGGGATCTTCCTGACCCAAGGATCAAATCCATGTCTCCCACATTTCAGGTGGATTATTTACCATCTGAGCCACCAGAGAAGCCCATTTCTGTGATCATAGATTGTCATCACCAAAGTTCCTTGCTCTCCTAACATTCTTCAGACCAGTGTAATGAAAAAGGTAACACAGAAACCAGTGGGGGGGGGGGGGTGGAAAAACAGTATAAAAACAAAGATGAACAAACAAAAATACTGGATTTGAGACACTCAGAAATATTGCTGAAGGTACCAGGGCCTATGACCCCAATACTCAGCTATAAAATGGGACACATTGTTAGGGTCCACAAGGGGCTCATAGTGTATGGTTTAAAAAGGGCCCATTGTGGTGACCTGGCAAGCAAAGGATGAAGTCACAGTGGCTACATTGCCCTGGTGACACCCTGTTTTTTCCTTAAGACAGTATCCTGTTTTTCCCTCCTTGTGCCAGTTTCTCAAGACTACGTGACCACCCGACCATAAGGGCCCTCTGACTACATGAACACAAGACCCCAGCTGCATGCTAAAGATAAACTAAGCCCCTCCCCTTTCAGGGCACAATTTCCTGTCGATAGGGTATAAGAAGCGTTGGCTGTAAAGCGAGAGCACTGGTTTCTCTCTAAAGCCGGTCACTTTCTTTCTTCCTATAATAAATCTCTTTCTGCCTGAATGCCCAGCTAGCTCTCTTTAGATCTGACTCACCTTACACATTTAGGTCAGTTCTAATGACGTTGATGAACCCGAGCCTATCATACAGTTAAAGCAAGAGAAAGGCAAAACTGTATATTAATGCATATATATGAAATTTAGAAAGATGGTACTGACAATTCTACTTGAAGGTCAGCAAAGGAGACACAGACGTAAAGAACAGACTTTTGGATCAAATGTGAATATTTTATTTGTGAATTGCTAGAATCCAAAATATGGACACAGTGTTGCATGCCCATTTATTTGTTTCCTTTCTTTCAATCTTCTCTTCTTTTTCAAATGGTGTCAAAGCTATATGGAGCCACAGAATCTAACAAATGACTCAGAATTCTTCCTCATGGGACTCTCAGATGATCTAGAACTGCAGCCTTTGCTCTTTATCCTCTTCCTATCCATGTACCTTGTGACCATGCTTAGGAACCTGCTCATCTTCCTGGCTGTCACCTCTGACCCCCACCTCCACACTCCCATGACTTCTTCCTCTCCAACCTATCCTTGAATGACATCAGTTTCACCTCCACCACAATCCTGAAAATGATTCTGGACATTCAGACTCACAGCAGGGTCATCTCCTATGCAGGATGCCTGACACAGATGTCCTTTTTTATGTTTTTTGGGTGTTTGGATAGTCTCCCCCTGACTGTGAAGGCCTATGACCAGTTTGTAGCCATCTGTCACCCTCTGCATTACTTGGTCATTATGAACACACGTCTCCGTGGTTCATTGGTTTGGTGTCACTTTGTCTCTTGGTTTCCCAGATGCACAATTCGATTGTGTTAAAACTCACCTGATTCAAAGATGTGGAAATTTCTCATTTCTTCTGTGACCCTTCTCAACTCTTCAACTTTGCATGTTCTGACACTTTCACCAATAACACAGTCATGTATTTTGGTGCCATCTCTGGATTTCTCCCTATCTCAGGGATCTTTTTCTTATTATAAAATTGTTTCCTCTATCTTAAGGGTCCCTTCATCAGATAGGAGGAATAAATCTTTCTCCACCTGTGGCTCTCACCTGGCAGTTGTTTGCTTATTTTATGAAACAGGTCTTGGTGTGTACCTCAGCTCAGCCATCTCACAGTCTTGCAGGAAGGATACAGCAGCCTCAATGATGTACACTGTGGTTACCCCCATGCTGAACCCCTTCATCTACAACGTGAAGAACAGAGATGTCAAAAGGGTCATGTGGAGGTTTGTCAGCAAAACAATCTGTTTCTAAAAAATGTTTTGTCTTGGTTTTTTTTAGTGTATGGGATATGGAATACTGATCTTTATTTTTTAAATTAATTTATTTATTTTAATTGGAGGCTAATTACTTTACAATATTGTAGTGGTTTCTTCATACCTTGACATGAATCAGCCATGGGTGTACATGTGTCCCCCATTCTGAGCCCCCCTGCCACTTCTCTCCCCATCCCATCCCTCAGAGTCATCCCAGTGCACTGGCCCTGAGCACCCTGTCTCATGCATCGAACCTGGACTGGTGATCTATTTCACATATGATAATATATATGTTTCAATGCTATTCTCTCAAATCATCCCACCCTTGCCTTCTCCCACAGAGTTCAAAAGTCTATTTTTTACATCTGTGTCTCTTTCACTGTCTCACATATAGGGTCATTGTCACCATCTTTCTAAATTCCATATATATGCATTAGTATACTGTCTTGGTGTTTTTCTTTCTGAGTTACTTCACTCTGTTTAATAGTTACTTCACTCTGTTCAATTTCATCCACCTCATTAGAACTGATTCAAATGTATTCTTTTTAATAGCTGAGTAATATTCCATTGTGGATATGTACCACAGTTTTCTTACCATTGATCGGCTGATGAACATCTAGGTTGCTTCCATGTCCTGGCTATTATAAACAGTGCTGTGATGAACAATGGGGTACATGTGTCTCTTTCAATTCTGGTTTCTTCAGTGAGTATGCCCAGCAGTGGGATTGCTGGGTCGAATGGCAGTTCTATTTCCAGTATTTGAAGGAGTCTCCACACTGTTCTCCATAGTGGTTGTACTAGTTTGTATTCCCACCAACAGCGTAAGAGGGTTCCCTTTTCTCCACACCCTCTCCAGCATTTATTGTTTGTAGACTTTTGGATCTCAGCCATTCTGACTGGCGTGAAATGGTATCTCATTGTGGTTTTGATTTGCATTTCTCTGATAATGAGTGATGTTGAGCATCTTTTCATGTGTTTGTTAGCCATCTGTATGTCTTCTTTGAAGAAATGTCTATTTAGTTCTTTGGCCCATTTTTTGATTGGGTGGTTTATTTTTCTGGAAGTGAGCTGCAGGAGTTGCTTGTATATTTTTGAGATTAGTTGTTTGTCAGTTGCTTCATTTGCTATTATTTTCTCCCATTCTGAAGGCTGTCTTTTCACCTTGCTAATAGTTTTCTTCGTTGTACAAAAGCCTTTAAGTTTAACTAGGTCCCATTTGCTTATTTTTGCTTTTATTTCCGTTACTCTTGGAGGTGGGTCATAGAGGATCCTGCTGTGATTTATGTCAGAGAGTGTTTTGCCTATGTTCTCCTCGAGGAGTTTTATAGTTTCTGGTTTTACATTTAGATCTTTAATCCATTTTGAGTTTATTTTTGTGTGTGGTGTTAAAAAGTGATCTAGTTTCATTCTTTTACAAGTGGTTGACCAGTTTTCCCAGCACCACTTGTGAAAGAGATTGTCTTTTCTCTATTGTATATTCTTGCCTCCTTTGTCGAAGATAAGGTGTCCATAGGTGTATGGATTTATCTCTGGGCTTTCTATTTTGTTCCATTGATGTATATTTCTGTCTTTGTGCCAGTACCATACTGTCTTGATGACTGTTGCTTTGTAGTATAGACTGAAGATAGGCAGCTTGATTCCTCTAGTTTCATTCTTCTTTCTAGAGATTGCTTTGGCTATTCGAGGTTATTTGTGTTTCCATACTAATTGTGAAATTATTGGGTCTAGTTGTCTGAGAAATACCACTGATAGCTTGATAGGGATGGCATTGAATCTATAGATTGCTTTGGGTAGTATACTTGTTTGACCTCAAGAAACAAGAGAAAAATTAAATAAATAACCTAACTTTACACCTACAGCAACTAGAAAAAGAAGAAATGAAGAACACCAGGGTTAATGGAAGGAAAGAAATCATAAAAATTAAGGCAGAAATAAACAAAAAAGAAATAAGAAGACTATAGCAGAAATCAACAAAACTAAAAGCTGGTTCTTTGAGAAGACAAATAAAATAGACAAACCATTATCCAGACTCATCAAGAAAAAAAGGGAGAAGAATCAAATCAACAAAATTAGAAATGAAAATGGAGAAATGACAACAGATAACACAGAAATACAAAGGATCATAAGAGACTACTATCAGCAACTATATGCCAATAAAATGGATAACTTGGAAGAAATGGATGAATTCTTTAAAAAGTATAACTTTCCAAAAAGGAACCAGGATGAAATAGAAAATCTTAACAGACCCATCACAAGCACAGAAATTGAAACTGTAATCAGAAATCTTCCAACAAACAAAAGCCCAGGACCAGACAGCTTCACAGCTGAATTCTACCAAAAATTTCGAGAAGAGCTAACACCTGTCCTACTCAAACTCTTCCAGAAAATTGCAGAGGAAGGTAAACTGCCAAACTCATTCTATGAGGTCAACATCACCAAAACCAGACAAAGATGCCACAAAGAAAATCTACAGGCCAATATCACTGATGAACGTAGATGAAAAAAAAATCCTTTACAAAATTCTAGCAAACAGAACCCAACAACATATTAAAAGGATCACATATCATGACCAATTGGGCTTTATCCCGGGGATGCAAGGATTCTTCAATATTTGCAAATCAGTCAATGCGATATACCATATTAACAAACTGAAAGATAAAAAACATATGATTATCTCAATAGATGCAGAGAAAGTCTTCGACAAAATTAAACATCAATTTATGATAAAGAAATATCCTCCAGAAAGCAGGCATAGAAGGTACATACCTCAACATAATAAAAGCCGTATATGATAAACCCACAACAAATATTATCCTCTATGATGAAAAATTAAAAGCATTTCCCCTAAAGTCAGGAACAAGAAAAGGTGCCCCCTCTCACCACTACTATTCAAGATAGTTTTGGAAGTTTTGGCCACAGCAATCAGAGAAGAAAAAGAAATAAAAGTAATCCAAATTGTAAAAGAAGAAGTAAAACTCTCATTGTTTGCAGATGACATGATCTTTTACATAGAAAACCAGAAAGACTCCACCAGAAAATTACTAGAGCTAATCAATGAATAAAGTAAAGTTGCAAGATATAAAATCAACACACAGAAATCCCTTGCATTCCTATACACTAACAATGAGAAAACAGAAAGAGAAATTAAGGAAACAATTCCATTCACCATTGTGATGAAAAGAATAAAATACTTAGGAATAAATCTACCTAAAGAAACAAAAGACCTATATATAGAAAACTATAAAACACTGATGAAAGAAATCAAAGATGACACAAATAGATGGAGAAATATACCATGTTCATGGATCGGAAGAATCAATACAGTGAAAATGAGTATACTACCTTAAAAAAAAAGTTTTTAAATATTTCTCATGCATTCTAATTTTCCTTTGTTAACCACAGAGAGATTAAAGCACTCAAAGATTTTTATAAATTAATTTTTGTTGGAGTATATTTGCTTTACACTGTTATGTTAGTTTCTGCTGTACAGCAAAGTGAATCAGTTTTATATATGCATATATCCATTCTTTTTTGGATATCCTCCCCATTCAGGTCACCACAGAGCACTGAGTAGTGGTCCCTGTGCTGTGGAGTATTTTCCCTAGTTATGCATTTTATACATAGTATCCATAGTGAAAGAAAGAAAGAAGAAAGAAAGAAATCCACTCAGTTGTGTCCAACTCTTTGCGACCCCATGGACTGTAGCCTACCAGACTCTTCTGTCCATGGGATTTTCCAGGCAAGAATACTGGAGTGGGTTGCCATTTCCTCCTCCAGGAGATCTTCCCAACCCAGGGATTGAACCCAGGTCTCCCACATTGTGGGAAGATGCTTTAACCTCTGAGCCACCTGGGTTAGTTATCCATAGTGTATATATGTCACTCCCAATCTACAAATTCATCCCACTTCCCTTCCCCCTTTAGTATCAATACGTTTGTTCTCTACCTCTGAAAGCATTCTAAGATTTAAAAGATACTGTGTACATATGGTAAGAAAACACTAAATGTAGCTATCATTTTTGTCAGCTCTTCTGAGATTGATATGTTTCAAATAAATGAATTGAATACCATTAGTGTTTAATCTGGGATGCCTCATGACCATTTTTCTGCTGACACAGTGAAACCTTGACCAGGTTGAAGACAGAAACTGAAATCCATCTATTTGTACTCTGATGTGGCACAGAGAGGGCAGAGATTAGGCACAGCTCTACTTTGTACAACATTGAATAAATTACCCCACTACCTCACAAGAAAGAGTAAAGACAATTTAATATTTATACATCCAGTATTTTTCCTCTGTCCTGTAACTCTTCTATCGACGTCCCTAAGACCACTTGTGAAAGAGAGGGAAAAAATATGGTTTGCTTTAAAATCATAAAAATATGGTATCTTCATATGATAATCTTGATACAGAAAAAGCCTTTGACAAAATCCAGCACCCATTTATGATTAAAACTCTTCAAAAAAAGTGGTCATAGAAAGAACCTACCTCAATATAGAAAAGACCATACATAATACACCTACAGCAAACATTATTCTCAATGGTGAAAAGCTGAAAGCATTCCCTCTAAGATCAGGAACAAGACAAGGGTGTCCACTTTCACCACTATTATTCAACATAGTTCTGGAAGTCCTAGCTACAGCAAACAGAGAAGAAGAAAAAAAAATAAAAGAAATCCAGATTGGAAAAGAAGAAGTAAAAATCTCACTGTTTGCAGGTGACATGATACAGTACACAGAAAACCCTAAAGATAGTATTAGAAAATTACTAGGACTAACCAGTGAATTTAGCAAAGTTGCAAGATACAAAATCAATACACAGAAATCACTTGCATTTTTGTATACTAACAATGAAAAATCAGAGAAATTAAGGAATCAATCCCATTCACCACTGAAACAAAAAGAATTAAATATCTAGGAATAAGCTTACCTAAGGAGACAAAAGAACTGTACACAGAAAATTATAAGACACTGATGAAAGAAATCAAAGATGACATAAACAGATGGAGATATTCCATGTTTCTGGATAGGAAGAATCAATGTTGTGAAAATGACTATACTACCAAATGGAATCTACAGATTCAATGTGATCCCTATCAAACCACCAATGACGTTTTTCACAGAACTAGAACAAAAAAAGTCACAATTCGTATGAAAAAACAAAAGACCCTGAATAGCAAAACAGTCTTGAGAAAGAAGAATGGAGCTAGAGAAATCAACCTTCCTGACTTCAGATTATACTACAAAGCTACAGTCATCAAGACAGTATGGTACTGGCACAAAAACAGAAGTATAGACCAATGGAACAAGATAGAAATCCCAGAAATAAACCCATGCACCTATGGGTACCTTATTTTTGACAAAGGAGGCAAGAATATACAATGGGGCAAAGATAGCCTCTTCAATAAATGCTGCTGGGAAAACTGGACCACTACATGTAAAAGAGTGAAATTAGAACACTTTCTAACACCGTACACAAAGATAAACTCAAAATGGATTAAAGACCTAAATGTAAGATAAGGAGCTATAAAACTATAAAGCAAGATCTACAAAACTATAAAGCAAGATCCTCTGTGACCCACCTCCTAGAGTAATGGAAATAAAAACAAAAATAAAGTGAGACCTGATTAAACTTAAAATCTTTTGCACAGCAAAGGAAACTATAGCAAGGTGAAAAGACAACCCTCAGAATGGGAGAAAATAATAGCAAATGAAGCAACTGACAAAGGATTAATTTCCAAAATATACAAGCAGCTAATACAACTCAATGCCAGAAAAACAAAAAACCCAATCAATAGGTGGGGAAAAGACCTAAACAGGCATTTCTCCAAAGAAGACATAAAGATGGCTAACAAACACATGAAAAGATACTCAACATCACTCATTATTAGAGATGCAAATCAAAATTATAATGAGATATCACCTCACACCACTCAGAATGACCATCATCAAAAATGTCTACAAACAATAAATTCTGGAGAGGGTGTGGCGAAAAGGGAATGCTCTTGCCCTATTGGTGGGAATCTAAATTGATACAGCCACTATGGAAGATGGTATGGAGATTCCTTAAAAAACTAGGAATAAAGCTACCAATATGACCCAGAAATCCCACTCCTAGGCACATACCCTGAGGAAACCGAAATTGAAAAAGACACATGTATCCCATTGTTCATTGCAGCACTATTTACAATAGCTACAACATGGAAGCAATCTAGATGTTCATCAATGGACGAATGGATATAAAAGTTGTGGTACATATACACAATGGACGTAAAAGGAGCACATTTGAGTCATAAAAGGAGCCATAAAAGGAGCACATTTGAGTCAGTTTTAATGAGGTGGATGAACCTAGAATCTATTATACAGGGTGAAGTGAGTCAGAAAGAGGAAGATAAATATCATATTCTAATGGATATATATGGAATCTAGAAAAATGGTACTGAATAAGTTATTTTCAGGGCAGCAATGGAGAAGCAGACATAGAGAGTAGATTTATGGACATGGAGAGAGGGGAGGAGAGGGTGAGATGTATGGAGAGAGTAACATGAAAGCTTACATTACCATATGTAAAATAGATAGCCAATAGGAATTTTTTGTATGTCTCAGGAAACCCAAACAGGGGCTTTGTATCAACCTAGAGGTATGGGATGGGGAGGAAGATGGGAGGGAGGTTCAAAAGAGAGATGATATATATATACCTATGGCTGATTCATGTTGAGGTTTGACAGAAAACCACAAAGTTCTGTGAAGCAATTATTCTTCAATAAAAAATAAATTAATTTTTAAAAATATTGTTTGAGTTTATTATCAGGACATTCAATAGGATCTATTTTTTCTCTAAAGGTAACTGCAAGACTGAGACTCATAGAACAAAGTGTGGGATTTGAATATTTCTGCACAGAATAAAGGGATAAAAAGTGAGGACAGAAATTTCTCAGTGATGCATCAAATACTGAATGTGAGAAGATTCTTGTTATCTCTACAGATACTCATTATGTAAAGAAAACTGAGTCAAGCACAAAGCAAATCGCTAATTTACTACATAAAGACCAATATCTATCTTTTATATACACCGTGTCTTCTACACTCATCCTTAGCACTGACTCTAATGCCTGATGCCTTCTCCCCACAATGCTATGACTTCAGTTTAACAATTTTACCATTGCCCACATATTTTAAAGAGGCCCAATACTCTCCCCATCTCTCTATAATTAACCCTACTCAGTTGCCATTTGATCAAGAATACTCAGGGCTTCCTGGGTAGCTCAGCTGGTAAAGAATCTGCCTGCAATGCAGGAGACTCCAGTTCTATACCTGGGTTGGGAAGATCCCCTGGAGAAAGGATAAGCTACCCACTCCAGTATTCTTGGGCTTCCTGGTGGCTCAGCTGGTAAAGAATCTGCCTGCAATGCAGGAGACCTGGGTTCGACCCCTGGGTTGGGAAGATCGCCTGGAGGAGGGCATGGCAACCCACTCCAGTGTTCTTGCCTGGAGAACCCACATGTATAGGAGAGCCTGGTGGGCTACAATACACAGGGTCACAAAGAGTCTGACTTGACTGAGTGACTAAGCACAGTTTAGCACCAGGATACTCATCATAAAAGAGGGAATTGGGAAAAGAAGCAGTACATGTCACATTTATGGTATAAGCATAATGAACCTTGGTTTTCATGCGTCATGTTCTTTTTTTTTCTTTTTTTCTCCAATGGTTTCTTTTTTTTAATTTTTATTTTTGCTTTATTTTACTTTAAAATACTGTATTGGTTTTGCCATACATTGACATGAATCCACCACGGGTGTACATGAGTTCCCAATCCTGAACCCCCCTCCCACCTCCCACCTCATATCATCTCTCTTGGATCATCCCCATGCACCAGCCCCAAGCATCCTGAATCCTGCATCTAACATAGACTGGTGATTCATTTCTTACATGATAGTATGCATGTTTCAGTACCATTCTCCCAAATCATCCCACCCTCTCCCTCTCCCTCAGAGTCCAAAAGTCCGTTCTATACATCTGTGTCTCTTTTGCTGTCTCATATGCCTCGTGTTCTATAGATTCATCTTTGTCATTTATCCTAGAATCTTATCTCATCTACTCACTATGAAATAACTTCAGTTTAGTAATACATTTTTGGGCTTCCTGGGTGGTACTAGTGGTAAAGAACCTGGCTGCTAATGCAGGAGACATAAGGGACGCGGGTTCAATCCCTGAGTCTGGAAGATCCCCTGAAAGAGGGCATGGAAACCCACTCCGGTACTCTTGCCCAGGGAATCCCATGGACAGAGGAGCCTGGCGGGATACAGCCCAAAAGGTCAATAAGAGTCGAACACGACTGAAGTGACTTAGCACACATGCACAGTTATACATTTTGCTGTGGATGAATTATTTTTGATGCCCCAAAACCCAGTGTCTTCCTCTCATTGAGGATGAGGTTTCTGTGTGGTGGGCAGTATCTGAGATTCTCTCACTGATCCAAACTCCTGGTTTTCCTACCCCTGTGTATTTCCCTGCCATTGAGTGCAAGATGTACATAAAGACCCACTTCCAACAACAAGAATGTGAAAGAAATGTCGGGAAGTCACTTCTGGGAACAGAGCAAAATAATCTGGCTCTCTTCTTGGTGTTTCTCTCTGGCATTCTTGGTGGCTTGCATTAATAAAACCCAACTGCCTCACCAGGAGGTCACATGTCAAGGAACTGAAGGAATTCTCTGGACAATATTCCATGAAGAAGTGACTCCTACCAACAGCCTCATGAGTGAGCTTGAGAGTGGATATCTGCTGATCTAACTCTGTGATACCTGAAGCCTGACTGACATCTTGATTGCAACATTCTGGGAGATGCACTGAAATAATTAAAGTATCAGTGAGTAAATTATAAGTAAAGATCAATAGTTTTCTAATATGCCAATGTCAATAGAGAAAAAAACTTAAAACTGAAGACTCATTGGTTTGGCAGTGGTTTAGTTGCTAAATCATGTCTGATTCTTGTGACCCCAAGTGAAGATTCATTAAAATTAGCCAAAAAAAAAAGAGAGAAGCTATCCTTTGAGACAAATACTAACTGTGAAAATGGAAAGTATATCACATTCTTGGTAGAGACCTAATACTACATAGATTTCATGATTGATACTACTGATTTGTAGATATCAAAATAATACATTGAGTGGCTAAATTGGAGGAGGGAGGGTCTGAATTTTATGTTAAGTACCTGCAAGTTAGAAGCAATAAGTAAAAGTACAAGGTTAATTTCCTCCTGAGGAGAAGAGGGGCCCAGATCATTCCTAGGACATTCATTTTTCTCCTTTCCTGTTCTGTTAATATTATCAAGTCTCCAGAGATTGGGATAATGTGGACCAGCTTGCTAATGATGAGTTTTGGAAGTTGAGCCCTAAGGTCATACCATTGTAAATAACTGGGCAGTGCCTCTGGCTAATTAATTTGCCTGTTCTAATACTGTGAGTCCACACCTGTGTCTCCTCTTCATAGGAATCTGCATCAGAAGGTCCAGCCTGAGTCTGTCTTCCTGCTCAACCTGAGGAGAGACCCTGAGACTTTATCACACACCAGGCAGGAGAGGGTGAGTGAGTCTGTGCTCCTTGGTCATGCTCCAGCAGAGATGCAGCCCAGCCCCGTAAGTACTGAGGGAGACAGTGATCGAAGGACAAACTGTTGGGAGCATTATTCCCTCCACAAGAGGAACAAACATGATATTTTACTTGGTAGAGAAATCTGGAGGGCACCGATCTGCTCAGTTTTCAAATAGAGCACTTAAAATCTACATTCGAGGATCTGGCTGGGGTGTGAGAACTCTCATTCAGAGTTCTACTTCCACCACCACTGGTTCTGACTCTGGCTGGAATCCCTTCCACCAGAGGAGCTAATGGACTCTGTAACCTTCCCCCTGAACACTTCAGTTCATTATGAGAGAAGTGATGAGGATGAAGCTGAGGACAAGGATGAAGAATGTGACATCAACCATAACATCATGTACTGTTATGACCATAGAACATCACAGCATCATAGATATCTGGCTCTGAAGTGTTTACAGTCTGGAGGACAAGACTAACAGGTATATAAAAAGGCACTCAACATCAGTTAATATCAGAAACACAGGTCCAAACCAGATCAAAGATCACCTCATAACTGTTAGGATGGCTATTAAAAACAATCAAAAGAAAACAAATGCTGGTGAGGAAGTGGAGATAAGGGAACTGTTGTACATTGTTGGTGGGAATGAATATTGGTACCGTCGTTGGAGAAAACAGAATGGATGTTCTTTAAAACGGTATTTTTCACAGAGCTAGAACAAATAATTTCACAATTTGTATGGAAATACCGAAAAACTCAAATAGCCAAAGCAATCTTAAGAAAGAAGAATGGAACTGGAGGAATCAACCTGCCTGACTTCAGGCTCTACTACAAAGCCACAGTCATCAAGACAGTATGGTACTGGCACAAAGACAGAAATATACATCAATGGAACAAAATAGAAAGCCCAGAGATAAATCCATACACATATGGACACCTTATCTTCGACAAAGGAGGCAAGAATATACAATGGAGAAAAGACAATCTCCTTCACAAGTGGTGCTGGGAAAACTGGTCAACCACTTGTAAAAGAATGAAACTAGAATACTTTCTGACACCATACACAAAAATAAACTCAAAATGGATTAAAAATCTAAACGGAAGACCAGAAACTATAAAACTCCTAGAGGAGAACATAGGCAAAACACTCTCTGACATAAATCACAGCAGGATCCTCTATGACCCACCTCCAAGAATATTGGAAATAAAAGCAAAAATAAACAAATGGGACCTGATTAAACTTATAACCTTCTGCACAACAAAGGAAACTATAAGCAAGGTGAAAAGACAGCCTTCTGAATGGGAGAAAATAATACCAAATGAAGCAACTGACAAACAACTAATCTCAAAAATATACAAGCAACCCCTGCAGCTCAATTCCAGAAAAATAAATGACCCAATCAAAAAATGGGCCAAAGAACTAAATAGACATTTCTCCAAAGAAGACATACGGATGGCTAACAAATGCATGAAAAGATGCTCAACATCACTCATTATCAGAGAAATGCAAATCAAAACCACAATGAGGTACCATTTCACGCCAGTCAGAACGGCTGAAATCCAAGAGTCTACTGGCAATAAATGCTGGAGAGGGTGTGGAGAAAAGGGAACCCTCTTACACTGTTGGTGGGAATGCAAACTAGTACAACTATGGAGAACAGTGTGGAGATTCCTTTAAAAACTGGAAATAGAACTGCCTTATGACCCAGCAATCCCACCGCTGGGCATACACACTGAGGAAACCAGAACTGAAGGAGACACGTGTACCCCAATGTTCATCGCAGCACTGTTTATAATAGCCAGGACATGGAAGCAACCTAGATGTTCATCAGCAGATGAATAGATAAGAAAGCTGTGATACAGATACACAATGGAGTATTACTCAGCCATTAAAAAGAATACATTTGAATCAGTTCTAATGAGGTGGATGAAACTGGAGCCTATTATACCAAGTGAAGTAAGCCAGAAAGAACACCAATACAGTATACTAACACATATATATATGGAATTTAGAAAGATGGTAATGATAACCCTGTATGCGAGACAGCAAAAGAGACACAGATGTATAGAACAGTCTTTTGAATTCTGTGGGAGAAGGCGAGGATGGGATGATTTGGGAGAATGGTGTTGAAACATGTATAATATCTATTGGATGAATCGCCAGTCCAGCTTCGATGCATGATACTGGATGCTTTGGGCTGGTACACTGAGACGACCCAGAGGGATGGTATGGGGAGGGAGGAGGGCGGGGGGTTCAGGATGGGGAACACGTATATACCTGAGGCAGATTCATGTTGATGTATGGCAAAACCAATACAATATTGTAAAGTAATTAACCTCCAATTAAAATAAATAATTTTTTTAAAAAAATTTTTAACTGCAACAAATTGAAATAGAACTAGAAACCAGAAACCCCACTTCAGAGTATTGGCCAAAGAAATAAAATCAGACCCTCAAAAGTGAGTATTTGCATTCCCTGTCTTTGCAATATTATTTGAAATAGTGAAAATATGGATCTGTTGACAGATAAATAGGTAAAGAAAATGAGATGTGTATATATAAACAATGGGATATTATCTAGCCACAGAAAGAAGAAAATCCTGCCATTTTTGACAACATGGATGGACCTGGAAAATACTGTGCTTATTAAACTATATATACCAGTCATAGAAAGTCAAATCCACTATGATCTCAGTTCTGTGTGGAAGCTAAGAAAATCAAACTGTTGTTATGAGGATTGGTGGTAGAAAAGGTGAGGAAATGGTGGTCAAAATGCACAAACTTGTGTTACAAAATGAGTAAGTTTGGGGATCTAATAGGCAGCCTGATAACTATAGCTAATA
Organism: Ovis aries; assembly: GCF_016772045.2. Taxonomy (NCBI): domain Eukaryota; kingdom Metazoa; phylum Chordata; class Mammalia; order Artiodactyla; family Bovidae; genus Ovis; species Ovis aries. The sequence goes on from NC_056058.1 coordinate 12,058,304, forward strand.
ATTCTGGTTGTGTTCTTGAAATCTGCTGAGAGAGATCTGCTTAACTGTTACTACACACACGCGCACACACACACACACATTCACAGAAGCTATGTGAGGTACCACATACATTATTTAACTTGACTGTGGTAATCATTCCCAATGTGTATTGTATTAAATCATCATTTTGTACATCTTTTAATGATCTCCATGCGGCACAATTCAAATATATGAAATTTTGTCAATCACTTCAGTAAACTTAAGGAAATAAAATCAGTGAAGTATTATTTTTCTGCCAGTACAGAATAGAGCCCCCAAAGGTAAAGGGTCTCATCCATCAAACATTTAAATGAGATGGTATTGAAACAAGTAACCCTGTTTAAGATTAAAAATTTCAAGAGGATTTCTTTTTTGTTTTTTTAAGAGGATTTCTTAAATTTCATTATTGTGTTATCTTTAGCAGTGCTGTGTACATGAACACCATCTTTGTAGTCAACAACACATTAGATCAGGTACACTTAAACAATATTGATCGAAATTTGAAGTCCACCAAAGTCAAAGATATGAAATATATATATACTAAATGACTTCTAAAAAAAGCTCTGATACTTGAATAATCCCTTATTTCATAAAGGAGAGAAGACAGAAAAACAAAGGATGATAAAACTCTGAGTATCATATAAAATGAGTTCTGATTATGAACATCACCTTTAATTTAGAACCCAGATGACATATCTCTGCATTTCATAGAGATTTATAAATATTCCAAGTGGAGGAAATATCTAGAATTGTATTTGAATAAAATAAGATTTATATAAATGACTTAATTTCTTTATATTTGCATTTTTACATGCTTTCTTAGAAGGGAAAGGGACTCTCATTCTGTATTATGTCTAAAGAAGTAGGCTGTCTTTAACTGAGGCCATGGATGTATTACCTCTAATATCCTTCCTCCCTTTCACTTTTCATGAAGCTTTATAACGAATGTAAGAGAGTATAGACAGAAGTGAAAAACACAGAAACCAACAGGAAACAATTCTAAGAAAATAGAATTTGTCACACTGAGAAATATTGCTGAAGGAACTGGGATGTATAATCTGAGAAATGAATTACCTGAGTCCAAAATATGGACACAGTACTGCATGACCATTTATGTATTTATATTTTTCCAGTCCTCTTTTCTTCTTCCAAAGGTGTCCAAGCTACACAGAACTGGAAATCTAACAAGTGTCTCAGAATTCTTCCTCCTGGGACTCTCAGATGATCCAGAACTGCAGCCTTTGCTCTTTATCCTCTTCCTGTCCGTGTACCTGGTCACCATGCTGGGGAACCTGCTCATCATCCTGGCCATCACCTCTGACCCCCACCCCCGACCCCCACCCCCACACTCCCTTGTACTTCTTCCTCTCCAACCTCTCCTTGGCTGACATTGGCTTCAGCTCCACCACGGTCCCCAAGATGACTGAGAACATTCAAACTCACAGCAGAGTCATCTCCTATGCAGGCTGCCTGACACACATGTCTATTTTTATACTTTTTGGATGTATGGATGGTATGCTGCTGTCTGTGATGTCCTATGACAGGTTTGTGACCATCTGTCACCCACTGCACTACCTGGTTATCATGAACCCACACCTCTGTTGCTCCTTAGTTTTGGTGTCTTTTTTTTGGTAGCCTTATGGACTCCCAGGTACACAATCTGATTGTGCTGCAACTTACCTGCTTCAAATTTCTAATTTCTTCTGTGACCCTTCTCTGCTCCTCAAGCTTGCCTGTTCTGACATTTTCACCAAAAATATAGTCATATATTTTATCGGTGCCATTTTTGCTTTTCTCCCTTTCTCAGGGATCTTTTACTCTTCCTATAAAATTATCTCCTCCATTTTGAGAGTCCCATCATCAGGTGGGAGGTACAAAGCCTTCTCTACCTGTGGCTCTCACCTGGCAGTTGTTTGCTTATTTTATGGAACAGGTCTTGGTGTGTACCTCAGTTCAGCCATCTCACAATCTCCCAGGAAGGATTCACTGGCCTCAGTTATGTACACTGTGGTCACCCCCATGCTGAACCCCTTCATCTACAGCCTGAGGAACAAAGACTTCAAAAGGGCCTTGTGCAGGTTCCTCAACAAAACAATCTAACTTCCATTTGGAGTGTAGATTGGAAAACATAGTAAAATTAACATCTAGATCTGAAAATTCTACCTCCCTCATGACATCAGTTGTAGCTCTTAGGGCCTTCTTGCCTTTCCTTGTTTTACACCTGAATATTGCTTCTTTGGATATGTTTTTGATGGGGCTAGGAGGGTCTTCTGGGATTCTGCAGATGTCAGAACTACTGTGACTGAATCTTATTATACCCAAGAAGGAGTCTCTAGTTTATTATTATTATTTATTATTGTGGTGACCCACATACTAGAAAGATGAACAACTCCATTTTTTACAGATTTAAATAGTATATTTTTTTCTAAAGCGGTTGTCTATTTTCCAGCTAATTACTATGTTTTAAGTCTGTGTATGCAGTCTACGTGTGAGGATACATGTTATGGCTTCTCAGCCTTGGCTTTTAACAAAATAATCTGGGTGGGGCGGGGGGCTTACAAATATTGACTATTTGGCAACATTGTAATTCAACTATCCTACAATAAAATAAATTTTAAAAAAGACTGTCAACTGAGACTCACTGCCAAAGAGTCTATTTATTCTATTCTTATTTATTTTTAAATGTATTACTTATTTTAAAGGAGGAAAAATACTTCACAATGTTAGGTTGTCTTGAACTGGGGATTTTTTTAAATTCCTTATATTTGTTAATTTTTGGTCATAACATGCAGCTTGTGGGGTCTTAATTCCAAGACCGGGGATTGAATTCATGCCTCCTGCATTCAAAGACAGAATCTAAGCCTCTGGGCCACCAGGGAAGTCCCAGCATGAGGATTTTTAAACACACTGAGGCTGGTTCTACCGTGTAGCCAAGGTTGAGAACTTCTGATCTAAGTCAGATCTTTCAGTCAAATGTGACCTTTATGTCATGTGTCCTAACTGCTCTTGGACAAATGTCCCAGATCCTAAAGAGATCTGAGCTCATGGGGGAAGATATAAAGAGCCTGCTATAGTAACAGGCAACATGCCTGTGTGCGTATTCAGTCAGTAAGTTGCACCTGACTCTCTACTGATCCCATGGACTGTAGCCTGCCAGGCTATTCAGTCCATGATATTTTTCAGGCAAGAATACTGGAGTTGCCCTTTCCTTCTCCAGGGGATCTTCCCGACCCAAGGATGGAACCCCACATCTCTTGAATTGGAAGGCATATTCTTTACCACTGCACAACTTGAGAAGCCAAACAGGCAACATGGTTTCCCCATTATTGTCAATAATGATTCTTCACATATAGCCTCTCTACACCATAGAGTTTGGTCTCTATGGCTTATGTGCTGTTTCTGAAGCTATTATCTCTGCTCCAAACTCATGCTTGTATACATTGCTTTGGAGTGTGACTCTGGCTTTGGAGTGTGACTCTGGAAATAACCGCTCTATTTTCTATCTTGTGTTCATTTTACATACATTCCATAGTGGTCAGTAAAATTCTCTTTGCCCTAAATTCTCAACTGTTCCTTTCATATTCCTCAAGCCCTTGGTGGAGTACAATCTTTCTTCACCCACAAATGCTATGCTATTGCTTTGTTCTTTTTTTTGCCTGTTAGTCTTTCAGTATCTTTTAAACCAACTCCATTTCAGTTCCATTTAGTTCAGTTACTCAGTCGTGTCTGACTCTTTGCAACCCCAAGGACTGCAGCACGCCAGGATTCCCTGTCCATCACCAACATCCAGAGCTTGCTCAAACTCATGTCCATTGAGTCAGTGATGCCATCCAACCATCTCATCCTCTGCCATCCCCTTCTCCTCCTGCCTTCACTGTTTCCCAGCATCAGGGTCTTTTTCAATGAGTCAGTTCTTCACATCAGGTGGCCAAAGTATTGGAGTTTCAGCTTCAGCATCAGTCCTTCCAATGAATAGTTAAGACTGATTTCCTTTAGGATTGACTGGTTTGATATCCTTGCTGTCCAAGGGACTCTCAAGAATCTTCTCCAACGCCACATTTCAAAGGTATCAATTCTTTGGTGCTCAGCTTTCTTTATGGTCCAACTCTCACATCCATACATGGCTACTGGAAAAACCATAGCTTTTGGACTATATGGACCCTTGTCAGCAAAGTATGTCTCTGCTTTTTAATATGCTGTCTAGGTTTGTCACAGCTCTTCTTCCAAAGAGCAAGCATCTTTTATCATGGCTGCAGTCACCATCTGCAGTGATTTTGGAGCCCAAGAAAATAGTTTATCACTGTTTCCATTGTTTCCCCATCTGCTTGCCATGAAGTGATGGGACTGGATGCCATAACCTTCATTTTTTGAATGTTGAGTTTTAAGCCAACCTCTTCACTCTCCTCTGTCATTTTCATCAAGAGGCTCTTTATCCTCTTCACTTTCTGCTCTAAGAGCAATGTCATCTGTATATCTGTGGTTATTGATACTCCTCCCAGCAATCTTGATTCCAGCTTGTGCTTCATCCAGCCCAGCATTTCACATAGTATACTTTGCATAGAAGTTAAAGAATCAGGGTGACAATATACAGCCTTAACATACTCCTTTACCAATTTGGAACCAGTCTGTTGTTCCATGTCCAGTTCTAACTGTTGCTTCTTGATCTGCATACAGATTTCTCAGGAGGCTGGTCAGGTGTTCTGGTATTCCCATCTCTCTATGAATTTTCCACAGTTTGTTGTCATCCACACAGTCAAAGGCTTTGGTGTAGCCAATAAAGCAGTAGTAGATGTTTTCTGGAACTCTCTTGCTTTTTCTATGATCCAACAGATGTTGGCAATTTGATCTCTGGTTCCTCTCTGCCTTTTCTAAATCCAGCTTGAACATCAGGAAGTTCATGATTCATGTACTTTTGAAGCCTGGCTAGGAGAATTTTGAGCATTATTTTGCTAGTGTGTGAGATAAGTGCAATTGTGCAGTAGTTTGAACATTCTTTGGCATTGCCTTTCTTTGGGATTGGAATGAAAACTGACCTTTTCCAGTCCTGTGGCCACTGCTCAGGTTTCCAAATTTGCTGCATATTGAGTGCAGCACTTTCATGGCATCATCTTTTAGGATTTGAAATAGCTCAACTGATATTCCATCACCTCCACTAGCTTTGTTCATAGTGAACTCCCAGTTTAAATTGCCTTAATTAAAATGACTAACTGGTTTTTCCTTTCTTGGCTGAATCTCAGCTAAGTAGCAAGAGACATAAAGGTATGCTGTGAGGTACCTCCAATTGGAAGATTGCAAAATGTGCCCAGGGAATAAAGCATATGTCAAGTGTATGTCTTAGTTTGGGGTATGCACCTGAAAAATAGGCAGTGATGTCCTAGTCCAGTTGCTGTGTGTCTCTAATGATGCCTGAGGTACATTGTCACCCAAGTTTTCACACTTAATTTATCTTTTTTCACATAATTTTAGGATTGCAAAGAACTGTATTGTCAAAGAGATTTTCCCCTTTACTAGAAATAGCCTGATTAGGACTTCATTACTATGCTTTCCTGTCTTCTGTCACAGGAACCCTACATCCTAGGGTTCCTATTGTGTTCTACAAGATTAGTATCCATCGCGTCTCAGATGTGTCACACCTGGGTTTTGTGGAAGTAATCTTGGCCATCCAAAAGCTGTGAAAAACTAGTTTAATTTACTTTGCATTTTGCCACTTAGGAAAATCACTGACTAACTTTCTTGTTGAGAAACTTTTATATTAAAGAAAACACTTGACACAGACTAAATTTTAATTAGTTTGGAGGAAGAGATATCACCCAGTAAAATTCATGAAAATTACTTGAATACTACATCTGCATATCCATTTAGGCAAGCCTAAGTGATAGTGAAAGAATATTGGAAAAAGGCAAAGGATTGCTGCTTTTGTGTGTGGGTGGGTGGGTGGGTGGTTTGGTTTCCAGTTCATGTTCTGTTAAATTTACACCTCCTATTTTCTTATAGCATGCATGCATGTTAAGTCTCCTCAGTTGTGTCTGGATCTTTGCAACCCGATGGACTGTAGCCCACCAGGTTCCTCTGTCCATGGGATTTTCCAGGCAAGAATACTGAAGTGGGTTGTCATGCCTTTCTCCAGGGGATCTTCCTCACCCAGAAATCGAACCCGCATCTCATGTCTCCTATTTTGGCAGGCAGGTTATTTACCACTAGAGCCTCAGAAGCCCCATTTTCTTATTAAATCATATTAAATTCTCACAGCAAAAGGAAATTTTAAACCCAAAGTTATAATAGAAAGCACACACCTGGATACTAATCCTAGATGTTCTGCAACATTCATGAAATATTTTTCACAATATACACAATTGGTCAAAGGCGAGAAAATACATTCTGTTTCTATGAGACCAATAATTTATATTCTATATATAACAAATAATACATTATACGTCTTTCACAGTATGACTTATTTGTTACCATGATGCCCTCAAATTTCACCCATATTGTACCAAATGACAGGACCTGCTTCTTTCTCATAACTGAATAATATTGTATGTACTGAATGTATATCACATTTTCTTTATCCCTTATGCATCCATGGACACTAGGTTGGTTTCATCTTTTGCTCTCGTGACTGATGCTGGAATGAACATGGCCATGCAGTCATTTCTTTGAGAGAGTTATGTCATGCCCTATGGACACACCCAGAAGTGGGATCATTGTAGCATATGGCAGTTCTATTTAACATTTTTGAGGAACCTCCGCACTACTGTCCATAGTGCTTATACAGTCCCATCAGCAGTGCATGAGGATTCCATTTTCTACACATTTTTGCCAGCATGTTACTTTTTGTCTTTGTAATAATAAGCAGTCTAACAGGTGTGAGGTGGAGATTTGTCTTCCTAGTGTTGGGCGTCAGGCTGAGGTGTCCAATATATGGTGCAAATCTCTCATCCCTACTTCTCATAGAGGTTAACCCAGCCCAGTCCCTCCTCTTCTGTGTCCCCTCCTGAGGGTATCAAGTCACTCTCCTTTCCTACCCAATTTCATGTGGATCGTTCTGTTTTCTTTTAATCTTTTTTTAAAAATTATTAAAGTATAGTTGATTTATAATGTTGTGCAAATCTCTACTGTACAGCAAAGTGACTGAGTTATACACACATACACATTTCTTTCTACATTTTTTACCATGTGGTTCACTCTTTACAGTCTTGGTAAAAGAGTGTCTCTGACAGTTTCCAGTTGTTTTCAGTGAGAATGACTCCCCATGTAGATGCATTTGTGTTGTTTTCCTGCAGGGAGCTGATCTCAGTGTCCTTTTATTCCCCCATCTTCACCTCCTCATAGCAATGTATTTAAATTTATGCATGTGTGCGTGTGCTCAGTCATATCCAACTCTTTGCGACCCCATGGACGGTAGCCCACCATGCTCCGTTATCCATGGGATTCTCCAGGCAAGAATACTGGAGTGGGTTGCCATTTCCTACTCCAAAATACATGTGAGCATCTTGCAACTCACGTGTTCCCTTATATTACCAACTGTGACTGTGCGTGTGATACAAAACATCTTTTCAACTTCCTCATCTATAGGAGAATTTCAACAAAATTTCTTAACTGAGACAGTGGTTGAGACGAGACAATCACAGGTACTTATCAGAACAGTGTTTGGACACAGTAGTGGATCAAGAAGTGTACACTATCATATTCACCTTGTTAATAAGCCAGTATTTTGTTTCAGCTAAAAGGTTTTTCAGGTAATATATTTCATCTGAAGCATCAACTCCTGGAAGTCATTAGCTTGTGAACCAGCAAAACACAAACAAACTCTTATGCTTTCCAACTATTTTTAACCACATGGAGGTTAAAGCACTCTAGTTTAAAAGATGGCCTTGGGGAGAGTAGCATGGAAGCAGATACACTACCATACGCAATATAGATCCCTAATGGAAATGTGCTCTATGACTCAGGGAACTCAAACTTGGGCTCTATAACAACCTAGAGGGTGGAAAAGGAAGGGAGGTGGGAGGAAGGTTCACAATGGAGGGGATATATGTACACCTATGGCTAATTCATGTAGATGTATGGCAGAAATCGAAACAATATTGTAAAGCAATCATCAAGCAATTAAAAATAAATAAATGTAATTAATCTTAAAAAGATGGGCTTCCCCAATGGTTCAGTGATAAGAAACCGCCTGCCAGTGCAGGAGACAAAGGTTTGATTTCTGGGTTGAGAAGATCCCCTGGATAAGGGAATGGCAACCCACTCTAGTATTCTTGCCTGGGGAATCCTATGGAAAGAGGAGCCTGATAGGCTACAGCCCTTGGTGTTGCAGAGTTGGACATGACTTAGTGAATAAACAACAATAACCACAAAGTATTTAAATGCCCCAACACCCAGTCTCTTCCTCTCATATCCACCTGTGCATATCGGCTATGTGATCTCTCTTAAAAATACCCTGTCACTTATTCACATACAGTTAAATAACATTCTTCTCTCCATATCCAATTTGACTTGGTTTAAAGTTTTTTCATGTCACTGGTGGCTCAGAGGGTAAAGCATCTGCCTGCAGTGTGGGAGACCTGGGTTCGATCCCTGGGTCAGGAAGATCCTCTGAAGAAGGAAATGGCAACCCACTCCAGTACTCTTGCCTGGAAAATCCCATGGACGGAGGAGCGTAGTAGGCTACAGTCCATGGGGTCGCAAAGAGTCGGACATGACTGAGAGACTTCAGTAATGACAAATCAACCTCTGCATTCATCAGGAGAGCACTCTCCGTCAGGAAGACTGCATGGCAGGACTGAGAAAGTTACATCCCACCACTCTCCACACACATCCCACTTTATCCACTAGCAAAAAATGGGTAAGCCAAATCCACATTTTATTAAAGTCTTCAAGAGCTGAGACCACAAGGAAACCAAGAGAAAACATACCCAGGTTTGAGTGGATATCATTCGAATCAGCAGAAATCAGAAACATGTGGAACATATCATGCGGAAACTTGTTACATCTGTTCACGGAGCAGCTACAGGTTGTCCTGATGCTAATGGAGGGGCTCTCCTAGTATACCATAAACCAGCAGTCTACTTGAGACTACATGGCCTGAAGCTATAGAGCAGGGTCTGCAGAAGTACCCAGTGGAGAGGAAGGTCAACCCATTTCTAGTTTGTTTCCAGGGAATTTTTGCTGAGATCATGTTGGTGCAGTGAATCTAGGAATATGCTGCAAAGCAGATGGGCAAGACATGACTATTGAAGGGTTTGGAGCACAAAGTCCTTATAGAGGATGAGGCCTGTGTGGTGAGCAGGACCTTAGATGCTTTCACTGATCTCAACTCCTGGTTTTCATTCCACTGTGTATTTCCTCCCATCAACTGTGAGCTATAGTAAGGAGATGAAAGTACGTTATCTGTAGAGACATTTATTAACTCTGAAAATGGAAAGTGTATCACATCATTGGTTTACATCTCTTGCCACACAGATTTCATGATTGATACGATGGGTTTTCAGCTATCAAAACCACACTTTGAGTGGCAAAATTGAGGGGGGAAATGTGTAATTTTATGTTAAGATCCTGCAACTTTGAAGTAAGGAACAAGAGTACATGGAATTACCTACTAAAGAGAAGAGGGAACCAGACCTTTCCAAGGACATTCACTTTTCTCCTTTTCCTGTTCTGTTAATATTAACAAGTCCCCAGAGATGAGGACAACATGGACCTAATGATGAGCTTTGTGCCTCGAGCTGTAAGGTTATACTATTTTAAATAAGTGGCCAGTGCCTAGAGCTCTTTAGTTTGCCAGTTTTGATACCATGAATCCACACCTATGTGCCCATCCTTTATAGCAATCTGCATCAGAAGGTCCAGCCTGAGTCTGTCTTCCTGCTCAACCTGAGGAGAGACTCTGAGACTTCATCACACACCAGGCAGGAGAGGGTGAGTGAGTCTGTGCTCCTTGGTCATGCTCCAGCAGAGATGCAGCCCAGCCCAGTAAGTGCTAGGGAGAGAGGGATGGTGCAGGGAATGTTGGAAGCAATCTATGCAGGTTTGGAATAAAGCACCTTGAAGTTCATATTCTTGGTTCTGGTTGAGATGTGAGAACTCTCATTCAGAGTTCTACTTTCACCCTCAATGGCCTGGCTCTGGCTGGCATCCCTCCCACTAGAGAAGCAAATGCACCTCTGTAAACATTCCCCTTGTTCAGTTGTGGTTCAGCCACTCAGTTGTGTCCAACTCTTTGTGGACTGCAGCACGCCAGTCTTCCCTGTCCTTCACCATCTCCCAGACTTTGCTCAAACTCATGTCCATTGAGTTGATGATGCCATCCAACCATCTCATCCTCTGTCCCCCTTCCCACTAACACTTCAGTTCATTACGGGATCAGTGATGAGGATGAGGACAAGCATGATGAGGATGATATGAACCATACCATCCTGTCCTGTTATTGAAGGCTTCCTAGGTGTCGGGCTCTGAAGTATAAGTTTTATATTTCCTTCTTGAGTACATCTGCATAATTTCTCTCCAATCATATGTATACACATTACTATTATTTTAATAAGAGGAAAGAAGTGAAATATTTTATGTAACATGTACCAGTTTATGGGGCTTTCCCGGTGGCTTAGTGGTAAAAAGGATCTGCCTGCCAGTGCAGGAGACTCAGGATCAAGTCCTGGGTCATGAAGATCCCCTGGAGAAGGAAATAGCAACCGACCCCAGTGTTCTTGCCTGGGAAATCACATGGACAGAGGAGCCTGGCGGGCTACAGTCCTTGGTGTCTCAAAGAGTCAGACACAACTTAGGGACTAAACAATAGCAACCAGATCAGGAGTTAAAGAATGATAAAATCATGTTTGAAGTCAGTCATTTTGGACAGAGTGATTCCAGATGCAAGGTATGTGGGCAATCCTCTGCCACCCCAAACCATCATGTCACTCACGTCCCTGTCAGTCCTGGCAGAGACTCCCTGCTCCCTGCTCACTGTTACCAGGAACACTTGTACTTGGTTGGTGGGAATGAATAATGATACAGCCATTGCAGAAAACAGAATGGAGGTTCCTTAAAAAAATTAAAAGCTGCAACTAATTGAAATAGAACTACCATAGGATCTAGCAACCCACTTCAGGGTAGGTGCCAAAGAAATAAAATCAGAACCTCTAAGGGATATTTGCATTCCCTTGTAATCATCATATTACTTGAATAGTGAAAGTGTGTTTATTGAAGATGAATAGGTAAAAGATGTTGGGTGTATATATAAACAATGGGATATTACTCAGCCATAAAAAGAAGGATATCCTGCGATTTCTGACAACATGGAATGACCTGGAGAATATTATGCCTATTTTTTAACTCATTTACTATAATTGGAGGATAATTACTTTACAATGTTACAATGGTTCTTGCCAAACATCACCAAGAATCAAAATTTCAAGAGAGTTCTTAAATTATATTATCGTTTACTCATTGACAGATGATTAATAAAGGACAAAAATGGTATGGACCTAACAGAAGCAGAAAATATAATGAGGCGGCAAGAATACACAGAACTATACAAAAAAGATCTTCATGACCCAGATAATCAGATAATCACCCAGATAATCACCCAAATAATCATGACCCAGATAATCTTCATGACTCAGATGATATAATCACTCATCTAGAGCCAGACATCCTGGAATGTAAAATCAAATGGGCCTTAGGAAGCATCACTATGAACAAAGCTAGTAGAAGTGATGGAATTCCAATTGAGCTACTTCAAATCCTAAAAGATGATGCTGTGAAAGTGCTGCACTCAATATGCCAGCAAATTTGGAAAACTCAGCAGTGGCCACAGGACTGAAAAAGGTCAGTTTTCATTCCAATCCCAAAGAAAGGTAATGCCAAAGAACACTCAAACTACTGCACAGTTGCACTCATCTCATGCTGGCAAAATAATGCTCAAAATTCTCCAAACCAGGCTTCAACAGTACATGAACCATGAACTTCCAGATGTTCAAGCTGAATTTAGAAAAGGCAAAGAGGAACCAGAGATCAAATTGCCAACATCTGTTGGATCATAGAAAAAGCAAGAGAGTTCCAGAAAAAAATATCTACTTCTGCTTTGTTGACTACACCAAAGCCTTTGACTGTGTGGATGACAACAAACTGTGGAAAATTCTTCAAGAGATGGGAATACCAGAATGCCTGACCTTCCTCTTGAGAAACATGTATGCAGGTCAGGAAGCAACAGTTAGAACTGGACAAGGTACAACAGACTGGTTCCAAATAGGAAAAGGAGTACATCAAGGCTGTATATTGTCACCCTACTTATTTAACTTCTATGCAGAGTACATCATGAGAAACGCTGGGCTGGATGAAGCACAAACTGGAATCAAGATTGCCAAGAGAAATATCAATAAGCTCAGATATGCAGATGACATCACCCTTATGGCAGAAAGGGAAGAAGAACTAAAGAGTCTCTTGATGAAAGTGAAAGAGGAGAGGGAGAAAGTGGGCTTAAAGCTCAACATTCAGAAAACTAAGATCATGGCATCCAGTCCCATCACTTCATGGCAAATAGATGGAAAAACAATGGAAACTGTGAGATTTTATTTTCAGGGGCTCCAAAATCAACGCAGATGGTGACTGCAGCCATGAAATTAAAAGATGCTTGCCCCTGGAAAAAAAAAAAGCTAAGACCAACCTAGACAGCATATTAAAAAGCAGAGACATTACTTTGCCAACAAAGGTCCGTCTAGTCAAGGCTACGGTTTTTCCAGTAGTCATGTATGGATGTGAGAGTTAGACTATCAAGCAAGCTAATCACCAAAGAATTGATGATTTTGAACTGTGGTGTTGAAGAAGACTCTTGAGAGTCCCTTGGACTCCAAGGAGATCCAACCAGTCCATCCTAAAGGAGATCAGTCCTGAGTGTTCATTGGAAGGACTGATGCTGAAGCTGAAATTCCAATACTTTGGCCATCTGATGCAAAGAGCTGACTCTTTTGAAAAGACCCTGATGCTGGAAAAGATTGAAGGTGGGAGAAGTAGGAGACAACAGAGGATGAGATTGTTGGATGGAATCACCAACTCAATGGACATGGGTTTAGGTAAACTCCAGGAGTTGGTGATGGACAGGGAGGCCTGGCATGCTGCAGTCCATGGGGTCGCAAAGAGTCGGACACGACTGAACTGAACTGAACTGAACTGTATAGCACAGTGAACCCTTCTCAATATTCTGTGAGACTAATTTGGGGAAAAAATCTAAAAACCAGTGGATATGTATGATGTATAACTGATTCACTTTCTTGTACACCTGAAACTAAAATACCAGTAAATCAACTGTATTCCAATAATTTTTAATAATATTCTTTAATATGGCAATGTAATTCCATTAGATAAAAACTCAAAAACAAAGATTCATTCAAATTAGAGATAAAAAATGTAAATCTTCATGATATAAAATGCCATTCTAAGCAAGGAGTAAAGCAATGAAAACAATAATTTATACCTAGAGGCAACTAACTGAGAAAATGGAAAGTGTATCACACCCTGGTAAAAAGTCCTAAAATGCCTAGATTTAATGATAAATAAAGAGACTTACAAATATCAAAAATCACACATTGTGTGATACCAGTCTGAATAAAATGTTATAAAAGTCTGAATAAAAGTCTGAATTTTATGTTATCCTCCTGCAACTTGGAAGTAAGAAGTAAAGCGGAGAGGTGCACAACCACCTGAGGAGAGGAGGGACATTTCCAGGACATTCACTTTTCTCCTTTTCCTTTCTGTATTAACAAATCTCCAGAGATTGGGATAACATGGACCAACTGACTAATGATGAGCTTTGGGCATTGAGCCCTAAGGTCATACCATTAAAAATAATTGGCCAGTGCCTCCAGCTCTTTAGTTTGCCTGTTCTAATATTGTGAGTCCACACCTATGTCTCCATCCTTTGTAGGAACCTGCATCAGAAGGTCCAGTCTGAATATGTCTTCCTGCCCATCCTGAGGAGGGACCCTGAGACTTCATCACACACCAGGCAGGAGAGGGACAGTGAGTCTGTGCTCCTTGGTCATGCTCCAGCAGAAATGCAGCCTAGCCCAGTAAGTGCAGAGGGAGACAGTGGTTGACAGCGGGACTATTTCAGCATTATTTCCTCCTCAAGAGCAACAAATATGATAGTTTTCATAGAAAGGTAGGAAGACACCCATCTACATGGTTTTGGAATAGTGACTTTTGAAATATATGTATTTGGTTCTGGTTGGCATATGAGAACTCTCATTCAGAGTTCTGCATACACCTTACTGGTTCTGGTTCTGACTGGCATCCTTCCCATCAGAGCACCTAATGGGTCTCTGTAAACTTTCTTTCACACATTTAAATAAAATGAAATGGTGATGAACAGATGATGAAAATGAGGAGGATAAAGCTCATCATAACATCATGTACTGTTATTCAAGGCTTCCTAAGTATCAGGCTCTGAGGCACGTTTTATGTTTCTTGCTTGATTCTGTCTGCATAATCTTTCCCAAATTATTAGTGCACACATTATTATTACTTAAATAAGAGGAAAGAAGCAGAGCATTTTATGTCATATCTACCACTTCATGTTAAAGTGTTAAAGCCAAGTCTGAAGCCTGTCAATCTGGGCAGACTGACTCCAGACACAGAGCATCAGGGCAGACTTCCCCTTTTCACCCAAACAGTCCTGTCACTTCCTGGCAGAGACTCCCTGCTTACTGTGCCCTTCCCCTTGGAGTTGTCTGGAGGGCACAGTGTTGGGCAGGTATCACTTGCCACATATACTATAGGAAGAATGTCTGAGATCACAGATGAAGCCATAGAAATAACTGGCACCTGATACTTTAGGGTAGATCTCTGTTGATGCTGTTCTTTGATTTCACTTCACCTGTCCACTTTCTCCTCTATAGTTAGAATGAGCTAAGTCAATCATGAAGGAGACAGAAAATCAGTCTTAGGGCCCAGTCCTATTAAGGAAAATGAAAACATTTAAAATAATGTACTCCAGATGTATCCATAGTTATACCTCTCTACCTCTGCTGAAAACTTTCAGAAAGTCTATAAACAATGAAATTTAGGGCATGGGACTCAGAGAAGAAAAACATTTAGTTTTGAATCCTGTTTGCTTCACTCATTCTTAGTGTACTGTGGGGTAATTTCTTAGAATCTTTGAGATTTAGGATTATCAACTGAGGGATTCCTCACTAATACAGAACCACTGGATTGGGACTAAGCAAACAGGCTCACCCTCAATGCAATAACTATGTGATGGATGCAAAAGAAAGGGAAAAATACATATTTGATTTTGTTACTAATAATGATAAGGCTATTTGTCATATCATCAGGTTTAAATATCTCTAGATCTGATGTTGTGGTTTCCTTACATCCCTGACAGGACATTTTAGTTTCTACAAGTACATTCTTCCTAGACTAAGAGAACTGAGTGAGGCTCATTTATTTCTGATTCCCCAAAACCTGTATCTTGTTGGTGCAGAAGAGACACCAAGGATAAAAATGCCCAGTTAAGTGTTGAATAAACTCTTTTTTTCATGGAAACAACATGTGAGCAATATGGTCCACAGAGTGGACCAATTATGTCAGTGTTTTCATCCTTTTCAGAAAGTCCCACAGGTCTAGAGAAAAGTTAAAACACTGGTTGTTTCTGTTTCATGGGCTTCCTTTGAGACTTGTTATTTTCCATTTAAGAGCATCTGCAACATTCAATCATTGAGAAGTCATTGAAGAAATTTTGGTAAATATGGGGGGAAAGAGTTAGAAAAGAAGAGGACATGCACATTTTATTTCACGTGGCTAGCCATATTTTAGGATTTGATGTTTTCTGTGCTCCACCTCTGAGATAGGAAAGGCTTTGATCTCTCTGTCATATACTCCATGATACATCATTACATTTTGGGCTTTGCACTTAATTAATAAACATGCATGTGTACTAAGTCACTTCAGTTGTGTCCAGCTATTTGCTACCCCATGGACTGTCTCCTGCCAGGCCCCTCTGTCAATGGAGTTTTCCAGGCAAGAATACTGGAGTGGGTTGCCAAGCCCTCATCCAGGGGATCTTTCTGACCTGCATCTTTTATGTCTCCTGCATTGGCAGGCAGGATTTTTACCACTAGCACCTCATGGAAAGCCCTATTATAAACACATTATCCCAATAATGATTAAAATTCTGTATACAACTGACCAAATATTTATTGCTTCCAACTACCCTCTGGTGCCACATGTATTCTAGAGTAGGTGTTAGATCTTCATGTCCAAGAAGAGAAGCACAGAGAGCGTGAGATAATTGCACATATTTCACTTACAAGGATGAAAGACCCAGGACTCTTATCACTGATCTGCTTTTTTCTGCACCAGCTCTCAGTCATCTCCACTGTAGCTAATGTGTTTCTTTTCAAACCTACTTGGCTCCCATAGGTGATAGGAAGGTAGATAATTACTTCATCCTCTTTTGGTTCAGTGAGAATCTGTGAATCATGGGACTGAGGTCGCAGTTTACAGAGGTCATAATGGCACTAACATGGATGACTGTAAGGTTTTCAGTGAATAGTCATGCAAACTGCAGTCCAGCTTTGAAATTTAAGGTTGAGAAGATTTCCTATACAAGGCGAAAATGGCATTGGATGCAGTTGACAGAATATTATATTTGCACTGAAACGAGTACAGGGAATTAGCTTTCCTGGTGGCTCAGACAACAAAGAATCTACCTGTGATGCAGGAGGCCCAGGTTTGATCCCTGGGTTGGGAAGATTCCCTGCAGAAGGAAGCGGCAACCCACTCCAGTATTCTTACGTGGAGCCTGGCTCCTCTGTATCCTTACAGAGGAGCCTGGCGGGCTCCAGTCCATGGGGTCGCATGGAGTCAGACACAACTGAGCACACACATACCAAACTGGTAATGCACCCACTGAGAGAACTTAACTAATTACCACTCACATGTTATGTACTAATTTCCATTTGTCTGAAACAGAGAAATGTACGAGAATGTTCATTGGATTGTTGGAAGCAGGAACTGATATAAATAAAAATAACATATGCAATGTAAACTAAATATTTATTTAATATATCAGTTCAGTTCAGTTCAGTCGCTCAGTCATGTCCGACTCTTTGTGACCCCATGAATTGCAGCATGCCAGGCCTCCCTGTCCCTCACCAACTCCTGGAGTTCACTCAGACTCACGTCCATTGAGTCAGTCATGCCATCCAGCCATCTCATCCTCTGTCATCCCCTTCTCCTCCTGCCCCCAATCCCTCCCAGCATCACAGTCTTTTCCAATGAGTCAACTCTTCGCATGAGGTGGCCAAAGTACTGGAGTTTCAGCTTCAGCATCATTCCTTCCAAAGAAATCCCAGGGCTGATCTCCTTCAGAATGGACTGGTTGGATCTCCTTGCAGTCCAAGGGACTCTCAAGAGTCTTCTCCAACACCACAGTTCAAAAGCATCAATTCTTCAGCGCTCAGCCTTCTTTACAGTCCAACTCTCACATCCATACATGACCACAGGAAAAACCATAGCCTTGACTAGATGGACCTTAGTCGGCAAAGTAATGTCTCTGCTTTTGAATATGCTATCTAGGTTGGTCATAACTTTTCTTCCAAAGAGTAAGTGTCTTTTAATTTCATGGCTGCAGTCACCATCTGCAGTGATTTTGGAGCCCAAAAAAATAAAGTCTGACACTGTTTCCATTGTTTCCCCATCTATTTCCCATGAAGTGATGGGACCAGATGCCATGATCTTTGTTTTCTGAATGTTGAGCTTTAAGCCAACTTTTTCACTCTCCTGTTTCACTTTCATCAAGAGGATTTTTAGTTCCTCTTCACTTTCTGCCATAAGGGTGGTGTCATCTGCATATCTGAGGTTATTGATTATTTCTCCCAGCAATCTTGATTCCAGCTTGTGTTTCTTCCAGTCCAGCGTTTCTCATGATGTACTCTGCATAGAAGTTAAATAAGCAGGGTGACAATATACAGCCTTGACATACTCCTTTTCCTATTTGGAACCAGTCTGTTGTTCCATGTCCAGTTCTAACTGTTGCTTCCTGACCTGCATACAGATTTCTCAAGAGGCAGATCAGGTGGTCTGGTATTCCCATCTCTCTCAGAATTTTCCACAGTTTATTGTGATCCACACAGTCAAAGGCTTTGGCATAGTCAATACAGCAGAAATAGATGTTTTTCTGGAACTCTCTTGCTTTTTCAAAATATATCAAATTATATATTACTGCACTTAAATGTGTTAAATTTGTTAAAGTGAAATTAATTTATATAAATTTACAAACTGAAGAAAATGCTGTCTCTCCTTATATAATAATGTGTGTCAGAAAATTGTTTGATGTAGTTGTATGTACTTCACAAGAGACTTAACCAAATGGTGTGGTAACGAAGTGCATTCAGAGGCAGTATGGATATTATTTTTTTAGGGAAGATTTTTTAAAAGCTGGTTGTATGTGTGTTAGTCACTCCATCTTGTCCAACTCTTTGCACCCCCATGGACTGTAGTCCATGAGGCTCCTCTATCCATGGAATTCTCCAGGCAAAAATACTGGAGTGGGTTGCCATTTCCTTCTCCAGGGCATCTACCTTACCCAGGGATTGAACCCAGGTCTCCTGCTTTGCAGGTGGATTCTTTACTGTCTGAGCTACTACAGAAACCCTAGAAGCTGGTTATGGGTATGTAAATGAATATTGACATTATGAAAACATTTACAAGAAAACATATGTCAAGTTCATCACACTGGTTGCTTTGGGGACGTGTATGCAGGGAAGTGGGATTGAACTGAGGTTCCAAGAGAAGTTAAATTTTATCATTAATGTTTCAAATTTCTACAATATGTGGGATCTGAAGAAATATTATTACATGTTTATATTTTAAGAATAAGTGTGGTATTCATGACAGTATTAATCAATAATATTCATGGAGACTTTTCTAAGTGTTGGGCAATATTCATTCTGAGGCAGTGTTGATCAAGCCCTGGTTCACAGAAGGGAGACAGACACTCATCTATAGAGGTGCTGAAATAGGTTCTAGGCTGAGGTCAGGGTAACTAAGCATTTTTAAATAAGCACATGTAAATAATTGGTGAAATGGAACTGAAAATCACTGCTTTAATCAATATAAATGATTTTTTAAAACTTTCTTGCAATGGTCCTATTGGTAGGTTCAATTACTATCACAATTTCATAGATAAGGAAACTGCTCAGATGTGTTTGCATTATTCTATTTAAATCTTTTTCACAACACACTCCCTTGTCATTGCAATATTTTTTGAAATAGAATATGGATATATGTCTGTTGACAGATGAACAGGTAAAGAAAATGTGGAGTGTATATAAACAATGGGATATTACTCAGGCATGAGGGGAGATAGAGAGGAATCAACATGAACCCTGTTATTTTTTTTTGTTCTGTTACATTTATGTTTTTAATTAATTTACTTATTTTAATGGAAGATAATTTAAAAATTGTGATAGTTTTTGCCATACATCGACATGAATTGGCCAAAGGTACACATGTACAACCAACAAGGACTTTTTGTATAGTACAGGGAACTCTGCTCAATGTTATGTGGTAGTGTGAACGGAAGGGGATTTTGAGGGAGAATGGGTACATTTATATGTATGGCTGAGTTCCTTTGCTGTCCGCCTGAAACTATCACAACATTGTTAACTGACTACAACCCAATATAAAATAAGATTTTTTTTTAATAAGAAGTTTTTAAAAAGAGCTGTAGTTGTGAGGCCTAGTGGTGGAGAAGGTAGAGAAATGTTGGTCAAAGGATATAACTTTTGCTAAAAAATGAATATATTCTGGGGATCTAATATGCAGTCTGATGACTATAATTAATAATTTCATATTGTGTTCTTGAAATCTGCTATGAGAGGTTTGTTTACCTTACACCACAAACACGTGAGCACAAATAGAAGTTATGTAAGGTGACATATACATTAATTACTTTGATTGTGGTAGTCACAATTTGTATTGTAGTAAATCATCATTTTGTACAAGTTTTCATAAACTTCATGTGGCAAAACCCAAATATAAGCAATTTTGTCAATCACTTCAATAAACTGGAAAAAAAAAGAAAAACAATAAAGGAGTATTAGTTCACCAGCAAAGAATGGACTCCAAAAAATGTAAAGTGGTCTCACACATTAGACATTTAACTGAGCTGGTATGAAAACAAACACTGTATACGATTAAAAAAAAAAATTTCAAGAACGTTTCTAAAATTTCATTATCATTCAATCATTGACAATGCTCTGTATGCTAATGTCATAATTATAGTCATTAATTCTGTATGATCACGTGCGCTGAATTAAACCATACAGATCAAATTTTTAAGTCCACCAAAGTCAAATGAAGTATATACTAAATGATTTTTTAAATGCAACCCTGATAAGTGAGTAATCACTTATTTCATGAAGGAGGGAAGACAGGAAAACCAATAATAAAACTCTGAATATCACTTAAATATGTTTTCTGATTGTAAACATTCATTTTTAGTTTAGAATCCAGATGAACAATTTCTTCATTTCATAGAGATGTAAAAATATTCCAAATAAAGGAAATAACTAGAATTTAATTTAAATAAGATTTATACAAATATGTTTAATTTCTTTGAATTATATTTTTTCTTAAAGGAGGAAGGGAATTTCTCTTTCTGTATTATTTCTAAAGAAGTAGGCTGTATTTAACTGAGATCATAGATATTAATTCCAATGTTCTTGTCCCCTTTCACTTTTATGTGGAGTTTTATAATCTAAGAGTTTGTAGACAGATGTGTCTAACAGAAACCAAGGAGGAAAAATTCTAAGCAAATAGAATTTGTCATAGTGAGAAATATTGCTGGAGGAACAAGAGTGTATAATCTTAGAAATAAATTGCTTGAATCCAAAATATGGACACAGTCTCAACGCCCGTTTACTTATTTCCTTTGTTTCCAGCCCTGTTTCCTTTTTCCAAAGGTGTCTGAGATACACAGAACTGGAAATTTAACAAGTGTCTCAGAATTCTTCCTCCTGGGCCTCTCAGATGATGCAGAACTGCAGCCTTTGCTCTGTGTCCTCTTCCTGTCCATGTACCTGGTCACCGTGTTGGGGAACCTGTTCATCATATTAGCCGTCACCTCTGACCCCTGCCTCCACACCCCCATGTACTTCTTCCTCTCCAACCTGTCCTCGGTTGACATAGGTTTCATCTCCACCACAGTCCCCAAAATGATTGTGGACATCCAATCTCAAAGCAGAGTCATCTCCTATTCAGGTTGCCTGACTCAGATGTCTATTTTTATCCTTTTTGCACGTACGGATTGTATGCTTCTTACTGTGATGCCTATGACAGATTTGTGGCCATCTGTCACCCACTGCACTACATTGTCATCATGAACCCATGCCTGTTTTGCTCCTTAGTTTTGGTGTCCTTTTGTGTTAGCCTTTTGGACTCCCAGGTGCACAATGTGACTGTGTTACAACTTACCTGTTTCAAGGATGTAGAAATTTCTAGTTTCTTCTGTGACCCTTCTCAACCGCTCAACCTTGCTTGTTCTGACACTTTCACCAATAACATAGTCAGCTATACTATCCGTGCCTTGACTGGTTTTCTATCTCAGGAATCATTTTCTCTTACTATAAAATTCTTGTCTCCATTCTGAGAGTCCCCTCATCAGGTGGGATGTACAAAGCCTTTGCCACCTGTGGTTCTCATCTGGCAGTTGTTTGCTTATTTTATGGAACAGGTCTTGGTGTGTACCTCAGCTCAGCCATCTCACAATCTCCCAGGAAGGATGCAGCAGCCTCGGTGGTGTACACTGTGGTCACCCCCATGCTGAACCCCTTCATCTACAGCCTGAGGAACAAAGACATCCAAAGGGCCCTGTGGAGGTTCCTGGTAGCACAAACTCAACTTAGGACCTCGCAACCGATTTGCATGTATACTAAAAAATGTAGCAAAACTAAACCTGGAGATCTAAAAATTCCACCTCTCTCATGACACCATTTTTATAGCTCTTATGGACTTCATGTCTCTCCTCACTTTCTACCTGAATATTACTTCTCTTTACGGTTTATCCCCCTGCCAGTGCAGGAGACACAAGAAACACAGGTCCAATCCCTGTGTCTGGAAGATCCCTGGAGGAGGAAATGGCAACCCACTCCAGTATTCTTGCCTTTGAAATCCCATGGACAGAGAAGGCTGGTGGTCTACAGTCTGCAGGGTTGCAAAGAGTCAAACAAGACTGAGCACATGCAAACACACATGGTTTAACATGACAGTGGGGAATTCTAAGAGTCTTTTGTATCAAAATCACTCCTTGAATGAATCTCATTAATATCTATGGAGATTCTATATTTTATCTTTGGTAGCCCACGCATCCTCAAAAGATGAATAATTCTCCAGGCAAGAACACTGGACTGGGTTGCCATTTCCTTCTCCAAGGCATGAAAGTGAAAAGTGAAAGTGAAGTCGCTCAGTCATGTCTGACTCTTCATGACCCCATGGACTGCAGCCCACCAGGCTCTGCCATCCATGGGATTTTCCAGGCAAGAGTACTGGAGTGGGGTGCCATTGCCTTCTCCGGTGGAGAAGTTTAGAAGACTTAAATCTGTTCCAGAGAAGGCTTTGAAGAGAAGGGGCTTATTTGGTTTTATGATAAGAGGGAAGAGGTAAGAGAAAAATAATATTCAATATTTCATGAGTTTCACTCTGTGTCATTCACAGAATTGTGGAGCCATACATTGCTTCATCAGTTCAGTTCAGTTCAGTTCAGTCGCTCAGTAGTGTCCAACTCTTTGCAACCCCATGAACTGCAGCACGCCAGAGGTACCCAAATCTGAAGTCCGTAAAAAACATGGTTATGGAAAAATCAGCAAGAAGCAAATTTCCCTGACAGGTAACGTGTTGATTGCTCGATCTCTTGGGAATGTATGGCTCCACAACTCTCAGCATGTTAACTGAAGCCTTGCTGAGCTTCACAAAGGTGCTATTGAAGATCTGCCGGAGGTGAAGGAGCTGTAGCACCTTTTGAACCTTTGGGCCACGCTGTTGACACCTCTGATCCTGACGACAAATGCCAATTTGGGTTCTGCAGGTACATAGAAGTTGCCAGCTTTTTGTTCCATCCTAGCCATTCGAATTTCAGTTGTGTACATCTGCATGTATTCCTTGCGGTAATGCTTAGCTTTTTCATAGACAAGCTTCCTCCTTGCCTTTCAAAGCATCTTTTGGGCAAACTTCTTTCTCAGGTGCTTAATCTTAAGCTCTGTGTAATTCTTTTGCTTTTTCTTAGGGGTTTCAGGCACAGTAGGAACCTCCTTTTTTTTTCTCTTCTGCACATTTCATGGTTCCAGCTGGAAAAGAGGTATCTCAAAATTTGTGTGTGTGAAGAGTAAATACGTTGGAGCTATAAAGTTTCAAAGAGTTCCCTGCACAGAGTAACAAACAGTTCAATAAACCATAACTATTTCAGTGGAATCAAACTATTAATATGCGTATATTGCTAACAATGAGCTGTACGTATTGGTCTCATATTTTATTTTTTTTATCTTTATTGGAGTATAGTTACTTTACAATGCTGTATTAGTTTCTACTATACAGAAAAATGAATCAGTTATACGTGTACATACTTCCTTCCCATTCAGGTCACCACAGTGCATTAAGTAGAGTTCCCTGTGCTATACAGTAGGTTATCTATTTTATACACAGTATAAGTAGTATATATGTGTCAATATCAGTCTCCCAATTCCTCCCACCCCATGGTTTCCCCTTGGTATCCATATATTTGTTCTCTACACCTGTGTCTCTATTTCTGCTTTGCAAATATCTATACTATTTTTCTAGATTTCATATATATGAATTAATATACAATATTTGCTTTTCTCTGACTTACTTCACTTTGTATGACATTCTCTAGGTCCATCAATGAACACTGGGGTGCATGTGTCTTTTTCAATTAGGTCTTATACTTTATTAAATGGATTCTTTCCTTCCCTGTAACCACACTCCTTCCGTAAGATAAGGAGTTCATATTCTGTGGATAATTGGAAAGATATCTGGAGCTTGCCTAGAAGATGGCAAGTGAAGGTCACTCCAAAATGCTGTCTCAGTCTCAGCTGACCCTAGCAGTTCCCTGTCTAACCACAAATAAGCCTGCTTTCTCTAACTGGTTCTTCAGAATTCTTTGGTCACTGGAGGCAATATAGTATAGTTATAAAAATCATGCACTCTGAATTCAGACGTAGTTTCACTACATGTATAACACCGGCCAATTATTTGAGCTCATGTGTGCTGTTTCACTATTTGTGTCAAGTGGATAAGTATCTGCCTCATAAACTTTTTGTGACAATCAAAAAGATTAATATATAGAAATATCTTGAGTATTAAGATAGTGAATGATACAGAGTGAAACTCATGAAATATTAAATATTATTTTTCTCTTACCTCTTCCCTCTTATCATAAAACCAAATAAGCCCCTTCTCTTCAAAGCCTTCTCTGAAACAATTTAAGTCTTCTAAACTTCTCCACCAGAGAAGGCAATGGCACCCCACTCCAGTACTCTTGCCTGGAAAATCCCATGGATGGCAGAGCCTGGTGGGCTGCAGTCCATGGGGTTGTGAAGAGTCAGACACAACTGAGCGACTTCACTTTCACTTTTCACTTTCATGCCTTGGAGAAGGAAATGGCAACCCAGTCCAGTGTTCTTGCCTGGAGAATCCCAGGGATGGGGGAGCCGGGCGGGCTGCTATCTATGGGGTCACACAGAGTCGGACACGACTGAAGTGACTTAGCAGCAGCAGCAGCAATAGCAAACTTCTCAACGGTATGGGACATGGGTATGGCCCCATGGCATGTGACATCTTAGTTCCAATGGTATTAGTTCCCTGACCAGGGATCAAACCTACACCCCCATCATTGGAGGCACAGAGTCTTAACCACTGGACCACCAGGGAAGTCCTTGAGAAGGAAGTGTTTCTGATAGCACAGAAAGGATGCAGTCCCACCCCGGCCACTGCAGTAGCACTTCCTATGTGCATTTCTGATACACTAAACTAAGGACCAGAAAGCTTAAATGACTTTTTTCTAAGGTCACAGAGGTAATAAGTTGAAAAGTGAAGACTAGAAATCAGGTGTCTTGGTTCCCAGACCAGTTTTCTTTCCATTCCAACAAGAAAACCCTGTGACCTTATGACAATAGGCAACATAAAGGTGTTTCTCTGCATACATCTCAAATGCATCGCAACTGATAATAGTAGAATATTCTGATGGGATGGTTCTATAAGCAAACTACACAAAACATAAGACAAGCAGTGACATAAGCATCTATCACAACTAGCTAGGAAAATATGAGAAAATTAAACCCAAATTCAGTAGAAGGAATAAGACCAAAAATTAAAGAATTATAAGTAGAATAAAACTGAGAGTTTGTTCTTCAAAAACAATTAAAATATCTAAATCCCTACCAAGATGAAGAAAAGGGGGACTACATAAATTACCAAGATCAGGAATGAAAAAGGAGATATTATTATCATTACAGCTTTTAGACATTAAAAATAAATTATAGGACTTTATTAATAACTTTAGACCGACAAATTTGGAAAGTTATGGAATGGACAGATACAATATAGCAAAACAAACACAAATTTTATATAATCTTTGTCTATTTATACATTCAATATAAATCACCACTGGAGTAGGAAATGGCAACCCACTCCAGAATCCTTGCCTGGAAAACTCCATGAACAGTGCCACCTGGCAGGCTACAGTCCATGGGGTTGCAAAGAGTTGGACAAAACTGAGCATTACACACACACACACAAATTTACCAGTAAAACTATTTTACAAAAGCTTCCTGTCAAGAAAACCCAAATATAGATTCCCTGGTGAACTTTTCCAAACATATAAGTAATAGATATAGATAGTTCAGATTTCATATAAAGTCTTCAGAACAGTTTCCAACTTTTATGAGGCAGCATGAACCTGATACAAAGCATACTGACATAAAAGAAATTACAAGACAAACCTCATTAACACAGACACAGAAATATTTTTTCAAATAGCATTTTGAATCTAGCAAAATGAATAGGTTAATAAGCTAATCTATAACATTCCCAAGTATGGTCTATTCCAGGACTACATGTTGTCTTACCACTTGAAAACCAAGGAATGTAGTAATTCTCCACGTTAAGAGACCAAGGAATTATTTTTAAAGACCTTGACATAGACAGAAAAGGCACTAGATAAAATCCATTATCCATTAATGATTTTTAAAACTCTTCCCATATATATATATATATATATATATATATATATATATCCTTATGATTGATTATGGATGATTTATGTTATTGTACAGCAGAAACCAACACAACGTTATAACGCAATTATCCTCCAATAAAGATTTTTTTAAGTTACAAGGTATTTTTTAAAAAACATCTTCACAATTGAGGAATAGATAGTAGAACAGAATTCCTTTCCTTTTTAAAAGTTATCTATGAAAAACTTATAACTATTATTATACTTAATGGCAAAATATGGAACATTTTCCCCTAAGATCAGGAAGAATGCAAAGATGTTCACTTTCATCATTTCTATTTATTACTATAAAGAAGAAAAAGAAAGGGTAAAATTTAGAAATCAAGACTTTCTTTTATTGGTCTTGATAAGATTGTATACAATGAAAATCCAAAATAACTCATAAACCATTTAAATAAATAATTGAATTTATAAATGTCATGGATAAAAGATCAATGTACAAAAGGAAACTGCAATTCTATGTGCTAGCCTCCAAAATCAAAAATTAAATTAAAATATTTACAAAGGAAGACATACCACAAGCCTAGAAATAAAGTTATTCAAGACCTCTACAATAGAAACTACAAAAAAAACTGTTAAGAGGAATTAAAGCTGACCTAGATAAATTAACAATTATATTGGGCTCATCATAGTGTTGTAAAAACGTTAATTTTATTCATGTTATTCTATAAAGTCAATGCAATTCCAAGCAGAGTCCCAAAAGATTTGTGAAAATTGCTAAGGAGATCCTAAAATTAATATAGAATCAAGTGGGAAATAGAGAAGGCATGACAATCTTGATGAATAAAAAGGTTGGAAGGCTCTTGCTACCAAGTATCTAAAAATATTGCAAAATTATGTAAAGACTGAGAAATCATCTTCAGCAATCAAAAGAGATGGTAACATAATCAAACCTTTCTGAAAGATTTCTTGAACTATGGCTGGCTGGGAATTCCCAGACTTCATAGTTCCCTCCCACTGCTAAGATCAGAGTAAGCATATTGTGTTGGCTAATGTTATTATTACATCTATTACTATACCCTATCTGCCCCTGCTGCCTTCTCCCTTCACCATATACATCATGAAATCAACCCTGAATATTCATTGGAAGGACCATTACTGAAACTGAAGTTCCAATACTTTGACCACCTGATGCAGAGGGCCAATTCATTGGAAAACACCCTGATGATGGGAAAGATTGAGAGCAGAAGGAGACGGGGGTGACAGAGAATGAGATGGTTGGATGGCATCACCAACTCAATGGACATGAGTTTGAGCAAACTCCAGGAGATAGTGAAGGACAGGGAAGGCTGGTGTGCTTCAGTCCATTGGGTCACAAAGATTCTGACATGACTTAGCAACGGAATAACAAGATTCAGTGAGAAGCCAGTCCTAAACCAACCAAAGAATTGTATTTCTCTGGCCACAATGAATTGGTAACAGTTGGCAAGTAAGCCAATCAGATTGAACTGTAACAGGTATATTGGAATTGGTCAGAATGATAATCACTCTCTTCTCCCTGACACATCAACCTGGAAAGAAAGCAGCTAGGATCTTCTGAGGGCCACTGTGGAGAGAAAGAGCCCACCAGGAAGAATAGTTAGTGCAGAAAGATGTACAGTCAAGGAATGGAGACAGAATTTATCCAGATAACATCTTTTTAGCTCCAGGATCCAGCCATCCCTGCGATTAGTTATAACCAAGGATTTTTCTGTAATCAAACTATTTAATTCTCTTTATAGTTTACAAAAATGCAAAGAATGAAGACAAGCCAGAGACTGGGAAAAATTATCTGCAATACAGTTTATATATAGTATATACCTGCAATACAGGTATATATAGTATACATAATTTACATATATATAATATACAACAGATGTTTTATGTATATGTATGTAACTAGATAGAGACATATACATACATTTAAAAAGGATAAGTAACCAGAGGAAGGGCTTCCCAGGTGGTATAGTGCAAAAGAATCCTCCTGCCAATGCAGGAGACACAGGAGACATGGGTTCAATCCCTGGCTCAGAAGATCCCCTGGAGAAGGAAATGGCAACCCACTTCAGTATTCTTGCCTGGGAAATCCCATGGACAGAGGAGCCTGGTGGATTACAGTCCATGGGATCATAAAGAGTTGGACATGACTGAGTGACTGATCATGCACAAAAGTGGCAGTTTTAAGACATGGCTCCCAAATTCTTTTATAGTCCTCTCATGAAAGTGAAGTTCATATTTCCTCTTTTGAATCAACTTATAATTCTAAGTATGAATTGTAGCTGAAACTATTAATACCTGTTTCTAAAAACTTTGTTACCCAGCCTATTGAAATGTCAGTTTCAAAATGGGGCCAATAAAAATTACAATTTTCTATAACATTTTTAGATCTTAGCTATGCATTCTCACATGCTCCTACATTCACTGCCACAGGTATAGAACTCTTTTCTTATCTCTGTGGACTCTACACAATTTAATCTTGATTTCACGCAACCAGTTTCTCCAGGGACTAGGGGTGGGGAAAATGGGGAGATAGTGATCAAAGGATGCAAACTGCCAGATAAAAGATGAATAAATTCTCGAGATCTAACTATAGTCAGGGCTTACCTGACTTCCCTGGTAGCTCAGACAGCAAAGAATCCACCTACATTGTAGGAGACCTGGGGTTTATCTCTGGTCAGTAAGATCCCCTGGAGAAGGGAACAGCTAACTCACTCCAGTATTCTTGCCTGGAGAACTCCATGGACAGAGGGGACTAGAGGTTACAGTCCCTGGCATTGCAAAGAACT
Organism: Ovis aries; assembly: GCF_016772045.2. NCBI lineage: Eukaryota > Metazoa > Chordata > Mammalia > Artiodactyla > Bovidae > Ovis > Ovis aries. Next base: position 12,087,392 of record NC_056058.1, read on the forward strand.
GGACGTGACTGATCAACTGAGCACACACACACACACACACACACACACACACACACACACACACAACCATAGGAAACCTTTCAAACAGAAAAGGAACCAAAAATGGGTGAAATGCTTCAACAGGTATCCCCCAGAAAGAAGACATCCAGGGAGTTGCCTGGTTGCCTAGTGGTTAGGTGCTGGGAGCCGCCACGGGAGGTCCCACCCATGACAGGGTCATGTGGAAGAGAACTGTTAAGCAAGGCTTCAGAACTTAAGGGGCTCCCTAGGCTTTCTCGAGCATCTACCCCAAAACCAGAATCTGTCTGTTTTACTGTTTCATGACTTTCACCAACTCCTCTGACATTAACAGGGGGCTAACCCTGACCACCTTTCTCTGGAAAAAATCAACTTAGGGTTATAGCTAATAAGTTTCCTGGACATGAGAGGAATATTTCAAATCAAACTCCCTCTGTTAGCATTCTAGCTTGCTTGGCAGGTATATCCAGACTCTTATAGCTACGCATGTGATTATGTACAGCCTCCCAACTGTGAGAGGCACAGAAAGCCTAAAACATAGAGCCTTTAAAAGAGTTAGAAGTTATTAGAGTAATGCTAGTGCTGATGTAGGATTTCATTTTTGGGCCAATGCTTGTTGCTAAGTTCCCATATCTCTTATCCACTGTGCACCTGGGAATGCATTAGTTAACATAGTGAGAATGCAAGAAAAACAAGTGTAGCCTTGAATTTAACCATATCGGACTTTTGAGCTAATTGGTTCTTTCTTGTAACTCACTGCACCTTTGCTCTATGAAAAATGTAACTCTGTTTGGCATTTTCTGAAGCTGACATAGATTTAAAATATAAAGAAAAAACACTTTGAGGGAAAATAAGTTTTCTGGTTGAGCAGCCTTTATCAAAAGAGGGTCATAAAATGTTCACAGGCCTCCAAGGCCAGAAGATACTGTATACAACATCTTTTGTGGAAAAGGTATACAGAAAAATCCTGGTTTTGATAAGGGCAAAACTGCTGGAATGTTTGGGCTGACTCTGTATGACCTTGCCTCTTTCATTTCCCTCTATGTAAAGGCAAGGTATAAAAGTACCTTTTGAAAAATAAAACTTTTGGGGCCTCGCAGAAGCTTGGTCACCCCGTGTTTTTTCTTCTCTTTATCTTTCTCTCTCTCTCTCTCTCTCTCCCTCTCCCTCTCTTTTTCAGGCTGATCCCTTGGAGCATGGGGGCTCCCTGCATTCACTTATCTGCCCAGGTTTCTAAGACCTGAACCGGAAGACGTTCTGCGTCTTCACTCCCTCGGGAGACTGGGAGGGCACCTGTGGCCTCTGTGAACAGGGCAAACTTCTTGTCTTGAAGTTTTATTGGTTCTCTCTGTAAACCAAGGAATATCAGCCTCTTTCTCTCCTCTATTTTCTTATCTACAACATTCTTTCCTTATCTCTCTCTAAATCAATCGCCGACGCTGTTTCTCCTTCGGGTTTCCCTGGATCCTGCGGGGGCTGGACCCCAGCAGTTAGGATTCCAAGCTTTCACTATCATGGCCCAGGTTCAATCTCTGGTCAGGGAACTAAAAACCTGCAAGTCACACAGCCCAAAAACAAAAACAAAAAAAAAAACAGATATCCAAATAATCAATAAGCATATAAAAGAAGTATTCACCATTGTTACATATCAGGTAAATGCAAATTAAAACCAGAAACAAGATAATAGTACATTCTGTGTTGAACAGCTAAAATTAGAAAGTGCTAATCAGGCATGTGGAACAGTTAGGACCTTCATTCATTGCTTTTAGGATTATAAGTGGAATTGCTTTTGAAAAACTGGAATACCTACCTAGACATAAAGTCTATCCTATGATTCAGTAATTTCATTCTTATATTCAAAGTATGTAACAAGAGACATAAGTTCATAGTCTGCCAAAACAGCAATTAAGAGGCAAATTAGACATTGAAAAAAGAAGCCAAATATGTAACTGTACATATTGTATCTTAACATTTACATGAAGATCAAAAACAAGCAAACTTAATAAATTATAATCAAAGCCAAAATTGTGGAGCAACATTTTTTTTTTTTTTTTTTTTTTTTTTTTTGCTGCACTAAGTCTTAGTTGCAGTATGCAGGATCTTTAGTTGTGGCATGTGAGATCTAGTTCCCTGACCAGGGATCAAACCCCAGCTCCCTGCAGTGGCAGGCAGATTATTAGCTACTGGACCACCAGGAAAGTCCCCAGAGCAATTATTGAGAAAGCAGATAAATGAACTTTCTGAAATCCTGGAAAAGTTCTGTTTGTCACAGTATTTAGTGTAAAATTTCATCAAGCTGTACACTTAAGATTAGCGCACTTTGGACCATGTAGATGACAACAACCCTGATCCAAACTGGAGCCAACTCTATGCAGTCAACAGATGTGCCAAAGGACCTGTAATATCAGCAAAATTACAATGCAAGAACTTGCCAGAAAAATCCAAGAAGCTGTGTATGGTCATGATGGAGAAATTTATGGAGGGGTCTATGGAGTGGCTGCCTCTGAGATAATGAAAGTCAAGCACTTTGTGTTCTGCTTTGAGCCAGTATTGATCAGTGAGTCCAATAATTAGGCAAAAAGCTGGAAACTGAAGCTTGGCAGGCCCCCATGCATCTGTTTCCCTGTCTCATTGCCCCCAAACTCAGAATAATGGTTTCTTCCCTCTGCCTTCCAATTCTCACACAAACTCTTACTTTAGACAACTCAAACCTGGAACTAGATAAAGAACTGACTCTGGGAAATGCAGTCCCAGCCACGTCCAAAGTACTACAACATAAGACAGCCCAACCAACTTTACTTGTAGCTTTCCTGTTGCAAGGTCTCTTTTATAAAAGTTCAAAATACTGGGTCCAATTCCCAGTCATAAGCAAGGATAAAGAACAAAATACAAAAATAACATAACAGATGAGACTCTTCTATCAAGGCTTTTGCACTTATTGATTTCCACTGGATTACTTATTAGACAGGGAAAGCTTTTAATGGTAAAAACTAATAATGTTTTTGTGTGAAAAAAAAAAAAAGAGAGAGAGGCGGGGGGCGGGGAATAGTGGGTAGGCAATTTCCAGTTTCCACCATACTAGATCAAAATGAAATTACCATTTACCAAAGAAACTACAAATACTTGAATGTCGATACCACAATGACTGCACACTTAGAGAACAAAGAGAATTAACTGGTAGCTAGTAATAATAATAAAAGATCACTCATGCCTATATATTAAAAAAATACTTTAAATGCCTGATGGGTCCAGAAAACTCCGTAATAGAAACAACATTTACATCTGAACCCTAATAAAAGCACCCCATAATAAAACATAAGTGGCTAGAGCTGAAAGGTATTAGAGGAAATTTATCACCTTAAACATTCATACCAGAAAATTAAACTGGAAATCAATGATCAAGCAGTAGCCCACTTTAAGGATGAGGCACTAATCTTTGCTTTGAGTATGAATTTTCTTAGAACACAATAAATGATGGTCATGGAGGTATTATCACATGATTTACATACACAGAGTTTCTCTCAGTTATGGGTTTTTCCAAAAGATGAGTGACAATTTCTTACATTCATAGGGTGTCTTCACAGTGTGAGATCTCACATGCTCCCTAAGATTTGAAAAAGCATTAAAGACATTCCCTCATTCCTTACTTTATATATTTTCTCTGGTGTGAGTTTTCACATGTCTTCGAAAGTAAGCAGGACAAACAAAGGCTTTCCCACATTCCTTACATTCATAGGGCTTCTCACCAGTGTGGCTTCTTACATGTCTTCGAAAGGATGAAGGACAACTGAAAGCTTTCCCACATTCCAGACATTCAAAGGGTTTCTCTCCAGTGTGCATCCTTGTATGGACAGTCAGGTATGAAGAATGGCGAAAGGCTTTCCCACATTCCTTACATTCATAGGGTTTCTCCCCAGTGTGTGTTCTCATGTGGATCCTAAGGGCTGAGGGGTAAATGAAGGCTTTTCCACATTTCTTACATTCATAAGGTTTCTCTCCAGTGTGAGTTCTTATATGTACCGTCAGGTGGGATGAGCTGATGAAGGCTTTCCCACATTCCTTACATTCATAAGGCTTTTCTCCACTGTGAGTTCTTAAGTGTTCAGTGAGGGATGAGGAACGACTGAAGGCTTTCCCACATTCCTTACATTCATACTGCGCCTTTCCAATGTGATCTTTCACGTGTGCTCGAAAGGACGAAGGGCAACTGAAGGCTTTTCCACATTCTTTACATTCATACGGTTTCTCTCTACTCTGATTTTTCACATGTGTATTCAGGGAAGTGGGAAGATAGAAGGCTTTCCCACATTCTAGGCATTCATAGGGTTTTTCCCCTGTGTGTTTTCTCATGTGGATGCTCAAGGAGGATGGACAATTGTAGGCTTTCCCACATTCCTTACATTTATAGGGTTTCTCGCCTGTATGTGTTCTAACGTGTACAGTGAGCTTCGAGGACTCACTGAAGGCTTTCCCACACTCTTGACATTCATAAGGCTTTTCTCCAGTATGGATTCTTATATGTATGATAAGATGAGAGGAGGAACTGAAGGCCTTCCCACACTCCTTACACTCATATGGCTTATCTCCACTGTGAATTCTTTTGTGTTTGGAGAGTGAGGAGGAACAGCTAAAGGCTTTCCCACACTCCTTACATTCATAAGGCTTATCTCCACTGTGAATTCTTTTGTGTTCTGTGAGGGATGAAGAACAGCTAAAGGTTTTCCCACATTCCCTGCATTCGCAACTTGTCTTTCCTGCATGAATCTTCATATGTGCCCGAAAGAAGGAAGAACAACTGAAGGCTTTGGTACATTCCTTACATTCATAGGGTTTCTCTTCAGTGGGAGTTTTCATATGCTTCTTAAAACAAGCAAAAAAATGGAAACCTTTCCCACATTCGTTACACTGATAGGGTTTGCTACCAGTGTGAGACCTAATGTGATTCTTCAGGGATAAATGATCTATGAAGGCCTTTTTACACACACGGCACTCATAGGCTCTTACTCCGGTAGTACTCTTGAGTATATTAAGGTGTGAAATTTGGCTGAAGGTTAGGCCACACTGATTTTCTTCATTATGTTCGTAGATGTTCTCAACCCCATGAATTCTTTCAAAAATAAAAAGCACATTATTAGTGGCAAGTAAATTTTTACCATTTTCAGTGCCTATGTGTATTTTTCTGGCCTGTCCAATGATAAGATGAAAGTACTCACATTGTGCTCTAAGATAGACAATATTATGACTGAGTTTTTGAGTTATGAGATTTTTCTGATGGTTGCTCAATGATTTATGTGTTAAACATGGAAGGGCTCAAGTCTCACTTGTGAAAAAAATATCTTATGAAAAGTCTTTAGGAAATTACAATTTTTGACTAAGTTTTAGATTTTTCTTTTTTTTAATTCTGTGATATTTTAAGATTCTTTCCTGAGACACTACTTTTCTCTTATATGAATGGCACTTACCTCAAACGTTTCTTGTGGTTTTTGTTCTGATAATCAATATCATGGTATTCCCAGATTTTATGCAAAATGGACAGTGAGGAATCACTCCTTTTGAATCCTACTACATCCTGTTCATTGGATATTTTTCCATAAGTATCTTGTGGAGCAACTGATTCATTAATTTTAAGTTGAATCTCGAAACCTGAAACAAAGTAGCAAAGGCACCCATGAGCAAAGGACTTTGGCAGTACAGCTGGTTCAGGACTTTGGTAATAAGCACACGGCCGAAATAGTGAAGTGATTAGGAATAATCCCAGAAGATGGAAACTGATGGTAGCATAGATAAGATATTACTAGGAGACTAAAACAAAAAGAAATGGAATGAAACACTCATGACCAAATACTACATTACGAAGACAAAATGTGGTCTTTCCCAAGAACAAGGAACAGGTGAGAGGACTGAAGAAAAGTCAAAATAGTAATCAAGGACTTCCCTGGTGGCACAGTGGATAAGAATCCACTTGCCAATGTAGGGGACACTGGTTCAATCCCTGGTCCAGGAAGATTCCACATGCCACAGAGCAACTAAGCCAGTGTGCAGTAACTACTAAGCCCACAAGCTGCAAATACTAAGCCCAAGCACTGCAACTAGAGGGCAGTCCTCACTCTCTGCAACTAGAGAAAAGCCCATGCAAAGCAATGAAGATCCAGCACAATAAAAAATAAAATTTTTTTAAATAAATAAAATAGTAATTTAAGATATCTGTGGAAGCTCAGCTTCCTCAGACAAAACAAAGCTTCATTTTGATTTTATGTTATTTTTCCCAAATGTAATATCCCCCAACCACATCAGGTATTCTTGCTTTACTGATGCTCCCCCTGGAGAGACAGTCTTCTCTCCACTGTCTCTAGGTCCTCCTCTTGTTTCCACTGTAAGATCAGATACGGTTTGTGTAGTGGATACCCTGTTCACATAGAAAGGTATATCGTGAGGGAAAACAGTGAGTTACCACATATATTTCTATGAAACAGAGCAAAAACTGCTCTTCTGATACTCTAAAGCAAGTGATAGGGATAGAATAGGATAGTTATACAGGATAGGATAGTTATGCAGAAGTCCCAGTAGTGGATTAGAGATAACGAGGGAAACCTAGAGAACTTTGAGAGACCAGTGGAAGTTCAGTTCAGTTCAGTTCAGTTCAGTCGCTCAGCTGTGTCCGACTCTTTGCAACCTCTGAATCACAACACGCCAGGCCTCCCTGTCCATCACCAACTCCTGGAGTTCACTCAAACTCATGTCCATCAAGTTGGTGATGCCATCCAGCCATCTCATCCTCTGTCGTCCCCTTCTCCTCCTGCCCCCAATCCCTCCCAGCATCACAGTCTTTTCCAATGTAGTCAACTCTTCGCATGAGGTGGCCAAAATACTGGAGCTTCAGCTTTAGCATCATTCCTTCCAAAGAAATCCCAGGGCTGATCTCCTTCAGAATGGACTGGTTGGATCTCCTTGCAGTCCAAGGGACTCTCAAGAGTCTTCTCCAACACCACAGTTCAAAAGCATCAATTCTTTCTTTCACTCAGCTTTCTTTATAGCCCAACTCTCACGTCCATACATGACCACTGGAAAAATCATAGCCTTGACTAGATGGACCTTTGTTGACAAACTAATATCTCTGCTTTTCAATATACTATCTAGGTTGGTCATAATTTCCTTCCAAGGAGTAAGCGTCTTTTAATTTCATGGCTGCAATCACCATCTGCAGTGATTTTGGAGCCAAAAAAAAATAAAGTCTGACACTGTTTCCACTGTTTCCCCATCTATTTCCCATAAAGTGATGGGAGCAGATGCCATGATCTTCGTTTTCTGAATGTTGAGCTTTAAGCCAACCTTTTCACTCTCCTCTTTCACTTTCATCAAGAGGCTTTTTAGTTCCTCTTCACTTTCTGCCATACAGGTGGTATCATACAGGTTTGACCACACAGGGTCAGACATTCTTGTGCCTGATACAAAGGAGGAACTAGTGATGTAAGCCTGAAATCAACTCAAAGAAGGCAGTCCTTTCCCCCCCCACACACTTTCCTTTGACAATAAAATTATAGCCCACTTAATCCTCAGTGCAGGGCTCCCTCATCTATCCACTTACATCTCTTGCAAGCATCTTATACTAATAAATCTACCTTTTGCCTATCAGTTTGCTTCTTGCTGTTCCTTTCACACTGAGATACAAAGACTCTGACCATCATTAAGTCCAGAAACCAGGTATGTGATCTCAGTTGGAAGACCATGGGTTTTGGCCAGGCTGAAGTTGCAGCTTCATGAGTTCAAGTCCCAGACTGGATTTTGGCCAAGTTCGAGTCCTGGCACATGAGCTCAAACTCTGGCACACGGGTTCAAGTCCCAATCTGAAGTGAACTTTTTCACCGGTGTGAGTTTAACTGCAACAAAATATCTAATTTATCTTTTAAGGGGATGGGGCAGTCTGATGAATAGAACTGATCTGATATTCACACATAGACCTCGATATTATTAGAAGCTGGTCCAGTACTCACAGACAGGATATGTTGTTCTCCTGTTGAAGATAAATAATCTCCGAATACCAATCTTAGGCAAGGTTACTCTAATACCATGTTAAAATGAAACAAAATAAGGCTACTTCATGATTTAGCCTAGGGGCAAAGTATTATTAGAATTTCCCCTGCTTTCTGTCAGCATCCAATCTAAAATGAACACCTGTGAACTAGGGTGACAGTGGCCCTCAAAGATTCCTATCTAAATAGACCAATGGAACAGAATAGAGAGTCTAGAAATAGACCCACATAAATATAGTCAACTTACCTTTGACAAAGGTTCAAAGGCAATACAGAAATACAGCAATTCAGAAATACAGTAGAGAAAAAAATAAGTCTTTCCAACAAATGGTGCTAAAACAACTACTAGACATTAAGGTACATTTAAAAAAAAAATCTTGACATAGACTTGCAAAAAATTAACTCAAAATTCACAGGGAGGCATACAGAGCTTTGGGATAACTGGGGTCCATCAATAGAGAGTAAAAAATTAGCTCAAAATGGATCACAAATCTAAATGTAAAACGTAAAACTATGGAATTCCTAAGAGACAACAGGGAAAAAAAGTAGATGCCCTAAGATCTAGTGATTTGTTAGATATGTGAAAAATAATCAAGGAAAACTTCACTAAATGGAGTTGAGAGGCCAGAAGAGGAAGTTTTCATCTAATTCTTTACAACATTAATTACAGGGAGAATTGTCCATCAGAGACCTCAACAAGAATCACGAATTATAATCCTAACAGGAAAAGATGTACATCACATCTCCTATCAGAAATCACTACTCCAGCAACTCAGCCACCATCACCATGAACTCTCACCTTTATCCAGTGGACTTTCATCCAAAACAACCTCTCCCAATTTCCTCCTTTTTCTCTACAAAATTACATTCTTCTCCATTGTTCTGTGGACTTGCCTATGGCTTTTGTTATAGCTTTCTTATCTCAAATTGCAATTCCCTTGCTATTCCCAAGTAAACTATTTTTTTGTTGGTAAAATTACTTTTTATTTTTAAAGCCAATAAGTAACCTGAAAAGCACAATTCATGAAAGAAAGAACTGATAAGTTGGTCTTCATTAATATTAAAAATTTTTGCTCTGAGTAAAACACTGTCAAGAAAATGAAAAGACATGCCACATACTTGGAGAAAATATTTGCAAAAGACATGTGTGATAAAGAACTATTATCCAAAATATATACAGAAGTCTTAAAACTCAACAATAAGAAAATAACTTGATTTTTTTTAAATAGGCCAAAGTAAGAATATACAATGGAGAAAAAGTCTCTTCAGCAAGTGGTGTTGGGAACACTAGACAGTTTCATGTGTATCAAGGAAACAACAACACACCCTCACATCATACACAAAACTATACTTGGCCAGAAGCCAGCATGGGAGATCCCATCCATGACAAGGTCATGCGAAGGAGACCTGACAAGCAAGGCTTCAGGACTCGAGGGACCCCCTGGACCTGCTAGAGCATCTACCCCAAAACCAAAATCTGTCTTACTATTTAATGCCTTTCACCAACTCTTTTGACATTAACAGGGGGTTATCCCTGACCACCTTTTTCTGGAAAAAGTCAACTTTGGGCTCTAGTTGATAAATCTCCTGGGCATAAAAGGAGTATTTCAATTTAAACCCCCTGTTAGCATTCTAGCTTACTTGGCAGGTTTATCCAGACTCTTGCAATAATGTTGAGCCAATGCTTGCTGCCAAATTCCCACATCCCTTATCCATTGTGTTCCTGGGAGTGCATACAGTTAAGATGGAGAAAAAACAAGTAGTAGCCTTAGCATTAGCAACATTAGACTTTGAGTTAATAAGTTCTTTCTTTGCTGTAACCTATTGAATCTTTGCTCCATAAAAATGTAACTCTGTACTTTAAGGGTGACGCGGGCTAAGGAATTTAACGAAAAACATTTCAAGGGAAAGTAAGTGTTTTAGCCGACCAACCTTTATCAAAAAGGGGTCATAAAATGTCAACAGGCCTCCGGGCAAGAAGATAATGTACAAAAAATAAGACCCTTGTTTATGAAATGGTATGCAGGAAGAAACCTGGTATCGATAAAAGTTAAAACTGATGGAATGTTGAGCTGACTCTGCATTTTTCACTTTGCTCAATGTATAACTCAGGGTATAAAAGTTCCCTCTGAAAACAAAGTGATGGGCCTTGCTCACCAAAGCTTGGTCTCCCCGTGTCATTCTTTCTCTCTCTTTCCCTTTCCTTTTCAGGTTGATCCCCTGGAGCGCAGGGGCCCTCTGAGTTCACTTTCTTGCCTGGGCTTCTAAGACCCACTCGAGAAGGTGCCCAAGGTGGGGCACCTTCAGCTACTTGAGAGGCCGCCTGTGGCTTCTGTGAACAGAGCAAGTCCCGTGCTGGGGCTTTATTGGCTTTCTGCGTAAACCAAGGAATATCAACCTCTTTCTCTCCTCTATTTTCAGGACTAGAAAAGGTCAGTTTTCATGCCAATTCCAAAGAAAGGCAATGCAAAAGAATGTTCAAACTACTGCACAATTGCACTCATCTCACATGCTAGTAAAGTCATGCTCAAAATTCTCCAAGCCAGGGTTCAGCAGTACATGAACCGTGAACTCCCTGACGTTCAAGCTGGTTTTAGAAAAGGCAGAGGAACCAGAGATCAAATTGCCAACATCCGCTGGATCATGGAAAAAGCAAGAGAGTTCCAGAAACACATCTATTTCTGCTTTATTGACTATGCCAAAGCCTTTGACTGTGTGGATCACAATAAACTGTGGAAAATTCTGAGAGAGATGGGAACAAGACCACCTGACCAGCCTCTTGAGAAATCTGTATGCAGGCCAGGAAGCAACAGTTAGAACTGGACATGGAACAACAGACTGGTTCCAAATAGGAAAAGGAGTACGTCAAGGCTGTATATTGTCACCCTGCTTATTTAACTTCTATGCAGAGTACATCATGAGAAACGCTAGACTGGAAGAAGCACAAGCTGGAATCAGGATTGCCGGGAGAAATCTCAATAACCTCAGATATGCAGATGACACCACCCTTATGGCAGAAAGTGAAGAGGAACTAAAAAGCCTCTTGATGAAAGTGAAAGTGGAGAGTGAACAAGTTGGCTTAAAGCTCAACATTCAGAAAACGAAGATCATGGCATCCGGTCCCATCATTTTATGGGAAATAGATGGGGAAACAGCGGAAACAGTGTCAGACTTTACTTTTGGGGGCTCCAAAATCACTGCAAATGGTGACTGCAGCCATGAAATTAAAAGACGCTTACTCTTTGGAAGAAAAGTTATGACCATCCTAGACAGTATATTCAAAAGCAGAGAAATTACTTTGCCGACTAAGCTCCATCTAGTCAAGGCTATGGTTTTTCCAGTGGTCATGTATGGATGTGAGAGTTGGACTGTGAAGAAGGCTGAGCACCGAAGAATTGATGCTTTTGAACTGTGGTGTTGGAGAAGACTCTTGAGAGTCCCTTGGACTGCAAGGAGATCCAACCAGTCCATTCTGAAGGAGATCAGCCCTGGGATTTCTTTGGAAGGAATGATGCTAAAGCTGAAACTCCAGTACTTTGGCCACCTCATGCGAAGAGTTGACTCACTGGAAAAGACTGTGATGCTGGGAGGGATTGGGGGCAAGAGAAGAAGGGGACGACCGAGGATGAGATGGCTGGATGGCATCACGGACTCGATGGACTTGAGTCTGAGTGAACTCCGGGAGTTGGTGATGGACAGGGATGCCTGGCGTGCTGCGATTCATGGGGTCACAAAGAGTCAGACATGACTGAGCGACTGAACTGAACTGAACTGAACTGAATATAAACTTGAGATTTACCTTAATAATGATGTGTCAATATAGGTTCATCAACTGTAATGAATATACTACTCTGGCAGAGGGCAGTGCATTTATGGGAAATCTTTGTACTTGCCAGTTAATTTTGCTGTGAGCATACAAACTGCTCTAAAAAAAAATAGAGTGTACTGGAAAAAAAAATCCATGTCTACTGAGAATTCAGAACATTACTTTATTTGGAAATAGATATTTGCAGAAGTAATCAAGTTAACATGAAGTTATACTCGATTTGGGTAAGCCCTAAATGCAATGGCTCATGTCCTTACAAGGACAGAAAGATGTAGAGACAAAGGACAAAGGCCCTATGAAGATGGAGGCAGAGATTAGAGTGATATGGCTACCAACCAAGGACTGCCAGCAACAACCAAAAGCTAGGAAGAGGCAAGGAGGGGTTTTCTCCTGAGCCTTCAGAAGGATCATGACACCTTGATTTCAGACTTTCTATCTCTTGAAATTTAGAAGAGTAAATTTCACACTTCCTTGGCAGTACAGGTGGTACAGAAGACGCCTGCCAAGGCAGGAGACACAGGTTCGATCCCTGGTGCAGGAAGATTCCACATGCCATGGAGCAATTAAGCCCATGCACCACAACTACTGAAGCCCTCGCACCCTACAACTACCAAAGCCCTCGCACCTAAAGCGTGGGCTCCCCAACAACAGAACCCACCACTGTGAGAAGCCCATGCACCCCAACAAAGAGTAGCCCCACTCACTGCAACTAGAGAAAGCCCAAGTGCAGCAAAGACCTAGCACAGCCTAAATAAATAAAATAGTTGTCTAGCTACAGAATAAAACTGAGGAGTAGAGGTAGAGGAAGTTTTTTTTTAAAGTAAAAGAATAAGTTTCTGTTGTTCCTAGCTACCCAGTTTGTGGCACTTTGTTATGAAAGGCCTAGGAAAATAGAACAGCCTGTTGTCATGGACCTACCCCTAAATCATTCAACCTAAGTATATAAATCCTATAATATTTACTTTCTAACACACTGCATTGTTCCCCATGACATGTGTTTCTCCCTCACTGCCCCAAGGAATAAACCCAACTTGTTAAACTGGTGGTCTTTGGGTACAGGGAATTAAGAGCAGTAAAATTCTCAAAAGGTCTCAAACCACCAATTTTCTCCCTGTCCCCCAAAGTGACCCCTGAAGCCTGTGCCCACACCATACACACTTAATAAGCCTCCTTGAGGATTCTGACCACAAAAAAAAAAGGAAAAGCAGGTTCAATATATATGTTTATTTTCTTTCTTTTCCTCATGTTAATTTCATATTTATCTTCTCCATTACTGAAGCGTTTTGAATACAATGACATCTTATTGTCTATAGTATATATTCAAAAGGGTTTGATACAAATTCATCCTCAAAAAAAAAATGCTTAAACAATGAAAGAATGACTGAATAAAGAAAAATAATGCTTTCAGTACCCTGAGAGAAAGTGAATACTTTACAACCCTGAGAAAATGAAAACTCTGCATTTAGTGCCAGTGGCAAAATGGGTAAGGAAACTTTCACTAATTCTTTTGCTTGTTTTATATTGGTGAAATACTTTAACAATACACATGTTTATTTTCATGGTGAAGCCACTAGATTCCACTAGCTCCTTGGGATCAGTGACCATGTCTGTCTTATTTAACAATTTATTCCAGTTTCTCAACCCAAATCCTAGAACACGGGCAATTTATAAGATAAACCTGTTTTCTAAATAACATAACATTGGAGGAATGTTACCATCCTTACCTAATGAGGCCAGGTTCCGAAAGTTTTCCAGCATCACATCTCTGTAGAGGTTTCTCTGAGAGAGATTCAGCAGAGCCCACTCCTCTTGGGTAAAGTCCACAGCCACATCCTCAAAGACCACTGTGTCCTAAAACATTCCACATACTTTTTTCAGAAAGGTACCAACTCCCCCAGCATGTGCAGGAGGGTGAATGAGGCTGACAGTACTGGGGAACTGAGAATCAACTCACAGGAAGTTCAAAAGATTCTTTTCTCCCAAATATCTACCCTAGGATTCAGTCATCAGATCTTTCTCATTCTATCTAAGCATCCTGACTGATCAAATTCTGTCTCATAGATTTAACAACAATTTTTAAACACTAAATTTATCTTTCCACTGTTTGATGGTGACCAGTTCCACTCTTACAATAATCAAAAACATCCAGAACATATTGCAGAAACGAGAGAAATGCTCTAAAAATGAAATAATTTCCACATTGAAAGAAGCAAAAATCCCTTGTTAGAGGGACTTCCCTGGAGGTTCAGGGCTTAAGACTGTGCTTTCCAACGCAGGGGATGTGGGTTCAATCCTTGGTTGAGGGCCTAAAATCCCACATGCCTTGGGGCCAAAAAACCAAAACAGAAAACAGAAAAAACAACTGTAACAAAACATTATACTGTAAAATAGAAAAACTATTGTAACAAAAAAAAACTATTTAAAAAAAATATCCTTGTTACAGAAACAAGTTCACCTGCTGCCTTATTCCCCACCACAGCAATCAGCACAACACAAAACACTAATATAAAATTTGGATGAGGTTTAAATCCCCAAGAGACAAGGACCTTTTCTTTTTCTTTTTTCCCTCCATACACCTGGAGCCCAGAAGTCAGTGAGAAGCACAATATTCAACCCAGGCCCACAGTCAGTCATATTTTCTTACACTCTAGGCCCAGGAGCTGTAAATTATAGAACATGAACTAAAATCAGCCTATCACCTGTTTATATTAATTAAAGTTTTACTGGAACACAATAAAACATTTATTTATACACTGTATATGGCTGCTTTCACACTAAAATGGCAGAACTGATGGGAAATCCCTGTCAGTCCAGTGGTTAGGACTCCACGTTTTCACTGCTGAGGGCACAGGTTCAATTCCTGGTCAGGGAAATAAGATCCCACAAGCTGCCCAAAACAAACAAACAAAAAACAATAAAATGCCAGAACTGAGTAAAATAGAAACTAAGGCCTAAAATGCTTACTATGTGACCCAATGTAGGAATAGGTTGTTGATCTCTGCTCTAAATTTAGGATATAAATAACCTGATGGAATTTAAATATTCTTTTGGAGAATTATTAGCTCTTACTTACCTGTATCACATTTCTCTGTAACTCAGCAGCTATTCTCTCTTCCTCCATGTTACCTTCATGAAGAAAGACAGAGTATTGAGATGTTACAGCTGAGACAGGAGAAAGAAGACATGAGAATCTGGGTGTCCCCACAGTCTCCACAATCAAGACTGGTTCAGCAGCACATCTGTTATGAGTGATCATTCTCCTCAAAACACACACACACACACGCAAAGCCCCTGCATACCCAAGCAAACACACACTGATCTTGTGAGAAAATGGAGCAAGAAAAAAAAAATAATAATAGTAACTTACTTACAAAACAGAGACTCACAGACATAGAGAAGGACATTATGGTTGCCAGGGGGAAGGACAGGGGAAAGGGATAATTAGGGAGTTTAGAATGGACATGTACACACTCCTATATTTAAAGTGGATAACCAACAAGGGCCTACTGTGTAGCACATGGAACTCTGTTCAATGTTATGTGGAGGCCTGGATGGGAGGAGAGTTTAGGGAAGAATGGATACATGTATATGTATGGCTGAGTGTCTTAGTTGCTCACCTGAAACTATCACAACACTGTTAATTAGCTACATCCCAATCCAAAATAAAAAGTTTTTTTTCTTTAAAGTTGGAGCAATTTTATCTCCTCCAGAGCTAGAAACAGTCCTCTCACTCTTGTAGATCATTAAGGAAAAAAAAAAGGTTTAAGAGTCCATTTTGTAAGTGAGTCAGCCGGAGTCTAAAAAATTTGGCTGTCAATCTGCCCATGATAATGAAAACATTAAAGATATAAGAGCATGCCTTCAGTAGTAAGAATATACATTCCATCTCAAAGGAAAGTGTGACTTGTACACCAGATCTCCAGGGGTTCCAGACCCAATATTTATTTCTGCACTGCCTGGCCAGCCAACATGCATTACTACTCAATCTCTAACTATGAGATCTTCCTCCTCCGAGGGCTGCAAGGTCTCCAAAACCTGGTTTTTGAGAAACAGCACAACTGACTGAATTTTACATGCAGGTGGCAGAGATGACATCTCATGTTAAATTTTGCCTGTACAGGAGATATAGTCACAGCATAACAAGAACACCTGAAATGAAGTTGGCATATGTGTCATCTCTGACAGTAGCATCCACAGCACTAGTGCATGAATTTCAAATAGTGAAAACACAGCAGTCTCTCTCACTTCAGTGGACCATATATGTATTGTAGAGCCAATAGAAACTTCAGTCACTTAGACATGTGCTCAGTGTTATCCAATTAGAAAGCTAAGGGAGGGTGTGTATTTACCTTCAAAGCTAAATGCCCAAAGAGTGTGTTTCTGAACATATACCTTATAATATAGTTGTCAGTGAGGCCCCTACGCCCTAACATTACTGGGGTCTAGCCTAGAATGCTGTTGGGCACACTATGGAGAGTAAACAAATAAAGTATTCCCTTCAACTGTTTTATCTTTGAGCTCCTTCTCTTTTTTTATTAACTTATTTTTAATTGGAGGGAAGACTTTTCAGAGTCCCTTGGACAGGAAGGAGATCAAACCAGTCAATCCTAAAGGAAATCAACCCTGAATACTCATTGGAAGGATTGAGGCTGAACCTTCGATACTTTGGCCATCTGATGCAAAGAACCAACTCATTGGAAAAGACTCTGAGGCTGAGAAAGATTCAGAGCAAGAGGAGAAGGGGATGAGAGAAGATGGATGTCAGCTGGATGGCATCATTGACTCAATGGACATGAGTTTGAGCAAACTCTGGGAGACAGTGAGGGTCAGGGAAGCCTGGCATGCTGCAGTTGGACACAACTTAGCAACTGAATGCTTCCCTGGTAGCTCAGCTGGTAACGATCTGCCTGCAATGCAGGGGAGACCTGGGTTCGATCCCTGGGATGGGAAGATGCGCTGGAGAAGGAAATGGCTACCCACTCCAGTATTCTGGCCTGGAGGATTCCATGGACTGTACAGTCCATGGGGTCACAAAGAGCTGGACACGACTGAGCGACTTTCACTTTCACTAGTGACTGAACAACAAATGCTTTACAATGTTATGTTGGTTTATTCTATATATCAATGTGAATCAGCTACGAATTACATATATTCCCTCCCTCTTGAGTCTCCCTCTCACCCATGTCCATCCCACCCTCTAGGTTGTAACACAGCAGCAAGCTGAGCTCCCTGTGCTATACAGCACTTTCTACTATCCGTTGTACACATGGTAGCATATATATGTCAATGCTACTCTCGCAATTCATCCCACCGTCTCCTTCCTCCACTGTATCCACAAGTCCATTCTCTACATCTGCATCTCTATTCCTGCCCTTGAGCTCCTTCTCTTGACTAAGCCCTATGTCTTCAACAAGGATGCTCCCCTTAAGGTCCCTACCTCCTGCTCCTTCATCTCATATTTATTTAGGTAATATTTGCCCTGTCCAACTATGTGCAGTCATAGGAGACACAGCACTAAACAAAACAGAAAAACCCTAAAGTACTTGAGTCTTATAATTGTTTTAAGGAGGACCAGTAAATTACCAAAATATTATCAGGTGATGGTATATGCTATATAAAAATATATCACGTTATAGAGATAAGGAGATACACGCACATTTATCTTTAGCAAGTCAGAACCACTTATGTGACAGGGTAGAAGCAGGAAATTAAAACAACTGTTTTAGGATTTCCCTGGTGGTCCAGTGGTTAAGAATCTGCAGGGGACAGGGGTTTGATCCCTAGTCCAGAAAGATTTTACATGCCACAGGGCAACTAAGCTGTGCACCACAACTACTGAGCCAGCACTCTAGGGCCCTCATACCGCAACTACTAAGCTCACACGCTGCAACTACTGAAGTCCACACACCTAGAGTGTGTGCTCTGCAATAAGAAGCCAACGCCATGAGAAGCCCACGCACTGCAAAGAAGAGTAGCCCCCACTCGCTACAACTAAAGAAAACCCATGCTTGGCAATGGAGACCCAGTGCAGCCAAAAATAACTTTTTAAGAATAAATAAATAGAACAACTGTTTCAAATAACACAAAAAATCAATGGCTGGTGTGGCACATACATTTATGCACAACTGACCCTCAAACAATTGCAGGGGTTGGGGTACCAAGCCTCCAGCAATGGAAAATCTGAGTTTAACTCATAGTCAGCCCTCAGTATCCAAGGATTCAATCAATGGCCCATCCTGTATTTAATAGTGAAAAAAAAAAATCTGCATATAAGTGGACACATGCATTTCAAACCTATGTTGTTCAAGGGTTAATTGTATTTATAAATATCATCAGTTCCTATAGAAGAAATATTAGTAATTATAGGTTAACCATTGATGTATAATGGCAGAAAAAGAACCACATAAAGGTGTAAATATATATATATGACAAAATTAATGATATTTTTTGGAGAAGGAAATGGAAACCCACTCCAGTACTCTTGCCTGGAGAATCCCATGGACAGAGGAGCCTGGCAGGCTACAGTCCACAGGGTCGCAAGAGTCAGACACTACTTAGTGACTAAACCACCACCCATGATATTTTTAAAAACTTAGAAAAACTAAAATGGCAATACTACCCAAAGCAACCTACAGATTTATTGCCATCCCTATCAAATTACCCATGACATTTTTCACAGAACTAGAATACTAAAATTTTTATGAAATCATAAAAGACCCAGAATTGCCAAAGCAATCCTGAGGAAAAAGAATGAAGCAAAAGGCATAACCATCCCAGGCTTCAGACTACTACAGAACTACAGTAATCAAAACAGTGTGGTATTTGCACACACACACACACACACACAAAAAAAAAAAAAAAAACAGGCACACAGATCAATGGAACAGAATAGAGAGCCCAGAAACAAATCCATACTCCTGTGGTCAATTAATCGTCAACAAAGGAGGCAAGAATATACAATGGGTAAAAGATAATCTCTTCAGCAAGTGGGTGCTGGGAAAGCTGGACAGCTGCATGTAAATCAAAGAAATTAGAACACACTCTCTCCCATGGGAAAAAGGGAATCCTACTACCTGTTGGTAGGAATGTAAACTGGTACAACCATTGTGGAGAACAGTATGTAAGGTTCCTTAAAAAACTAAACACAGAACTACCGTATGATGCAAAAATCCCACTCCCGGGCATATATCTGGAGAAAAGCAATTCAAAAAGATACACGCATCCCTATGTTCAAAGCAGCACTATTCACCACAGCACAACAGTGAAGTCAGGTAAACAACCTAAATATCCATCAGTGGAGGAATGAATAAAGATGTGATACATATATAAAATGGAACACTACTCAGCCATTTAAAAAAAGAAAGGAATAATGCTATTTGCAGCAAAACGGGTACATCCAGAAATTATCACACTAAGTGAAGTAAGCCAGAAAGTGAAAGACAAATACCATATGATATCACTTATATATGGAATCTAAAATGTGGTGCGAACAAGCCAATCTACAAAATGGAAAAAGACTCAACGGATATAGAGAACAGATTTGTGGTTACCAAAGGGGAGAGGAGACAGGACAGGGATGGACTAGGAGTATGGAATTAGTAGATGCAAACTATAGAATGGATAAACAACAAAGTCCTATTGCATAGCAATGGGAATTATATTCAATATCCTGGGATAGACTATAATGAAAAAGAATATACTACATAAAAAAAGACTAAATATTACATGTGATAAATATAATTCACATCAATAGAAAAAGATCATATGACTTATCCCCTTCAATAGAAAATAGTGACTTATGTCTATCAATACCCATTGATGATAATAATTTAACCCACTAGGACTAGAAGGAAATAGGCTTTAATTAGAAAATATATATATTATCTACAAACACCTATAGCAAACATCCTATTTAATAATGAAATGACAGAATTCCCTCTGGGATCAGGAACAAGGCAAGGATGCAATTTATATGCTTTTCTACATTGAACTGAAAGTCCTGGGAAATGCACTAAATAAACAAAAATGTAAGACACAAGGAATAAAAAAGAAAACGCTAAAACTGGCATATGATCACACTTCCGGTGTGAAAATTTTTAAAAATCTATGGATAATTGATCAACATTCAGAGCAGCAACTGGCAAACAGGGGTTAAAAAGATACTAAGTAATCAGTTCACTAGTATGTACCTGAATATAATGTAGCAAACTAACTCCCACAATCAAAGAAAAAGAAAAAACAGGTTAAAATCTATCTCTTGCACCTAGAAAGGAGATGCAGACGGAGTTAAGCAAACGTCACCCCGCACTCACCGAACAAACCGAAATCCACAGACAGGCGCAGAAACGAGGTGGAGGCTCAGGTCCTCGTGACCCGAATGGCAAGGATGCTTGTCCTTTCCGAAAGGAGAGCAGAGGATGCTTTTGGAGGCCGATTAAGCACGAGAATGGCCCTTCAACTCTTGCCTGCAGCCGATTCACCGCGACTGCTGGACCCTCACAGAGTTCCTGATTCAGTGAGTTTGGGACCAGCCGCGGCTGCTACAGACCCCGGGAGGGGCGGGGAGCCCAAGCGGCAGCCTTTTGACCACAGATCCCAAGGCCGAGTTCCCCACCTCCCGAGCACCAGACTTTGGGCCGCCTGGGTCGAACTGGATGGGAAAATTTCTATCAGATTTAGACAGAGATGCAAGAAGACAAGGCCGCCCGCTCGCGCACGCGCAGAAGCGTGCTGCTGCTTCCGGTTTCCGAGCCACGTACAGCGTAAGGGGCGGGGTCTCGGGAGCTGGGAAATTTGGGATGGCGGTTGCAGCTTCCGCCATTGCAAGCGGAGAAGTGCTAGTTTCCTCCAGGGAAAGACGCGTCGGGGTCTTGGAGCCGGGTAAGCCGAGGACTTGGCGTTGGATGACGCTGGAGCAGGACCAGGCCTGTGGCGGGGCTTGGTTGACTAGGCCTGTGGGGCGGAGCTGGGACGCGACCAGGCCTAGGGGCGTGGCTTAGTTGAATATTCCCATGTGGGATCTTAGTTTCCCAATCAGGGATTGAACCTCTGTTGCCTGCATTGCAAGACAGAAATTAACCACATGCTTAACCACTGGACCACCAGAGAAGTCCCGAGGTGGTAGGTTTTTGCTGAGCCCGTGTATAACTTTCCTCCCTGCCACCGTGGCTACTTTGTTCAGGAGCCCACTGGGGAGACGAGCAGCTGGAAAAGGAGGCTTACTGGTATCCACAGAACCAGTTATTCTATTGTCATAGTCACTCTGCAGATACAGAATGGAACCCCCACCCCAAACTTTATTTGCATGTCAAGATATTATGCCACACACATACACCAAGAGGGTGTGAATATGTTTAAAACTTACATTACAAATGGCCCTTGGGTCAGCAAGGTAAAATAACTCTGCTTGTGAGTTGCCATCAAACATCCAGTTTTTTAAGACACTTGAGACATATTCTCCACCATTAATTTCTCTCAGTCTTCCATGGACCTTTCTTGAAGCAATAAAAAGTTCTCAATGGTGGGATTTACCAACCATATGTTTCCACCTTCTCTCCCACTCCGTCTTTTTCTCCCAACCTTGCCTGTCTCTCTGCTGCTGCTGCTAAGTCACTTCAGTCGTGTCCGACTCTGTGCGACCCCAGAGATGGCAGCCCACCAGGCTCCCCCGTCCCTGGGATTCTCCAAGCAAGAACACTGGACTGGGTTGCCATTTCCTTCTCCAATGCATGAAAGTGAAAAGTGAAAGAGAAGTCGCTCAGTCGTGTCCGACTATTTGTGACCCCATGGACTGCAGCCTACCAGGCTCCCCCGTCCATGGGATTTTCCAGGCAAGAGTACTGGAGTGGGGTGCCATTGCCTTCTCCGGCCTGTCTCTCTGGGACCGTTAATACTCAACACATCTTTCTCAGTTCTTCATCCCCACTAATCTATTTAGATGGGAACTTTTGACTCAATGAAGAGCCACTATTAGGTTCACACCTGAAAGATTTTTTTTCCCTTTTTTAATCTCTCAGGCTCTGATGTCCTAATATACTAATTTATATTGGCTTCCCTTAAAGACCCTCCACTCATGTTTCTCCGACTCACTAATTAGTTCAGTTTTCTGATTTACTTTTCTCAATAACTGACTTCTCATCTACAGATGTGGGGGAAAGAAAGATTATAGACCCATATGAATCAGTATAAACCCCACAATGCCTCTGCAATTGCACAGTTCTGGCAACCCACTCCAGAATTCTTGCCTGGGAAATCGCATGGTCAGAAGGGCCTGGTGGGCTATATACCATGGGATCGCAAAAGAGTCAGACGTGACTTATCAACTAAACAACAACAATCTCAAAGAACTAGAGGCACTATGATCTATTGTTGGAGATTTCATAGTCAAGAGCTTACTCATTCCTTGTACTAATCTCTGAAACACTCCTATCCTCTTAAAAAAATATAAGGGGAATTATTTTGTGGGGAAAAAAAAGGGTTATAAATTCTATCATGTGCCCACATTTCCTGTGGCCCCCCAACCCAACTGCCATTCTGGCTTCTTTTCTTCTGAAATCAGCATACTTTACAGTAGTAGGTCTCTGTTCAGCTTTCTCTAGTATTCCTCTACATCCTGACTCCAAATACCTTTTCACTTTAGTATGACAAAACAATACACCTGGAAGTATGATGTCACAAGGCTTCACTAACATCCCCTCCTACTTCTTCCAGTTTCTCAACCATAATCTCCAAGCCTTTCAACCTCCCTATTCTTCTACTTTGAGTCTAGGTGGTGGTGTTGTTGTCCAGTTGCTCAGTCCTGTCCAACCCCATGAACTGCAGCATGCCAGGCTTCCCTGTCCTTCACCAGCTCCCAGAGCTTGGTCAAACTCATGCCCATTGAGTTGGTAATGCCATCCAACCATCTCATCCTCTGCTGAACTTTTATATTCACCTGATCTAACCTCCCCTCAAGAGAAATATTTTTATCTCTGGAAAACTTTGTTATCTAAAGATATACAGTTTCTGGGAATTCCCTGGTGATCCAGTGGTTAGGGATAAGTGCTTTCATTGCAGGGGGCCTGGATTCAATCCCTGGTCATGGAACTAAGATCTTGCAAGCCTCCCAGCCAAAAATAAAGAAATAAGACACAAAGTTTCTGAGGATAAATTATAATTAAATCAGATTTAGTAGGTTAATTGTATAGTTCATGATGTAACACTGAGAAACAAGTCCTCACACCAAACTGAGTAACAGCTATTAAAAATTCCCTTTCCTGGGGACTTCCCCAGTGGTCCAGTGGTTAAGAATCTCCCTTCCAATGCAGGGGATGCTGGCTCATCCCTGGTGAGGGAACTAAGATCACACATGCTGCAGGGCAGCTAAGCCTGTGCGCCAATACTAAGATCCAATGCAGCAAAGTAAATACATCAATATAAAGTAAAATAAATTTTTAAAAATTCCGTTTCCTTTTGCTGAAAGACAACTTAGTTCAGTTCAGTTCAGTTCAGTTCATTTGCTCAGTTGTGTCCAACTCTTTGCGACCCCATGAATTGCAGCATGCCAGGCCACCCTGTCCATCACCGACAACTCCTGAAGTCCACCCAAACCCATGTCCATCGAGTCAGTGATGCCATCCAACCATCTCATCCTCTGTCGTCCCCTTCTCCTCCTGACTTCAATCTTTCCCAGCATCAGGGTCTTTTACAGTGAGTCAGCTCTTTGCATCAGGTGGCCAAAATATTGGAGTTTCAGCTTCAACATCAGTCCTTCCAATGAACACCCAGGACTGATGTCCTTTAGGATGGACTGGTTGGATCTCCTTGCAGTTCAAGGGGCTCTCAAGAGTCTTCTCCAACACCACAGTTTAAAAGCATCAATTCTTCGGCGCTCAGCTTTCTTTATAGTCTCACTGTCGCATCCATACATGACCACAGAAAAAGCCATAGCCTTGACTAGACAGACTTTTGTTGGCAAAGTAATGTCTCTGCTTTTTAATATGCTGTCTAGATTGGTCATAACTTTCCTTCCAAAGAGTAAGCGTCTTTTAATTTCATGGCTGCAGTCACCATCTGCACTGATTTTGGAGCCCAAAAAAATAAAGTCAGCCACTGTTTCCCCATCTATTTCCCCATGAAGTGATGGGACCGGATGCCATGATCTTCGTTTTCTGAATGTTGAGCTTTAAGCCAACTTTTTCACTCTCCCCTTTTACTTTCATCAAGAGGCTTTTTAGTTCCTCATCACTTTCTGCCATAAGGGTGGTGTCATCTGCATATCTGAGGTTATTGATATTTCTCCCAGTAATCTTGATTCCAGCTTGTGTTTCTTCCAGCCCAGAGTTTCTCATGATGTACTCTGCATATAAGTTAAATAAGCAGGGTGACAATATACATCCTTGATGTACTCCTTTTCCTATTTGGAACCAGTCTGTTGTTCCATGTCCAGTTCTAACTGTTGCTTCCTGACCTGCATACAGGTTTCTCAAGAGGTAGATCACGTGGTCTGGTATCCCCATCTCTTTCAGAATTTTCCACAGTTTATTGTGATCCACATAGTCAAAGGCTTTGGCATAGTCGATAAAGCAGAAATAGATGTTTTTCTGGAACTCTCTTGCTTTTTCCATGATCCAGCGGATGTTGGCAATTTGATCTCTGGTTCCTCTGCCTTTTCTAAATCCAGCTTGAACATCTGGAAGTTCACGGTACACGTATTTAGGATTCCTAAAGCTTATTGTGAACTGTGCACTGTCGCCTTAATTATCTGCCTCCATGATATGACTATTCAATTATGCACCCAAATTTGAAAGCAATTGTCATTTATGTAAGATGCATGAACTACTGAGGAAAGCAAACCTCCGAGCCAATCTTGGGCCACAGCCCCGCCATGCGGGTCCGGATCCTGCGCCTCAGTGCCTCTCAGCGGAAGGAAAAGGGTATAACTCCCGGATCCGGGACTTTAGAAGCAGTGGCCTCTAGGGCCCGCCCAACCTCCGAGGCCCCAGCCCTTAGGCTGCACGCGGGCACTGGAAGTGCGCCTGCGCGTTTGTATTTGCGCGTGGGCAACGCGGAAGGTCTGTTATTTGTGTGCCCCGGCTCCGGTGTGAGGTGAAATTTTCGTTTCTCTCGTCTCGTCTCTGTGTGGTCAAGCAGGAGGGGAACAGACCCAAGAGGAGGCTTGAAGTCCAAGGACAGTGGCCTCGAGGGCTGACCTGGCCGCCCTGGCTTCCCGCCGGTGCTGCGGGGCGGCGGCCCCTCCTCCGAGAGCTCGGACCCACTCGGCCCGCAGGAGTCCCGGCGGCAGTCCCGGGAGGAGGCGGGCCGGGCCGGCCTACTCTCCATCCGCGTGGCTCCCGATTTCACAAGCCTCCAGAGCAGCCTTTGGGTCCTTCCTCCGCAGGGAAAAGAAATAGCATCTCTGTCCTTCTCGACTCCCCGGGTCCCGGTGGGCTCTCGGTGGCTTTACTCCGGCCGTGGTTGTCGATCATTGAAGTTTGGTAAGTCATATTCCGTTGGAAAGAGAAGAAACCTTTGTAGGTTATTAGGGAGCACGTGTGTTTGATCTTAATAAGAGTAGGAGTGAAGGCATTCATATAAATAATAAATTTACCATATGAGAGCCCCGTAAAGCCCCAAACCTTCAAAATATAGAAGCCTCTGGGAAGGAAGCCAATCGAGGCTGTTTTCCGTTAGTAGCTGCCGTTGGAATTGAATTTACGTAAGAAGAGTTTTGACGGGTAGATTTTTATTCTAGGTATTCATATAGAATTTCTCTTTCTTTTTTTTTCGCCCGTGCTGCACGGCTGGAGGGATCTTAGTTCCCCCACCAGGAGGTGAACCCTGGCCCACGGGATTGACAGTGCGGAGTCCTAACCACTGGACCACCAAGAAATTCCCTCATCTTGAAATTTTTATCTTAAGAAAATTTGTGGTCAATAAAAGGAATATCCATGAATCTAAGTTCACTAATTTAAGATTTTGTCTGTCATTTTATATATATATAAAATGATGAACCATTTAATGGTAAATTGCAGACATTGACTTCTAAGAATGAGGACAGTTTCCTACTAAGAACAAAACTCCGTTGTACATCCAAGAAAATCAAAATTTCTCCAGTTTTCCAAAAGTATATTTTATAGTTGTCTGGTTTTGGAGGGAGCTGGATTCAAATAAGGTTTGCACCTTGCATTTAGGTTTTACATCTGTTTTACCGAAAACATTTGCCAGTATTTTTGGTTCCTGCAGTCCAGGAGATTTATATGGAAAAATGTTGGCATTCCCATATGGTGATGTTTTCCTTTAATTTCATGTAATTGTGTATCTCATAAAGTGGACATTGAGTCTAGGGTGTGTGTGCTGTCGTGTCTGTGTCTTTTGCGTCCTCATGGACTGTAGCCCACCAGGCTCCTCTGTCCATAGGATTTTCCAGGCAAGACTACTGGAGTGGGTTGCCATTCCCTCCTCCAGGGGATCCTCTTGACCCAGGGGTCAAACCCAGGTCACCTGCCTTTGCAGGCAGGTTCTTTACCACTGAGTCACCTGGTACAGCCAGTAGTATCTAATACAAATGTAATGTGATTTAAAAAATTTTAGTAGTCAAATTAGGAGAAAATATACATGTGAAGTTATTTTTAATAATATGTCATAGCTAACCCAATTTACCCAGTTATTAATATATAACTGTTGGTGAAATTAATGACCAATGTAGCTTATAGAAAGTTATTAGTGAGAAATTTTACATTTCTTTTGTACCAAGTTGTTGGACTCTGATATGTATTTTACACCTAAGCTCACCTCAGTATGGATGCTAAATTTTTATTAGAAATTCCTGATCTGTATTTAGCTTTCAGAAAATTGACTGTTGAAAAAAAATATTTGGGGAAACCCAGATTGCTCCAAACATACTGAAAGATTTTTTTAGTAACTGAACAGTTTTATTTCTAAAATTTAATTAAAAGTGAGTAAAATGACAAATTCAGCCCCTCAGTCTCACTAGCCATATTTCGTACTCACAATAGCCGCATAGAGCAAGACAATGACTACTGCGTTAGACTGCAGGTTTAAAGACTTGAAAATTTCCCAGGTGATGTGTACTTCATGTTCTATCACCTCAGGAGGCACATAAATGCAAGTCGTCCACTGTGTATTAGGAGTGCAACGCGTTTAGTTAAGGTACCCATCTCTGTCTCGCACAGTCACATCTTTCTTGGTGGTAATCTGTAGGTGATAAGCTTCCCAGGTGGCTCGGTGGTAAAGAATCTGTCCACAGTGCAGGAATGCTGGTTTGATCCCTTTGTCAGGAAGATCCCCTGGAGAAGAAAATGACAACCCACTCCAGGATTCTTGTCTGGGAAATCCCATGAACAGAAGAGCCTGATGGGCTAATCTGTGGGGTCACAAAAGAGTTGGACATGACTCAGCAACTAAACCACAACAATCTGAGGGTGATAACTTGGCAACAGGGGAGTAATCTGTTGCCCAGCCCTTTCACCCAGTGGTTTTAGCATCACTTGTTGCTCTTTACTTCTACCTATTTTTACACTGGGGTCTTGAAAAGTGCTTGTTGTTGTTGTTGTTTCTAATTCTCTTTCTTTTTTTCCAAATTTTTCCATTCTCTTGCTGTCAGTCTTTTGTAAACAAGAGCTTTCTCTCCCCACGTACCCTGCCTTCTCTATTTGTTTTTTCCCTTTCACGGTTTCACAACATATTCCCCTGTTTCTCTTTCATTTATCATATTATAAACAGATGCTGTTATTTGATGCTCAGGCTCTCCCAAACTTGGTCAAGAGTAGTCCTTTTAATTTGATTCATGTGTCCTTTCAACACATCCCTATAAGTCTTTGAGCGTCAATTCCCAGGTCACTTTGAACTTGACTGTTGCTGCTTAGTCACTTGAGTCATATCCAACTCTGTGTGACCCTATGGACTGTAGCCTGCCAGGCTCCTCTGTCCATGGAATTCTGCAGGCAAGAGTACTGGAGTGGGTTGCCATGCCCTCCTCCAGGGTATCTTCCCAACCCAGGGATCAAACCCAGGTCTCCTGGCTGCATTGCAGGCAGATTCTTTACTGCTGAGGCACCAGAGAAGCCCCAAACTTGACTGTTAAGAGACCATAATCAGTGATTTCTCCAAGAAGCCTGTTTCCTTGTAGACACCAAGGTCTGTATGATACATGGATTCAGTGTTCCTGGGGTTTAATTGTGTCTAGGCCTTTCAGTGGATATCTAAAATCGATATTTTCAGGACTTTTCTGGTGGTCCAGTGCTTAAGACGCCATGCTGCCACTGCAGGGGGCACAAGTTCGATCCCTGGTTGGGGAGCTAAGATCCTACATGCCACACAAAGTGGCCAAAAATGTAAATAAGTAAGTTTTTTAAAAAATATTTTTAAAAAACTTACTTATTTACATTGGATTCGTGTCAATGATGGCAAAACCAATACAGTATTGTAAAAGTAAAATAAAGTAAAAATAAAAATTGTTTTTAAATAAATAAATAGGCAGTCCAAGAGAAAAAGAAAGAAGAAAAGAAAAAAAATATTTATAACTTTATATCCTCCTTTCCATATAAATTATATTGTGAACGTACTCTTATATTATTATTCTTCAAAAACCCAATTAAAATATATCTTTTCTTACATCATATGTTCATACTCATATTCCTAGTAAAAATTTTGGGCAACCCAGACCTGCTAAGTTAATCGTTTCCTGCACACTATTTCGTGATCACTGTCCAGTCATATTGGAGAATTAACA
The DNA here is from genome assembly GCF_016772045.2 of Ovis aries. NCBI lineage: Eukaryota > Metazoa > Chordata > Mammalia > Artiodactyla > Bovidae > Ovis > Ovis aries. The sequence continues at coordinate 12,115,998 of NC_056058.1, forward strand.
ATAATCTTAGGAGTTCAGGCTTTTGAGACAGAGTAACCTCGAATCAGGCTCTGGCTCACCACTTCCTAAGCGGTGATCTTGGACCAATTACTACTGCTGTTTGCGCATGAATTGCCTCAACTATTGAATGACAGTAAGAATAACTTGATAATCATATGAGCTTTCAGTGTTTCCAGTACATAATGGGTCCTCAGTAAATGACAATTATTTATATTCATGTCGTCTACAGTTTCTAATGACTTTCACATAATATATAATGGCCGTCTTCTACAGAGCGATGACTAATAAATGATGCTTGATGACAAATCAGTAATGCCTACTGCTTAAAGATTGATGGCATGAGGCAAGACTCCCACTACTACTTAATCGGAATTGAACTGTCTTGAAGAGACTTCGGGAATAACATGTATAAGGCAGATTTCACTGTCAGATTCACAGATGCCAGCCCTTGATTTTTTCCCTTGTGGCAAGTACTTGCTGATGCTCCTTTCAGAGACAGTTCTTTACTGGCCTGTGAGCAGAATGTCTTTGTGGTCTGGGTCTACATAGTCCTGCTTCTGGGCTGTCTAGGAGGGTGCTTAAGTATATAACAATATCCTGTTGTGTAAATCCTGGGACTTGGGGAGAGAAGGGTAAGTCTGCCCATTTTTGTGAGAGAAGTTCTGCTTAATTACATGATGAATTATCACTGTTAGCCAAAAAAAAAATAAAAAATAAACAATTTTACCTGTCTAGACTTTATCTGTAAAATGAAATTACATTATTAAACTTTTTTTCCTTTTTAGCAAAATCCATTTCTAATTTCAGGTGAGGCAGATTGTAGGGCATTTTATGGCAGCAGTGTGTATGTGTTTACTTAGAATTAGTGTGGGGTGTTTCCAGGCTTGTGAGTATGGAAACTGTGGGCAGCCTGAATTCTCAGGTTTTGTTTCTTCTCCTTAAGGCTTTCTCGGGAATTTTTCTGTCTTTATGAAGAGAAGTCAGAAGGGGAAAGGACTCTGACTGGATGTCTGACAAATTATTTTCAAGTGAGTAGGAAATTTATTCTATTCTTTTAGAAAAGCACGTTTCTTCCTTCCAGGTAGATGTGTTTCCTTCTAGTGAAACAGAGTTTTTTATTCCAACAGAACCTGCTTAGGGACTGAGTCCAAGTTAAATTTCCTCAGATCTTAGGGCCTTTCATTTACATAAGAGAATGATACCATCATCCCAGTATTTACTAATTCAATCCGATCATCCATGCTGGTTCTGTGCCCTCATTTTGCTATAATAGACAGAGAGCTGACATGTGATTCTGAGAATTTGTGCTGTCACTGGAGGAGTGATGCATTTCCAGCATTTATTGTCTATAATGTGCTCAGAACTATTGCTAATCCTATCACTAGAGAAAATTAAGACCAGAAGAGGTCACAATCTAGTTGTGGTGAGATACATCGTTAGGAGAGAGAGAGGTACTCTTAAGCTACACAATTGGATGAGATCACTATGAATATGTCCAGGTAGAGGGGAGAAGGGGCTTGAGGACTATCAAGCCCCAGGGTTGATGGTGGGAGAACACGAAACCTGTCTAGGCTTTGGGTCTCCCTTCCTCTTTTTCAAGTGCACAACTGATGGAGATGGCAACTGCCTGATGCCAGGATGTTTGTGATGGTGTAGGATCTCGTGACCTTTGAGGTCACAGACTTTACAGTACAATGGCTTCCTCTTGAAAAATGAAGATCTGTCCGTTGTACTGACTTTATTTTTTCTAGGATAAAAGGCTTAGGACTTAATTGTGTATATAAGCTTGAGCTTGGGTTTTAGGCAAAAGATAGGGAGTCTATTTTGTGAGAGAGAGAGAGAGAGAATGTGAATATGTGTGCGTTTTAGTTTTATTTTGAAGTTTACTGGTTTGATAAAGTTGACATGAACATTTTGTTGTTTCTCAAGTTATACCTGAGAGTATTTGGTATCCCTGAAGAGCAGACTCTCGGCCCCTTATTTATGGAAGTATTTGTCATCCCTTACATGTTAGTCTTATATCAGGCATCTTCCTCTCAGAGCAGGGCACCAGTTATGCAGACCTCGTCTGATCTTTCAGGTAGAACTAAGAGGAAAGCTGAAGAAAATGGAAAGTTTTCCAAGAGGGGGGAAAAGGCTAATTATTTATTTATTTGGCTGTGCTGGGTCTTCATTGCTGTTCGCAGCTTTCTCTAGTTGTGACAAGTGGGGACTGCTCCTTGTTGTGGCGCACAGGCTTCTCATTTTGGTAGCCTCTCTTGTTGTAGAGCACAGGCTCTAGGCTTTCGGGCTCAGCAGTTGTGGCACGTGGGCTAAGTTTTTCCACAGCAAGTGGGATCTTCTCGGACCAGGGACCGAACCCACATCCCCTGCATTGGCAGGTGGATTCTTATCTACTGTACCACCAGGGAAGTCCAAACTTTTCTTCTCTTTAACTTTTCCCTCACCTTTGGAAACTTTCTTTCGGCCTGACAGTAGAATCTGTCCCATTTTTGAATTTTAATTTTGTGTTTAAGTCAGTGTTTGAAAGTAAATACACATTGGCCTTCATTTTTAACACCTTCCTTCCATTTATTTTCCAATAACATAATTTTTGGACATAACATAATCTGTAATAACATAATCTGTAATCTTATTTCAGATTGGGAGATTTGTCTCAATACCAGAAGGTCAGCACCTCAGTGGAATATTTTGAATGGGAAAAAATCCAACGTGGTAGACATGGTAAGATTCACAAGGTATAATTCCTTCCCTTCCACTAGTGGAAGTTTAACAGTTCCATAAAATAGAAAAGCAGCACGATAACCTTGACAGATATCTGAGGCTTGTGTCATTCACCTGTTTTTCAGTCTCTGAGCATTGTGAATTTGGCAGATACTTGAAATACCCCTCATAATATATTTCTTTACATAGAATTCACTTGGCTAAATATTCCCATATATGTCATTCTGATGAAGTTTTGGATAAACTATTTCATTTTGGTCAACTATCAGCTCAACTCTATAAGAATCCTTATGAAAGTAAAGAATACAACAGAGCTTTGTTGCAGAATGATCACTTCATTTTGCTTGAAAGCAGTGAGGCCTGGAACCATGCACTGCAGTGAAAATGAAAGGAAAAAAAAAAGTTCAATCATACCAATTTGTTTCTTGTATATACTCTCATTTTTAAAGACTAATGTTAAGCATAAATATGGTCAGCTGATCTTTGACAAAGGAGTGAAGGAAATGGAATGTAGAAATATAATTCTTTTCAACAGATGATGCTGGAACAGCCAGACATCCACATGCAAAAGAATAAATCTAGACACTGACCTTAACACTCTGAACAAAAGTTAATTCAAAATGCATTGCAGCCCTAGGTATTAAATACAAAACTGTAAAACTCCTTGAAGATAACAGGTGAAAACTTAGAAGCCCTTGGGGAATGGCAATACTTTTTTAAATATAACATGGAAGACATGATCCATAAAAGAAATAATTGATAAACAGACATTGTTAAAATTAAAAATTTCTGCTCTGCTGAAGGTATTGTCCAGAGAGTAAGAAGGCAAACACAGATTTAGAGAAAATATTTGCAAAAGACAACTGATAAAAGACTCTTAAGACTCAACAATAAGAAAACAAATAGCTGGTTTAAAATGGACTGAGTCCTTAATAGACACAGCAGCAAAGAAGACATACAAATAGCAAATAAGTGTGTGAAAAGATGGTCCACACCATATATCACCAGAAAAAAGAGAGAGGGCCTTCCTGAGCTCTACTGTAAATACAAGCACACACACCTTTTGCCAGTAACTCTGCCCTGGCCATCCATACCATGCACCTCACTAGAAACCCAGAGCTTCTTGTTCCTAGAGGAAATGACAAGGCTGCACCCAACAGAAACACGGAGGGCAGGCTGCTTATTCATTGGGATACAGCCTAGAAAGGAGAATTCACTGAAGAGGTCTATTCCATTGTTTTAATTTGGGAGGGAGGAGGTAGAAGGAAGTTCCAGAAGGGGTCAGACAGCCCAGAAATTCAGACAAGTGGCATGTCTCTTCTCACCAAACTTTGCTCTGCTCCCTGCTATAATCATTAAAAATCTTTGGCCCTGACCTCAAGGTTCTTCCACTTCAGGACCACCAAACACTGCTCCTACTTCTGATGGATAAAAATATTTAGGACAGGGGTGGGGGACACTAATTTGATGTAATAGTAAGTCCTGAGGGTACCCACATAGATGGCTTCCAGGTGCCAAGCAGAACCTGAGGCCAGGAATGGTGAAGCTGGCATAAAACTATTGAACCAGATGTGAATTTCTCAATTGAATGAATCTCATTTGAGAACTGCAGTTGAATGCTGAACACATGGGGTCTAAGGACCCTGACCCTCTTCAAAGTCAAAAACCCCAGTACAACTCACCAGTCAGCCTTCTGGGTTCTGCACCTGTGAATACAACCATCCATGAACTGTGTAGTACTCTAGTATGTACTCATTGAAAAAAAAAAATCTACATATAAGTGGACCTGTTCAGATCAACCCTTGTTGTTCAAGGGTCAACTGTAATGGTATATATTCATTATAGTATCATACAGGGTATTTTCACTGCCCTAAAAATCCTCTGTGCCCTGCTTATGTATTCTACCAATCACTTTCACTAATCGCTGGCAATCACTGATCTCCAATTTTGTCTTTTCCAGAGTGTCTTACAGTTGGAATCATACAGTATTTAATCTTTCCAGAATGGCTTCTTTCACTTAATATATATGCATTTAAGTTCTTTTCATGGCCTGATAGTTCATTCAATTTAGCTCTGGTAATCTGTTGTTTCTTACCTGTTCACCTTCTGAAGGACATCTTGACCGCTTCTAAGTTTTGGCAGTTATGAGTAAAACTGCTATAAACGTTCATGTGCAAAGAAACAACCCCCCCCCCCCCCCCCCCCCCCCCGGCCAAAAAAACCCAGAGCATGCATGTGCTGGTTTTTGTGTGGACATACGTTTTCAGATTACTTGAGTAAATATCAAAGAGTGTGACTACTGTATTACTTGGTAGGATTATGTTTAGTTTTGTAAGCAACCACCAAATTGTATCCCAAAGTGGCTGTACAATTTTGTATTTCCACCAGCACTGAATGAGCTTTCCTGTTCTATAACTTTACCAGTGTTTGTCATTATTGGTATCAGATTTTGGCCATTCTCAGATTTGTAGTGGCCTGCCTGTCTCTGTCTGTCTGTCTCAGCAGGTAGCTTAAAGTCTGATCTAGACTCTCTGGTTATTTGTTTTTAATACCAGGATGATCATTGTTTAAATCAGAATTGGGACAGAAAGGTCTCTGACTTCTGGGGGGCTTATTTTGGTTAGGAAGAAGGGAGAGGCATTGACTACACAAGAGAATCCATAATGGCTGAGGAAGTGAAGTTTGGACTCCTTTTGACTGCTCTGTCTCCTTTTCAAACTCTTGGGGACCTCTACGTTTTCCCTTGGGGAGAGCAGATGGAGTCAAAGACCTGGGCTCATGTACCTGGGCATCATTTTATATTTTAATGTGACATCAAGAGTAAGTTACTTTACTTGATAAGCCTCTTTTGCTTGAAATAAAATGTCCTGCATGGGTTCTCGGGCTGTCCAACTTCTGTGACCCCATGGACTTCAGGCCGCCAGGCTGCTCTGCCCATGGCATTTTCCAGGCAAGAATACTAGAGTGGGTTGCCATTTCCTACTCCAGGGGATCTTCTCGATCTAGGGATAAAACCTGCCATCTCCTGCATTGCCAGGTGGATTCTTTAACACGACACACCTGGCAAGCCCCCAAACTTTACTGGGCTTGTCCTCAGCTTGTGGCCCAGCAGCCTCACTGGGCCTTAGCCACTCTCTGCTTTGCCGCATCCTAGCCCCGCCCACCGGAGAAGGCAATGGCACCCCTCTCCAGTACTATTGCCTCGAAAATCCCATGGACAGAGGAGCCTGGTGGGCTGCAGTCCATGGGATCGCGAACAGTCGGAAACGACGGAGCCACTTCACTTTCACTTTTCACTTTCATGCATTGGAGAAGGAAACGGCAACCCACTCCAGTGTTCTTGCCTGGAGAATCCCAGGGACGGGGGAGCTTGGTGGGCTGCTGTCTGTGGGGTCGCAGAGAGTCGGACACGACTGAAGTGACACGACAGCAGCAGCAGCCCTGCCCACTCTTCGGAGTTAAGGTCGAGACCAGAAGCAGAAGTGCGCCTCCGGGAACGGGAACGGGAACGGCGTGATCCGTTGGCATCCGATCCGGCCAGACCCAAGCCCAGGTTCTGACTCGAGTCTGGGGTGGCCTTTGGAGAACGGGGAAGGATCATGGGTATGATAGAAGGTGCGAGCTGTCGTGGACTGCAGCGTCTATTGCCAAGCTTCTCGCACGACTGCTAGCCTTAGCTGCGTGCATGGGGCTGCAAGAGCCGCCGCTTTTACTCCCAGCAGCGACCGACTCCATCCCCACCTGTTGGGGCCCGCGCTTTTCCCATCTCCAGAAAGACTGCTCAATCGATCGGTCTGTACCGAGGAGGAGATGCGGACAGGGTACGTGTGCGGGGTCTTTTCTCCATTTCCTATCCACCCTCTTTAAAAAGCCTCGCCGAAGTCAGACTGCATTTCCGTAAGATGTCCATTCTTGTGTCTCATTTTCTTACGTTAATGACGTGTCTTGAAGTTCTCATTAGTTCACGGAGATCTGCCTTTTTAAAAAAAAAAAAACCTTCTACAGTTCTGTTGTGTGGAATCATCCTGTTGGTGGACGATTGAGTTGTTCCCATCTGAATGGGTTTGTTCATGTTTCTTCATATTTATGGACTTAGTATTTTAAATTTTAAGGTCGATTTTTAGAACTTGAGTTTTGGGGTCATAGGTGCTGTTCCTATAGACTGCAAACTGCCCCCTTGTTCTGTTTTGAGTCCTCAGAGCTATATTCTGTATCCAGCAAGCTGCATATCTCTTAGTTTTCAATTAATCTTAACCTGTGGATGCTTTTGGATGTTTACACACTGTCATATCATCCAGGAATGGCAGGATGATATTCTTCCTTTATTATCTTCTAGCCTATCATGTCTCCCCATCCTTGTCCACTCTCCCCAGTTTACTGTGCTGTCTGTGACATGCTTCGTAGAAGGAGCCACTGTTTTTCTGTGTTTCAAAGGCCTTCAGCTTTTACCTAGTAAATTGAAACACTTGCTGTATATTTTTGACATGTTTTCAGGTTTAAAGACATTTCCTTTTGTGCTGCTTTTTTTTGTTGTTTATTAACATTATTTTTTGTAATAGTTTTTATTGTTGTTATTGTTCAGTCATGCTAAGTCATGCCTGACTCTTTGTGACCCCATGAACTATAGCTCTCCAGCCTTCTCTGTCCTCCATTACCTCCCAGAGTTTGCTCAGATTCATGTCCATTGAGTCAGTGATGCTATCTAACCATTTCATCCTCTACTGCCCTCTTCTCCTTTTGCCTTCAGTCTTTACCAACAAAAATGATCTTCACGACCAGATAATCACAATGGTGTGATCACTCACCTAGAGCCAGACATCCTGGAATGTGAAGTCAAGCGGGCCTTAGAAAGCATCACTACGAACAAAGCTGGTGGAGGTAATGGCATTCCAGTTGAGCTATTTCAAATCCTGAAGGATGATGCTGTGAAAGTGCTGCACTCAATATGCCAGCAAATTTGGAAAACTCAGCAGTGGCCACAGGACTGGAAAAGGTCAGTTTTCATTCCAATCCCAAAGAAAGGCAATGCCAAACAATGCTCAAAGTACCGCACAATTGCACTCATCTCACATGCTAGTAAAGTCATGCTCAAAATTCTCCAAGCCAGCCTTCAGCAATACGTGAACCGTGAACTTCCTGATGTTAATTTAAAGCTGGTTTTAGAAAAGGCAGAGGAACCAGAGATCAAATTGCCAGCATCTGCTGGATCATGGAAAAAGCAAGAGAGTTCCAGAAAAACATCCATTTCTGCTTTATATGACTCTGCCAAAGCCTTTGACTGTGTGGATCACAATAAACTGTGGAAAATTCTGAAAGAGATGGGAATACCAGACCACCTGAGCTGCCTCTTAAGAAACCTATATGCAGGTCAGGAAGCAACAGTTAGAACTGGACATGGAACAACAGACTGGTTCCAAATAGGAAAAGGAGTACGTCAAGGCTGTATATTGTCACCCTGCTTATTTAACTTCTATGCAGAGTACATCATAAGAAACTCTGGGCTGGAAGAAACACAAGCTGGAATCAAGATTGCCAGGAGAAATATCAATAACCTCAGATATGCAGATGACACCACCCTTATGGCAGAAAGTGATGAGGAACTAAAAAGCCTCTTGATGAAAGTGAAAGAGGAGAGTGAAAAAGTTGGCTTAAAGCTCAACATTCAGAAAACGAAGATCATGGCATCCGGTCCCATCACTTCATGGGGAAACAGTGGAAACAGTGTCAGACTTTATTTTCTTGGGCTCCAAAATCACTGCAGATGGTGACTGCAGCCATGAAATTAAAAGACGTTTACTCCTTGGAAGAAAAGTTATGACCAACCTAGATAGTATATTCAAAAGCAGAGACATTACTTTGCCGACTAAGGTCCATCTAGTCAAGGCTATGGTTTTTCCTGTGGTCATGTATGGATGTGAGAGTTGGACTGTGAAGAAGGCTGAGTGCCAAAGAATTGATGCTTTTGAACTGTGGTGTTATAGAAGACTCTTGAGAGTCCCTTGGACTGCAAGGAGATCCAACCAGTCCATTCTGAAGGAGATCAGCCCTGGGATTTCTTTGGAAGGAATGGTGCTAAAGCTGAAACTCCAATACTTTGGCCACCTCATGCGAGGATTTGACTCATTGGAAGAGACTCTGATGCTGGGAGGGGTTGGGGGCAGGAGGAGAAGGGGATGACCGAGGATGAGATGGCTGGATGGCATCACTGACTCGATGGATGTGAGTCTGAGTGAACTCCAAGAGTTGGTGATGGACAGGGACGCCTGGCATGCTGCGATTCATGGGGTCACAAAGAGTCGGACGTGACTGAGTGACTGAACTGAACTAAAGTGTATCATCCAGTGTAATTTACTGTATTCCCAGAGATGTGCCACCCTCACCGCAGTCTAGTTTTAGAAGTTTTTCATCCTCCCAGAAAGAAATCCCGTACACATTAGCACTCACTCCCCATGCCTCACTACCCACCAGGCCCACGCTACCACTAATCTGTTTCTTGTCTTTATAGACTTGTCCATCCTGGACATTTCGTATACATGTAATCATATAATATTTTGTCTTTTGTGAATGGCTTCTTTCACTTAGTATAATGTTTTCAAGGTTCATCCACATTGTAGGAAGTATCAGTACTTAATTCCTGTTAATGGCCAAGTAATATTCTTTTGTATGGATATATCACATTTATCCACTCACAATTTAATGGGCATTTGGGTTATTTTCCACATTTTGGCTATTGTAAATAATGCTGCTGTGAGCTCTCCTGCTAAAGTTTTTGTGTGGACTTCTTTTTATCTCTCTTGGGTTTATACCTAGGAGTGGAATGCTGATTCTTATGATAATCGTATATGTAACCTTTTGATAAAATGCAAATATTTCTAAAGCAGCTGCACCATTATTCTTTCCCATCAGCAAATAAGAGTTCTGATTTCTCCACATCCTCACCAGTTGTTAGTCTTTTTGATAATAATTATCAAAATGAGTGTCAAGTAGTATCTTGTGGTTTTAATTTGCATGTCCCTGGTGGTTAATAATAAGCATATTTTCATATGCTTAATGGCCATTGTATTTTTCTTTAGAAAAACATATTTTGCCCATTTTAAAAGTTGAGGGGTTTTTTTTAATAGGGTTAGCTAAAAGTATCTTTAAATCATTAGGCAGTGTTGGGTACTGTCAGACGTTTTTAGTGTGTTATTGAGTTGATCATACTATTTTCTACTTTGATCTATTGGGCTCTGTTCAGTCACTCAGTCATGTCCAACTCTTTGTGACCCTATGGACGATAGCCTGCCAGGCTCCTCTGTTCGTGGAATTTTGCAGGCCAAAATACTGGAGTGGGCCACCATTTCCTTCTCCAGGGGATCTTCCCAGCCTAGGGATCGAACCTTCATCTCCTGCGCTGGCATGTGGATTCTTTACCATGGAGCCACCAGGGAAGCCCATGTATGTATATGTATAATATATAGTTATAAATGTGTGTGTCTGTGTATATATATATATGCACATGTATACATACATATATGTATACAATAGATATAAGTAAATCACTTTGCTGTACACCTGAAACTAACATGACATATATATTAATATGCTTCAGTTAAAAAATTTTAAACAAACTTTTAACAGAAGTTTTTAGCATTATCACAACACCATTACCACACACCCCCAAGTTAAGTTTTTCTTGATATTATCAGTGGTCTTTAGCCAAAGGTTACCAGGAACACACGGAGTTAAGCAAGTTGGATTTATTACTTACTGCAGCAAGGCAGAATGCACACTATAGTGAACTGTGGGATGTCTTAATAAAAGAGTGTTAGAAAAGACTTCAGAGAAGGCGATGGCACCCCACTCCAGTACTCTTGACTGGAAAATCCCATGGACAGAGGAGGCTGGTGGGCTGCAGTCCATGGGGTCGCTAAAAGTCAGACATGACTGAGCGACTTCACTTTCACTTTTCACTTTCATGCACTGGAGAAGGAAATGGCAACCCACTCCAGTGTTCTTGCCTGGAGAATCCCAGGTATGGGGGAGCCTGGTGAGCTGCCATCTATGGGGTTGCACAGAGTCGGACACGACTGAAGGGACTTAGCAGCAGCAGCAGCCTTCTTTATGCTCCAAGTCTTATATCCGCACATGACTACTGGAAAAACCACATTTTTTACTATATGAACCTTTGTTGGCAAAGTGATGTCTCTGATTTTTACTACGCTGTCTAGGTTTGGAAGCTTTTCTTCTGATGAGCAAATGTCTTGTTCCAGTCACCGTCTGCCATGATTTTAGAGCCCCCCAAAATAAAATCTGCCACTGTTTCCACTTTTTCATACCTGAATGGCCTAGTGGTTTTTCCTACTTTTTTCAATGTAACCCTGAAATTTAAAAAAAAAAAGAGCTCATAATCTGAGCCACAGTCAACTCCATATTTTCATCAAATACATTTTTTGATCCCTTTCTCTCTTCTCCTTCTGGTAACCCTATAATGAGAATGTTAGATGCTTCTTATTATCCCAGAGGTTCCTTAAACTGTTGCTGTTATTGTTCTTTCCGCCAAATAGCATAACCTGCAGGATCTTTGTTCCTCAACAAGAAAGCCAACCCAGGACCACAGCAGTGAAAGCAATGATTCTTAAACTGTCCTTATTTTTTTATTTGTTTTTTCTTTCTCTCTTTCTGATTGAGTAATTTCTTTTATTCTATCTTCCAGATCAGTTGTGCTTTCTCCTATGTCACCTGCTGCTGCTGCTGCTAAGTTGCTTCAGTCGTGTCCAACTCTGTGCAACCCCATAGATGGCAGCACACCATGCTCCTCTGTCCCTGGGATTCTCCAGGCAAGAATACTGGAGTGGGTTGCCATTTCCTTCTCTACCTATGTCACCTAGTGCGCTGTTAATAATTTCTAGTCTTTTTTTTCACTTCAGTTACTATATTCTTCACTTTTGACTGGTTCCTTTTTATGTTTATGTTGCTTGTTACATTCTTACTATGTTCTTTCATTCTTTTCCCAAGTTCCATTAGCAGTATTAGTTGTTTAGTCACTAAGTCATATCCAAGTCTTTTTCAACCCCATGGACTGCCTCCTGCCAGGCTTCTTTTTCTGTGGGGTTTCCCAGGTAAGAGTACTGGAGTGGGTTGCCATTTATTTATTTATTTTAGTTTTATTGCTTTACAGTTTTGTGTTGGTTGCTGCCATACAACACTGCAAACAGTCCTAGTTGTGTGTGTGTGTGTATGCCTATCTCTTCCCTCCTGAGTCTCTCTGCCCTCCCCCCATCCTGCCCCTCTAGGTCATCACAGAACACTAGGCAGGTCTCCCTGTATTATTTAGCACCTTCCCACTAACTGTTTTGGGCTTCCCTTGTGGCTCAGCTGGTAAAGAATCAGCCTACGATGCGGGAGACCTGGGTTGATCCCTGGGTTAGGAAGATCCCCTAGAGAAGGGAAATGCTACTCACTCCAGTATTCTGGCCTAGAGAATTCCATGGACTATATAGTCCATGGGGTCACAAAGAGTCAGACATGACTGAATGACTTTCACTGTTTTACGCATGATACTGTATATATGTCAGTGCTACTTTCTCAATTTGTCCTACCCTCATGTTCCCCTACTGTGTCCACAAGTTCATTCTCTACTAAGTTCATAAGTACCATTCTTATAGATTCCATATACGATACTTGCTTTCCCTTTCTGACTTACTCCACTGTGTATAAGATGCTCTAGGTTCATTTACCTCACTACACAACTGACTCAGATTCATTCCTGTTTATGGCTGAGTAATATTTCATTGTATAAATGTCTTAATAGCACAGTTTCTTTATCCATTCACCTGTCAGTGGACATTTTGATTGTTTCCATGTCCTGGCTGATAGGGCCTACATAGGGGCTCATTGTTAAAATGGCTTATTATGTTTACCTCACAAACAAAGAATAAAATCACAGTGACCGTTGAGACCCTTGAGGCTCTTCTGTCCATGAGATTTCCCAAGCAAAAATAATGTAGTGTGTTGCCATTTCCTTCTCCAGGGGATATTCTTGATCCAGGGATTGAACCTATGTCTCCTGCATTGGTAGGTGGATTTTTTACCACTGAGCAATCTTGAAAGCCCTAGAATTCTTTTGCTTTACAATTTTGTGTTGGTTTCTGTCATATAATTGCATGAAAGGCTCATGACTTTATACCTCCGTGTGTGTGTCTGTGTGTATGTGTGTGTGTGTATCACTTCCCTCCTGAATCTCCCTCCTCTCCCCCTGCCCCACCCTGTAGGTCATCAGAGAGCACCAGGCTGGCCTCCCTGTGTTTTTTAGCAACTTCCCACTATTTTCTACCTGATAGTGTATAATGTCAGTGCTGCTTTCTGAGTACATCCCACCCTCACCTTCCCCTGCTATGTCCACAGGCTTCTCCTATGCCAGGTTCATTGGTACCATTTTTCTAGATTCCATATATATGCGTTAACATGTGATACTTGTTTTTCTGACTTACTTCACTATATAAGACCATCTAGATTCATCTACTACAATTGACTCAAATTCATCCCTATTTGTGGCCAGATAAAATTCACTGTATAAACACACCACGATTGCTTTATCCATTCACCTGTCAGTGAATATCTAGATTTTTTCCATATCCTGGCTATTGTAAATATTGCTGCAATGAACATGGGGGTACATGTGTAATTTAATAGTGATTGCTGGGTCATATAGTAGGTTTAGTCCTAATTTTTTAAGAAATCTCCATACTGTTATCCATATCTCTAAAACAAAGACTATAATGAAATCAGTATCCATTATGTCTTTTCTCGGGGTGTCCTTGTTGGGAAGATGTACTGGTGATAGACGGACAAGAGCCAGAACCCTGTGTGAGCTGCTTTTTCTCCTGTGCACTGTGGCTATTGCTGCCCTGTCAGTGGCAGCAGGAGCCAGATCTAGTTCCAAGATGCTGGAAGAAAAAGCCCTGAGTGTTGAGTCTGAGTTGGATCTGTTCCCTCCATGTATGTTCTCACTCTCCTCTCAACAATGGTATCTTTGACTTAGAGGGAGCAACACTGGAACAGGAGAGTTTCTGTGGACCAGACACACGCTGAGACTGTCCAGGAAACCAGTCAGGTTACAGACAGCTCCTGATCCACCACCTCCACAAGTGCCAGCACTGGCCTAACTCACCTTATTCAGATGCAGTGCTGGGTTGACATCTGCCGCATACCCTCAAGTGTGCACTCTTGCTTGGCAGCAACACAAAAACCAGAACAGTCCCCCTCCTTTTGTACCTTACTCTGTGGATCTTTTTATAGCCTTGGTTTTGAACATCACTCTGACCATCTCCAGTTTATTTTCAGTGAGAAGGGGTCCATATAGATGTATTTTTGATATGTTCCTGAGTGGGAGGTGCACTCAGGGTCCTACTTCACCAACTTTCTTCTCAGTGTGAGATTTCATGAGTATGCAGGGATGTTTTGGAATTTCGAATGACTCTCAGGCAGTGATTGTGGGAATTATGATCATCTCTGGATCCCCATGCCTTCTTTCTTTTCTCCTAGATCTTCTTTCTAAGGACCCTTTATGCCATCCTGAGGAAAAGAGAGAGGCATACTGGATGGTGTCTGAGTGTTTGAGTGATTGTTCTCAGGTTAGAAGATAAGGTATCCTTATACAAAGTGACCTACTGCAAGCGCCATATGGAAAATTTCCTTCTGGGCAGACCTGTGTCCAAAGCTTCTTAAAGGAATAAAGCCAGTCTGAGTCCCTCTTAAATTTCCACCCTATATGGAAGCTCTCCTATTGATGAGGAATTACTCTAAATGATCTTAGTATTTCAGTAATTACCTTCTGATATTGTCTGTTGATTGCTACTACATGGTTTTTTATTTTGACTGTTCTGACATGGTAAGGAGTGAGAGTGAATATTTCTCAGTGAACTTATTTATCTATCAGCTTGCACAAGTGTGTGTAATTTGCTTAGGATTGTGTTATTGGTTCCATATCCATCACGAGTGAGTGTGGCTAGAAAGAAGAGGACCTAAGATTATTGTGTCCTCTGACAGATGATGACAGACCTTGAATCCCTCTGTTGAAATTGACACTGCCTTCCTCATTCTCCACTGTACATTGTTGGAGATCTTACTTTACTGAAACTACTTTGTGTGTGATGGTTTAGGACTCAGTGACCTTTGCTGATGTGGCTGTGTACTTCACCCAGGAAGGGTGGACTTTACTGAACCCCATAGAAATGTGATGCTGGAAAACTACAAGAACCTGACCACAACAGGTAAGGCTGCCATCATTCCAGTACACTCTTAGGGAACGGACATATATGTGCTATACCTTCTGTGTTCCAAGATGGGTGATGCCAATCTGAACACAATGGAAACTAGTAGACACTCGTATCTAAGGAATGAGTTTTACTCCAGTATACTTTCTGTAACAATGTGCTTTGAGAACTAACAACATTATCATGACTCTTGTTTGAAATACGCATTCTCAAGAGTTCACCTGTGGCACAGTGAATGAAACTTTGAAATTTGGGCCTAGTTATTTCTGTTTTAACAAGCAATGGACATTATTCTCTTGGACACTGTCATTTGGCAACCACTAGTTTAGCGGCTTCTCCATGAGACCAAACATCTCTTTTACGTTTACTTCATTTCCTATTTTAATAACATTCTCAGTACTTTGTAAATGTTCGTATACGTCTGAACATGTTTTCATGGGCCAGAGATACTATCTCTTTTTAGACACAGAAAGAGGGGTGGTTTGCCTTTTTATCTATTTAAAAAATAGGACCACATTCATTCTAGAGACTTGATTAGATATAGGACCTGATCCATGGGAAGTTTTGTCGTGTTTGGCAGGTACTTTTTCATTAATGTATCTTTCCTTATGAACAAGATATCAGGCATTCAAACCCAATCTGATATCTTGGTTAAAAAAAAGAAAAGTTGAAGACTGGAGAGACGAATCCTCCAAGGTGAGAGATTATAAAGAACTTCCCACGTCCGTTAAATTTCAGTGTGTTTTGGGTTTATAAGAAGGAAACTTAGTGAGATGTTTTCCTTCAGAAGGCTGAGGACATTGGTTTCTAATGCTCTGTAACTTCCTCAACATCTCATACATACTTACTTTTCATTTTATCAGAGTTTCCTATGATCTCAAAAAATAGCCTTCTGTTTCTTTATTTGTCATGTCTTTTTTTTTCCTTTGGGCTATGTTGGTCTTCATCGTTGTATATAGGCTCTTAGTTGCTGTGTGCAGGCTTTCCGTAGTTGCAGCGGTCAGGGGTTCCTCTACTTTTGGTGTGCAGGCTTCCATTGGGTAGTTTCTCTTGTTGCAGAGAATGAGCTCCAGGGCCTCAGACTCACTAGTTGCATCACTCGGGCTCGACAGTGCAGGCTCATTAGTCGTGGCACACAGGCTTGGCTGTTCCAGAGCACATGCATTTTTAGTTTCAGGACCAGGGATCTCACATGTGACCTCTGCACTGTAGATGAGTTCTTAACTACTGGACCACCAGGAAAGTCCCTTAGTTTTATCATGTTGATGTATACTTTTTATCCAGAACTTTCCCTAATAGTATTCTCTTTTCCTCATTTTCACTTTTTCATAAGACTCATCGTTTAAATCAAGTACTGAATTTTGACTACATATATATATTCTTAATTTTTGTCATAATCAAGCTCCTCTTTTCTGTCTTGCCTTTTTAAAAGGTATGTTTAGTTTAGAAACTTATTCACATGAGCCTTATTGTTTTTAACTGCTTTAACATCCACTTCTTTTTGCAGTCTTAAATTTATTATTCTCTTTTACTTTAGAATGGGAAATGCAAATTAAATCCAATGACTTGAAAATTCAGCAGGATACTTTGTGGGAAAAAATATCAAATAGGGTACAAATGGTAAGATCAGTAAGTTCATAAGAAATATTTCTTATTTTCCTTTCAGTTAACGTTGGGATTTCATTACAAGATGAACACTAGTGGTAGATATTTGAGTGGCATTTATTCCAAAGATAGCAGTGTCTGTCAACAAATTTTGATTATGTTCAATTTGGGGATATCCTAACCTGAGGTTCAAAATAGATGCATCAGAATTCCTCAAGAAATCATTCTCACGTATATAATTAGACTTTGAATTTTGAGAACAGTTCAATGAAATTGCAGTGAACTGTTTTACCATTAGAGTATATGGCATTTCATTGTGTCAGAAGGATTTCATCATTTAACTTGAAAGAAATCAACAGAATAGGAACTGTATGAATGTAATGAAGATGTTAAAAATCATCATCATCATTGTAATGATGTTTCTGTTTGGAGATGGATAGGATCGGTTAATGAGTCTGAGAAAGCTTTGAATCATCATCCATTCGTTTTTCCACAGACACGAAGCCGCAATGGACAGGAACTGTATGACTGTGAGCGAAGCAAGAAAGACATCAGTGACCACTTTTACCTTAGGACACACAGGAGCACTGAAAATGGAACGAATTTTTATGAAGATAATCAGTATGGAAAGAGCTTCCATACTCTACACAACAAACCCTTTACTGGGGAAAAATCCCCCATGTTTAATCAGTGTGGAAAAGCTGTCAGGCTGACTCCAGATATGAAAACACACACTGGAGAGAAACCTTTTAAGTGTGACACATGTGAAAAAGCCTTTAGGTTGTTCTCATTGATTCATGTTCACTGTTGATTTCATGCTGGAATAAAACCTTACAAATGTAAGGAATGTGGGAAGAACTTTGCTGTATTCTCAAACCTCACTGGACATATGAAAACTCATACTAGAAAGCAACCCTATAAACGTAAAGAATGTGGGAAAGACTTCCATCGATCCTCAGACCTCACTGGACATCTGAAAACTCACACTGGAGAGAAACCCTATGAATATAAGGAATGTGGGGAAGCTTTTGGGTCATTGTCATACCTTCATGTTCACAGTAGAATTCATGCTGGAATAAAACCTTATAAATGTCAAGAATGTGGGAAAACCTTTACTTTCCCCTCTTGCCTTATTGAACATATGAAAACGCACACTGGAGAGAAGCCTTTTAAGTGTGATGCATGTGGGAAAGTCTTTGCATCTTCTCGTAATCTTCTTAGACATTTACGATCTCATACAGGGCAGAAGACTGCTAAATGTGCCAGATGTGGGAAAGCATTTGCTTGATCCTCACAAGTTACTCAACATATGAGAACACACACTGGAGAGAAGCCTTGTAAGTAACACATGTGGGAAAGCCTTTCAGTTTTCCAGTAATCTTCTTAGTCATTTACGATCTCATACTGGACAGAAGACTGCTAAATGTGACAGATGTGGGAAAGCCTTCACTCAAGTCTCAGTTCTTACTAGATATATGAAAACACACATGGGAGAGAAGCCTTTTAAGTATGACACGTGGGAAAACCTTCACTCTACCCTCATACCCTCATACCTCATACCTACCTCATACCTCATACCTCAACATATGAAAACACACACTGGAGAGAAGGTTTATAAGTGTGACATATGTGGGAAGGTCTTCACTCGATGCTCATACCTTACTAAACATATGAAAAGACACACTGGAGAGAAGCTTTGTAAGTGTGACACATGTGGAAAGGCCTTCACTGAATGCTCAGCCCTTACTCGACGTGACAACACACATGGGAGAGAAGCCTTTTAACTGTGACAAATGTGGGAAGGCCTATACTGATTCCTCAAGTCTTACTAAACAGTTTAGAATTCACACTGGAGAGAAGCCTTTTAAGTGTGACAAATATGGGAAAGCCTTTGCTGTTTCCTCACATCTTACTGAGCATTTTAGAACTCACACTGGAGAGAAGCCTTTTGAATGATATACGTGGGAAAATATTTACCACTTCTTCGCCTGTTGGGCTTCCCTGGTGGCTCAGACGGTAAAGCATCTGCCTGCAAAGCAGGAGACCTGGGTTCAATTCCTGGGTTGGGAAGATCCCCTGGAGAAGGAAATGGCAGTCCACTCCAGCACTCTTGCCTGGAAAATCCCATGGATGGACGAGCCTGATAGGCTACAGTCCATGGGGTCGCAAAGAGTCGGACATGACTGAGCGACTTCACTTTCACTTTTCGCCTGTTACTGCACACAAGCGAAGTCACACTGGAGAGAAACCATATTTGTGTAAGGAACGTAGGTAAACCTTTTTTGCTCCTCAATGCTTACTTGCTATATACAATGACATTGGAAAAGAAGTTACTGAAATGTGACAAATGTGGTAAAGCCCTTGTTGATTCCTCCTATCATACTTAGCATTTTATTTTTAATATTTGACTGCATCTGCAGCAAATGAGACCTCAGTTCTCTGACAAAGGATAAAACCCATCCCCCCTGCATTGGAATGCAGAGTCTTGACCTCTGAACAACCAGAGAAGTCCCATACTAAACATTTTTGAACTCAACATAAAAGAGAATCCTTTTGAGTGTAATAAATTTCAGGTAAGACTCGCCAATTCTTCACCTTTTATCTTTCACAAGTGTATCTACACTGGATAGAAACCCCATAAGCTTCAGGAATTTGAAAATCAATTTTATCATTCTTATCTCAAAGGTAATGGGAAAAGTAAGGGGAATAGTTAAGGATTGCCTTCTGCCTGTATCTATCATGTCTTATCTCTAGAGCAAAGCTCAGAGTTGTTGATCACAGAACATATTTAGACACACACACAGTCCAGTCCATGGTGACACCTGGGGCACTAGGTCCCTTGCAGTGTGGGGAATGTAGGTCTGTTCCCTGGGCGAGAAACAAGCATCTCACACGCTGTGGGGCAAATAAGCTATCACCTTAGTTCTCACCACCTCTGCGGAGCCCAGGGTAGCTTTCACAGTGACAGGTAAGCTGACCTCTTTTTCTCATCAACATGGGGGCCACTTACTCTATGCCTGCCTACTCTGGAAAAACCAACCCTCAGGTCTCTTATAGGGGTTGACAGTATCTATGCCATGAATAACTGAGCCTCTACCTTACACACTTCAAGATACCCCATTTTCCCATTCTTTTCTCATACTCCCAAAGTGCCCCACTCCTATTCTTGGGAGAGACCTTCTGTCAAAATTCAAAGCCTCTTTTACTATCCCAAGCCCACCCTCTGGTCTAAACTGGCTACTGCTCCTCAACCCCACCTCCTCTTCCTCTTCCCAGTTGCCCTCTTTGTCCATAAACTCCATAGATTGGGATACAACTTCTCACCATCCTCCCAATTCATATCCATCTCAAAGACCCCTCTAAATTTCCCCAATCAACCACAATACCCCATCTCCCAAAAATATCAACAAGGGTTTAAGCCTGTTGTCACTAAATTCCTATGTCAGGGCCTCTTGTGCCCAACCCACTCTCCCTATGACACCCCTATCTTACCTGTCAAAAAGCCAAATGACTCCTATCACCTGGTCCAGGGCCCGAGACTTATCACTGTGGCTGTTGTCCCCGTATACCCAGTAGTTCCAAATCCCTATGCTCTTCTCTTTCATTCTCTCCTCCAATACCCACTTCACTGGTCTAGATCTCAAGAATGCCTTCTTTACCATCCATTTACACAGAGACTCTCAAGACCTCTTTGCCTTTATATGGACCAATCCAGACAATCATTGCTCCCAACAACTGACATGGACAGTCTTCCCACAAGGCTTTCATGATAGTCCTTATTTCTTTGGCCAAGCTCCAGCATCAACCCAAACCTCTCTTGATCTTGCTCTGTGAGTACTATCCTCCAATATGTGGATGATCTCCTTTGTAGTCCTTCACTTACACACTCTCAACAACTACTATACAACTCCTCAATTTTTAGCCAGTTAGGGCTACTGAGTATCTCCCACCCAGGTTCAGTTCTCTCTTCCTAGAATCACCTATCTCGGAGTCCTTTTATCATCAACCAAAAGATATATTAACTATTGATAGAAAGTCCCTTATATCCACCCTACCATTCCCTTTATCAGAAACAGATTTTGTCCTACTTGGGGTTAGCTGGATATCTATGCTTCTGGATTTCTAATTTTGCCCTCATATATCAAGCCACCTGAGGGGGTCTTCCAGAAACCTTAGAGCTAAAATCAAATATTCGTTCAGCCTTTAACACCCTTAAGCAAGTCATTTTCAGCCCCAGCACTAACACTTCCTGACCTTTCTCACTCCTTTACACTACCAAGAGAGACAAAATTGCACTAGGAGTTTTGGGATAATCAGGGCCCCTCCATCACCCCTGTCGCTTATCTATCAAAGCAATTAGATACCACAATTCAAGGATGGCCAGCCTGCCTATGTGCTTTGGCAGCAGCAGCACTCCTTGCTCAGGAAAGTAAGAAAATTTCTTTTAAACCACCAGTAACACATGACTTTAAGGACTTACTCTCTCACAAATCCATGACCCTTCTGTCTGCTTCACATGTCCAATTAATTCATGTTATCCTTCTCGAATCTCTCCATTTCTCCTTTGAACACTGTCCTACTCTCAACCTTGCCACCCTTATCCCTAATTCTTCTGTGCCCCCCCCATCCATACTTGCAAAGAGGCAAAAAAAAAATGCCCATTTCTCCCACATTTCTTCAACCCCTTTAAATAACCCTGACTTTACTTGGTATATTGATGGCAGCTTATCTACAAAATCAAAAGGAAAAATGTACCTGGATATGCAATTGTCTCTAACACTGAAATTATTGACTTCCAAGCTCTCCCCTCAGGAACCTCTTCCCAAAGGCAAAACTTACTGCACTAACTAGAGCACTTACCCTAGCAGCTAACAAGAAAGCAAACAAACACTGACTCTAAATATACTTTCCACATCATACACTCATGCTGCTATCTGAAAAGAATGAGGGCTCCTATATACTAAAGGCTCTCCTATAACTAACACCCTGCTTATATTCCAGCTTTTAAAGGCAGCTAAGCACCTAAGAATGAACTGTGGTGTTGGAGAAGACTCTTGAGAGTCCCTTGGACTGCAAGGAGATCCAACCAGTTCATTCTGAAGGAGATCAGCCCTGGGATTTCTTTGGAGGGAATGATGCTGAAGCTGAAACTCCAGTACTTTGGCCACCACATGCGAAGAGTTGACTCATTGGAAAAGACTGTGATGCTGGGAGGGATTGGGGGCAGGAGGAGAAGGGGACGACAGAGGATGAGATTGCTGGATGGCATCACCGACTCGATGGATGTGAGTTTGAATGAATTCCGGGAATTGGTGATGGACAGAAAGGCCTGGCATGCTGCGATTAATGGGGTCGCAAAGAGTCGGACACGACTAAGAGACTGAACTGAACTGAACTGATCATACCAACAGAAGAAGTGAAGTAAAGTGAAGTGAAGTCACTCAGTCGTGTCCGACTCTTTGCGACCCTGTGGACTTTAGCCCACCAGGCTCCTCCGTCCATGGGATTCTCCAGGCAAGAATACTGGAGTGGGTTGTCATTTCCTTCTCCAGGGGATCTTCCCGACCCAGGGATCGAACCCAGGTCTCCTGCATTGCAGGCAGACGCTTTAACCTCTGAGCCACCAGGGAACTGAACTGAACATGCCAACTGAAGTAGGCATCATACATTGCCGAGGTGACCAGGCGGCCTCAAACCACATTTCACAGGACAACAATGCTGCAGACAGGGAAGCAAGACTAGCCTCACTCCTATCACTGGCTCAACAATTCATAGTAATCCCCAACATAAAGCTACTTTACCTTCCTGAAGGAAAAAAAAAAAACGTGATTATTATATGAGGGAGGCCAACCACAAGGAGATTGGTTACAAAAACAGGGCCACTATGTCCTTCCCTGATCTCAGTCCACGCAGATTCTTACAAACATTCATCAGTCCCTACACATAGGCACTAAACCTCTTTATCATCTCTTAAGACTTCTTATCACCTAACCTTCTCACTCTTACAACCACCCACTCACTCACTCTTGCATTATCTGCTCTTCAGTCTCACCTCAGGGAGCCCTAAGGCCTGTTCCCTCATTCCCAACACATCATGCATGAGGGTATATGCCAGGAGAGGGCTGGAAAATTGATTTCACTCACAACCTCTTTAAATTACTACCAAATCCTTTCTGAAGACCTCACTGAGAACCTAGAAGAAATAACTACTAGCCTTATCACTGTCCCAAACCAGCCAGATTCCCTGGCAGCAGTGGTCCTCCAAAACAGAAGAAGGTTATACCTCACGGCAGAAAAAGGAGGCCTATGTCTATTTTTGGAGGAAGCTTGCTGCTACTATGCCAATAAATCAGGTGTTGTAAAGGAAGCAGGAAGGAATCTGATAAACAGGGCCCCAAGAATATATCAACACCTCAGTAATTCATGGGAAAACTGGCTAAGCAATTGGAATTGGATACCCTGGATCCTAACTTCTAGGCCCTCTCCTTAGCCTTATTCTAACTTTTGGACCATGTTTAATAAATCTTTTTCAAAATTTCTTCAGGACCACTTACAAGCTTTCACCAACCAAACTATCCATGAGTTACTTCTAACTCACTCAAATTATCAAAAATTTCAACCCCACACAAATCCCCTTGACTCACATTCCAGCCTTTTCTTCTCTTACCCCCATGACAGCCTTGTCCCACAGGAAGCAGTTATGGAAGATTGACCTTTGGCCCTTATCCCAAATCAGGCTGGAATGAAAGGGCCTCCATGGGGGCTAATGGTTGAAATGGCTCATTATGTTGACCTCACAAAGAATAAAACCACAGTGACCCTTAAGACTGAACAAATTACCCAAATGACATTCTGTTTGCCCACTGGCCCCTACCTTCTTAAAGCTATAAGACCACCAGATTCCACACCTCTGGCTATGTGACCACAGGTCTCAGCTACAGGCTAAAACTTAATCATCCCTTTAGTGAATTTCTCATTGGCAAGGTATAAGAAAGACTCCATCAGAAAGGGAGGACACTGGTTCTCCTTAAGAGCCAGTCTCCCTCTCGTTTCCCTCTAATTTTTGTTTTCTTGCCTGATTGCCAGGGTCACTCTCTTTTTCTCTGTACTCGCCTTATACCATCTTAATGCTAGCTTTATTATTTTTTCTTTTTATGAAAATAATTTTGATACATAACTCTCCTGAAGAACAGTATAGAGTTGTGGTTTAGACAATGGGACCTTGAGCCAGGCTTTCTAGAAGAATTTTGGTCTATCTGTGTGACCTTGACAAAATTATTTAATCTCTTTAGTTGCAGACATCTCAACAATGGGAGTAATAAACTGTAAAGTGTAAAATTGATGAGAGAATTAAATATATCTGACATGAAAAAGTTAAAGCTACAATTTAGTGAATTTATGGGGTCACATCTAATTTCAAGTGAATGATGGTATTTAGTGCAAGCATTTGAATTCAACAGGAATTTCTGGGTGTGTAATTCACAGAATGCATTATACACTCTAAACCAATGACAGTCATAATATGCTGTATCTCCTGTTTATAGGACATGGATCCAGGAATCAAGGGTTGGCAGAAGAAGTGAACCCTTGTAAGGTCACTCCCAGGAGCCATATGAGGAATTTGTGCTTCAGATCTCCACATATCTGGCCTCTGTAGGTTTGAAAGCCTTGACATCTAAAATGACAATACTTCCAGAGACATGAAAAATGTCCCACTGAACTTCAGTCTATGCTACTGCATGACATTTCAGGTTCTTCATGCTAAGAACAGGAATCATCCTCCAGACAAGGGTAACTGACCCTGGTGATCAGTGTCATTGTGTGACCATGACAATGAGCACTGGTTCCCTGATGTGCTCAGTCAGTGACTGGGAGCAGTAGCAGCCTCGGGGCAAGTACAGTGGTGGATTCAGATGGTGGTCAGTTATGGTCCCACGGCAAGAGATCCAAATGATGTGATCTTGTGTGAGGCGACTTCCTTAGCTGAGCACAGCACTTAAAGAGAAGGCTCAGGGCTGCTGTTTGACTACACCTGGAAAAATAAGCCTTCACTTCTGAAGGGAGAAGTGGGAGACAGCCCAGGATTGGCTACAGTCCATACCATAGGCTATTTGGATTGCAGTTTGCAACAACATGGACTGTGTCCCCTGAGAGCTTACCTGTGAAGCATGGGTGTCAGAAGTTGGGAAGGACTTTTCTATGGAGGTGAGAGCCAAACCAAGAACTGAAGCATCATGTGTAAGACTCAGCCGGGTGTAATCTACTTACCACCACTGCTACCACGAAACAGAACACCAGACCAACCCATGCCACTCTGAAATCGAAGTTCTCAGTGGGGTATTTCACAGACACAGAAAACCACACCTTAATAAGGTTAAACTGACATTTTTTTCTTCCTTTTAACTCCAAACATTTTTCAGAGTAACACCACTGGGAAAGTAAACAGATCCACACATGGAATTGTTCTAGATGGTTGTGTAATAATAACCTTATGTTAAAATAATTTTCCTAACTAGACATATACTCTTCTTGGCACTTATCTGAAAGTCTAGTTTTACCATGTACTTACATGTTATTTTATTTTCTGCCAATAGAATGTATGTTCTATGAAACTCAGGACTTTGTTGTTTTCTAAATCATTTACCAGTAACATGTATTTACATGTTATTTTATTTTCTGGCCAATAGAATGTATGTTCTATGAAACTTGGGACTTTATTGTCTTCTAAATCATTTACCAGTAACTAGAAGTGAATAGTTGCTGCTGTGAGCTGTGTGCTATGCCAGGATTCTTGACCTCCAGAGGAGAGGATTTTGATCTGGCTCCAGAGACAGGCTTGACCACTTGGAGATTTTGTGTAATAGAATTTTATTAAAGTGTAAGAGAAATAGAGAGAAAGCTTCTGACATAGACATCAGAAGGGGGCAAAAAGAATGTCCCCTTGCTAGTTTTTCGGTGCAAAGATAAAAGAATGGAAATTTTTCAGCCAGTGTGGTGTCCTTGCATGTAGCCTTGGAGGGAGATGAATTTATTTCCTCCAAGGAGAATTTTTTCTTTCTTTGTCTTGACTTAAAATTACAAGGTGTCCCCCAGAGAAACTTTAATTTCTACAGGAACCAACTTTCTATAATGCTCTTCCCTTGATGAATCTTTGGAGGTTTCATGGATTATTTGGTGTCCACAAAATCACGGAGAAAAAATGTCCTTTCTGAAGAAAAATAAACTGGTTAATAGTTTTGGTTTTCTTGAAATAACTATCAAAATGAAGACTGAAAAATATCCCCTGGTAATGGCTGATGTCAGGAGACCTTTGTTGCTGTTAGAGAGGGCTCCATGTATTAAAGAGAGGGACAGAAATAACCCAGGTAAAGTGGGTTGAAAAATATTAAGGACATATATGTGGCAAATATAAAATAACTATAAAGAGAAGGAAAGAGGAATGTTTAGTCTGAAAGGAGCATAAAATATAGGAAAGATTAAAAATTCTAATAGAAGACATGGGAAGAGGTTTAATTTCATAAAGAATGATCATGTTTAGTGTAGGCATTTGAACACACAGGGTATTCTAATTTGCAAAATGCAGTATACACTCTAAGTCAATGACAAGCATTATGTGCTGTATCTCCAACAGAGTACATGGGTCTCTAAATGAAGAATTTGATGTGGGGAAACAGGCTCATGGAACATAACTCCTGTTGGAAAAAACTGCACAACATGACAGTTACGAGTTAAGTTGTTTTGTTACTGCTTTTTGTTGTTATTGATGTTTTTTTGGCCGCATCTCATGGTATGTGGGATCTTAGTTGCCCAACCAGGGCTCAAATCTGCATCCCTTGCATTGGAAAGCAAAGTCTTAACCACTGGACCACCAAGAAGGTCCCCAGCAAGTTAAGTCTTAGTGGAGGCCAAATGAGAAGTGTATCCTGGGAAACAGCATTTCAGATATTCTGAGAAACTGTTCCAAGGTCAGAGGTGAGCTAGGACATAGAGGAGCTTTTACAACAAAGACAAGGTAACCTGAAAGTCAAAAGATTATAGTTAATTAAAGAAGTCAGATATGTCAAGGGAAGGAATTTAGCGATTTTTCATGTACAGGGAGATGCAAGAGTCTGGGCTCACTGAAATAATTTCTGTGATATTCTCTTTCATAGTTTCCATGGGTTGTTTTTAGGGGTGAGGGTGAGTAAGATAAACTACTACTTAAAAGAGGGTCAGTGGGTCAATCTATAGCCTCTGCTACTATAGGCGGCCTCAGGGCCACAGTTGATTCTCATTGTCTCCCTCCTGTGCTATCCATTCTCAACTCTCACTCCTGGATAATACTCTGCTAGACCAGATGGCTTAGTTGGTAGGGGGACCCTGAACCTCATCCCTAAATGTTGTCAGCCCTGGTCATCATTTCTTTCTTATGTTGTATTTTACCATTTACTGTCAAAACTGGGAAAGGCAATTCCAAGAAATGCCCATTTTCCAATTTTTAAATCTTTTTCCTAGAGACATTTTTGGCTTCTCTGGTAGCTCAGCTGGTAAAGAATCCACCTGCACTGCAGGAGAACCTGGTTCAATTCCTGGGTCAGGAAAATCTGCTGGAAAGGGGATAGGTTACCCATTCTATTATTCTTGGGCTTCCTGGTGGCTCAGCTGGTAAAGAATCAGCCTGCAATGCAGAAGACTGCTGGAGTCCAACTCCAGCAGCCAGGTATTCAACCTGAAGAGGTGAACGGTGTTGGCAAATGAGACAGCTTCTCATTTTTCTTTTGGACTGCCTGTTTATTTCAAGTTTAAGATTCTCTTTTACACTTCTACAAAAGCATTAGGCCAGAGGTTTGACATTTTCAGATCCCCCTCTCCCAGATTTATTATCTCCATAAATCACTGTTGCTCTTCAAACCGAGTTCCTGCTTCAGTGATTCTCTCGGAATCAGCCTTATCATCTATTACCTTCCTCTTCTAATGTGTCCTATAGTTAACTTGTGATTACGTTGTAACTCATGCTACATTCCTCAGTTTACTACTTATCTTCCTAAGCCCTGTTTGCCCCCAACATCCTGAGCTCACTATCTCTTAAAAAGGCTTCTAGCTATAGTGTCTCTAAAAATTCCTAACTTCTATAAGCTATAGTAAAATATGCTAATTTTACAACATTCTTTAAATCTTTAACTTCAAACTATTTTAATTATTTCTAAGCCCTAAATTCAGTAAACTCCTTTGCCATAAACATTCTTCTCACAAATAGGCTTCAGATATCAATCCCTCCCATGGCCTCAAGCTGTGGCCTATGTGCTCATCCTGGAACACTCTTTTGTAAAAGACCTTGAATAAATGTCAATGATTAACTTTATGAATTATTTTTTGAGTAATGCTGCAGAAGGCTTTGTGCCTTCTCATGCTCCTCTCAAGAACAATAAGCACCTTAATATTCCTTTTCAGTCAACTCAGCCAAGGAGAGGAAAAACAAGTCAGAATTACAAGGCCTAACTCCTTCATCCCGGGATCTGTGCCTGCGGAATGAGGAGAGGGGGCCTGGGGCCATGCCTCCATTTTATCAGAAATGCCTAACGCAGCTCCCGACAGAAGACCTGGGTTATTTTTATCACCCCAATAGGAAACTCTGTACCCATTCAGCAATTATTATTTTGCTCTCTCTACCAGGCCCTGGAGGCCACCAATCTGCTTTCTTTCTCTATGGATTTACTTATTCTGGATATTTCAGATAAAAGGAGTCATACAATATGAGACCTTTGTATCTGGCATCTTTCACTGAGCACGTTCATGAAATTAGTATTTCATTCCTTAGGGAAAATTTCTGGCTGTGTTCAGTTCAGTTCAGTCACTCAGTGTGTCCAACTCTTTGTGACCCCATGAACCGCAGCACCCCAGGCCTCCCTGTTCATCACCAACTCCCGGAGTCCACCCAAACCCATGTCCATTGAGTCACTGATGCCATCCAATCATCTCATCCTCTGTCGTCCCCTTCTCCTCCTGCCCTCTAGCTGTGTAATTGATATTTAATTGCTCCATTCTTTTTTATGACTGAATAATGTTCCACTGTATATGTGTACCACAGTTTGTGTATCCTTTCATCCAGTGATGAGCATTTGGGTTATTTCCATGATTTTTAACTGGGAGTAGTGCGGTACATATTGGATTGCATGCACATATTGGTTTGGCTGAAAAGTAACATATTATGGGAAAACTTAGACTTTTTTGCCAACCCAATATATTTGTTTGAGTGTTTTCAATGATTCGGGAGTAGAATTGCTGAGTCATATAGTAATTCTGTTTATCCCCAAAACACATCCCAAAAAGCTTCCTAAAAGTCTGTCCTTGTCTCAGAATCAGCTTTTCAGGGAGCGTGACCTACAGTAGTATGAACAGTGTCTGATGAGAACTTATTTGTGCTACATGGAGTTCCATAGTTGGGAAAGGCTTCTCTTAAGAAGTGACATCTAAACTGAGAACAAATTCAATGTTTTATCCTTCTTTCCTTCATTCTCCCTTCCTTTCTTCAGAGCGATGGCATAGATTTTTTACACAGTATGTACTTTCAAAACTTTTGCATTTGAACCCTGAACTCATTGATAAGACAAAAAATATAAGCAGGGTATTAAGGCTCAAATTATTAATATCACAAAAGCATTATAGTGAGAACTTGGATTGGAAACAATATATTAGTAAAAACTATGGGAATTTTTTTAAATAACAATTTTGAAAGGAAACTTGACAAATGAGAGTGTGTAGAGAGAATATTGGTTATTTGGAAAATTGGAAGCACTTCCCTAGTGGTTCAGTGGTAAAGAATCTGCCTGCAGTGCTCGAAAGGCAGATTCAACCCCTGGGTCAGGAGGATCCCTGGAGAAGTCAATGGCAACCCACTCCAGTTTTCCTGCCTGGGAAATCCCATGGACAGATGAGCCTGGTGGGCCAGAGTCCATGAGGTCATAGAATAGTTGAACAAGACTTAGCAACTAAACAACAATATCATAATATTGATGGGTTACACAAATTCTTCCATTTACTTGAAAAAAAGGAGTGTTAAGTCAGCTTGGGTTGCTGTAAAAAAATATATATATATATATCATAAGTGGGGGTGGGGTGGGGGTTGAAAACAATGAAAATGTATTTCTCACAGTTCTACAGGCTGGAACTCTGAGATCTAAGTACCAGTGAAACTGTGAACCTCAGACTGGGACTCGAACCCATTACAATCACTCACCTGGTGTCTGAACTTATAGA
Source organism: Ovis aries (assembly GCF_016772045.2). Classification (NCBI taxonomy): domain Eukaryota; kingdom Metazoa; phylum Chordata; class Mammalia; order Artiodactyla; family Bovidae; genus Ovis; species Ovis aries. The sequence goes on from NC_056058.1 coordinate 12,145,820, forward strand.
GGCTCAGACTCTTTGTGTCTCTGCACAGATGGAATTCAGCAAGAGGGAAAGTAGTAGGCATGAAGTTGATCTGTTAATATAGGACACTTGTGAGAGATGCAAGCAGGCCATGTGGAGGGGACTCCACCCCAGGGATTGGTGGTGGTGGTGGTTTAGTTGCTAAGTCGTATCTGACTCTTGCCACCCCAAGGACTGTAAACTGACAGGCTCCTCTGTCCATGGGATTCTCCAGGCAAGAATACTGGAGTGGGTTGCCATTTCCTTCTCCAGAGGATCTTCCTGACCCAGGAATTGGACCCGTGTCTCCTGTGGCTCTTGCATTACAGGCGAATTCTTTACCTCTGAGCCACTAGGAAAGCCCTCCCAAGGATTAAATAGACTATATTTTTATAATCAAAAGAGAGTGGAGGAGAAGGAAAACACCTCTTTCTTCCTTTTTGTTCAAGTAGATGTTAGGCTTTTGTTACCAGCTCCCCCTTTGTATGGGGCAGAAGAGTGTCTGACTCTATGAGGTCAAACTAGGCCTGTCATAGCGCTTATTCACATCATCAGAAGATTGATAACATTTTTTTCTTTCACTTCATGACCTGGGGCATGTCTCATACTTTATACTTAAGCGAGCCTACTTCATTTCATGAGGTTCTGATAGCCTTCTTAAGCGATCATTAACTAACAAAGTTCGCTAGGTTTCTTTCCCTCTGTATCTGTAATCCCCTACCAGGATTTCAACAACTATCTGTATAACTATCCTGTTTCATCTCTTTAACCAGGATCATCAAGTTATCTTCCGGTTTGCAGGTTGTTTCCTTCTCATTGAGTCCTCACAGGGCAGAGGGCAGAGAGAAAAAGCAAGCTCTCTCGTGATTAACAAGGGTAAGAATCACGTCGTAAAGGCTTCATCTTCGATAGAAATGAGAGCTTCTATCGAGGATGTGAAGCACTGCTACAAAGATCAATAGACCATGTGTTTACAGAGAGAACTACTGGACTGGCTGAAAAGATCACTTGTGTTTTTCTGTAAGATATTATGGAAACAGTACAATATATAAGTTGCTCACAGAATAGACTCATCTGTCTTCCCCAAAACAGTCTCTGACATCAGTGGTCCATTCCTGGAAATTTAGTCTTCCTCAAGGAAATCTGTACACTCATTTAAAAAAAAAAAAAAAAGAACAACTAATGAAGCTACGTGAAAGACACAAAGGACTTTTCCGGCTCTAAGATTTGTTGATTAAACCTGTTAGTCCAAACTTAGTTCCAAAAGGTATCTCAAATATGGTTTTATTCACTTAACAATATTTGAGAGGCTCACTATGGTATAGACTTGCTATTTAAGACTAAGTTGGCCAAATATATATCTTGACTTCCAGTGAGCATACAGGGAAGGAAGTGAGTCGGGGAGAAGCAGGACTAGAAGAAACCTAAACAGGAGGCTTCAGATAATTTATCAATATAACCAAAGGTATTTAGGCAAATTAGCTTAATTTTATTTCATCCCTGCAGACCATATACACTTCCTTAGATTCTGAGAGTGTTAGCCTATGCAGTTCACACCCCTTTAAGGAGGAGGTGAACATTCTCAGTCTTGCTTTCCTTAAGCCTTGTGCAACAATGTGTTTTGCCTGAGATCTGGCCTTTCTTTAGGAGCTAATGATTACACAGCATAATGCCTTACTCATGGAAATGTTTTTCTTAGGCTCTAGGTTAATCATTATAATTGTAACAAATCTTGCCTAGGAACCTGTGTCTCAAGACTTGTAGCCCTGATAACACAGCAACAGTATATCTTGCCCAGAGAGGTTGCCCAGAACCCATTGTCTCTGGCTAATCTTGTGCCAAAGTTATCTCAGGATGTATGCCTTGGGAAAGGGTCTGATGGAACTCTTTCAACCTTGTGGTATTTTTATTGATTCCCAACAGCCAGTTGAAAAGTATATAATGCCCCACTTAAACTAGCGATGCGGGCACTTTTGTGCCCCTTCCAGTGATTTTGTTGGAAGCTTTCTCTATCACTGTTACTTTAATAAACTTTACTGCACAAAGCTCTGAGTGACTAGGACTGTGTCTTTTGGTCCCGGACTGAAATCATCTCTTCTGGGGCCACGAACCTGTTTGACACTGGTCTCAATGCTAAGCTATTAATTCTAAATTTCCTGTAGTAAATAAAACAAAATTTGAATGACATATTAATTTTGAAGAGAGTTTTCAGTGAACACAATGTCACTGCTTTATATAATTGGCATTATCTCATTTTTATTTTCTTAAATTAAAAAATGTATTTGTTTATTTATTTGACTCCATCATGTCATAGCTGTGACTAACAGGATCTTGCATTGTGGCCTATGGGCTTCTCCCTAGTTGTGGCTTAGCTGTTCCATGGCATGTGGGATCTAGCTCCCTGACCAGGGATTGAACCCATGACCCATGTCCTCTGCATTGGAAGGTAGATTCTTAACCACTGGACCACCAGGGAAGTCCTATCTCTTTTTTATTTTAATTGAGGCATAATATAATAACATAATAACATGAAAAAATCTTAAACACATGAAGAGCTTTTACTAATATATATCTTCATAGCTACTCACCTCGACGAAGATATAAAACACTTCCATCACCCAGAATGTGTCTTTGTGACCTTTCTCAGTCAACATTTCCCACATCCAAACTACCCACTACTCTGACTCCTACGTCCGTCAGTGAATTTCCCTGCTCCTAGATTTCATAAAAATGGCATCATATAATGTATACACTTTCATGAAAATCTAACTTATGTCTGAGGTTTGTCAATGTTGTTGTGCATAGGAGCATTTGTTCTTTTCATATTAATGTGGAATTTTCTGTATTTTGGTGTGCTGTATTTTGTTTATCCATCTAGCACTGATGGGCATTTGAATTATTTCCACTGTGGTGCTATCTTTCATATGCTGCTGTAAACATTTTCAGACATGTTTTGTGAATATAAGCACTCATTTCAGTCAGGTATATACCTAAGAGCAGGAGGGCTATGATGTAGAGTAGGAGTATAATTAGATTTAGTGCATGTGCCAGTTTCCAAAGTAACTGAATCCATTTATGCTCCAGTATAAATATCCTAGTACACTAGTAGTATATGAAAGTCCCCATTGCTCCATGTCTTTGCCAGCCCTTGGTATTTTTAATCTTTTGAACTTTAGCCATTCTGATGGGTGAATTGATGATTTTTTTCCAGGAGGGAGAGGGGCACATAGTGTGCCAGGCGGGATCTTATTTCCTCAACCAGGAATCCAATCCAGGGCCCCTGCAGTGGAAGTAGAGAGTCTTAACCACTGGACAACTAGGGAAGTCCCAGTGATTATCTTGATATGCCTAATGGTATATGAAAGAGACTGACAATGAACATCTTTGCATGAAATGTTCTGTTGGTGTCCCTAATTTTCTTGAAGAGATCTCTAGTCTTTCCCATTCTATTGTTTTCCTCTATTTCTTTGCACTGATCACTGAGGAAGGCTTTTCTATCTCTCCTTGCTATTCTTTGGAACTCTGCATTCAAATGGGTATATCTTTCCTTTTCAGAAAGTGCCTCCTCAGACAGCCATTTTGCTTTTTTGCATTTCTTTTTCTTGGGGATGGTCTTGCTCCCTGTCTCCTGTACAATGTCACAAACCTCCATCCATAGTTCATCAGGCACTCTGTCTATCAGATCTAATCCCTTAAATCTATTTCTCACTTTCACTGTATAATCCTAAGGGATTTGATTTAGGTCATACCTGAACGGTCTAGTGGTTTTCCCTAACTTCTTCAATTTAAGTCTGAAACTATACAAAAAATGTCTGAAGCTATACAAAAACTATACAAAAAAGATCTTCATCACCCAGTTAATCACAATGGTATAATCACTCACCTAGAGCCAGACATCCTGGAATGCGAAGTCAAGTGGGCCTTAGGAAGCATCACTATGAACAAAATTAGTGGAGGTGATGGAATTCCAGTTGAGCTATTTCAAATCCTGAAAGATGATGCTGTGAAAGTGCTGCACTCAATATGCCAGCAAATTTGGAAAACTCAGCAGTGGCCACAGGACTAGAAAAGTTCAGTTTTCATTCCAATTCCAAAGAAAGGCAATGCCAAAGAATGCTCAAACTACCACACAATGGCACTCATCTTACACACACTAGCAAAGTAATGCTCAAAATTCCCAAGCCAGGCTTCAACAGTAGGGAACCATGAACTTCCAGATGTTCAAGCTGGTTTTAGAAAAGGCAGAGGAACCAGAGATCAATTTGCCAACATCTGTTGAATCATAGAAAAAGCAAGAGAGTTCCAGAAAAACATTGATTTATGCTTTATTGACTATACCAAAGCCTTTGACTGTGTGGATTACCACAAACTATCGAAAATTCTTAAAGAGATGGGAATACCAGACCACCTGGCCTGCCTCCTGAGAAATCTGTATGCAGGTCAGGAAGCAACAGTTAGAACTGGACATGGAATAACAGACTGGTTCCAAATAGGAAAAGGAGTACATCAAGGCTGTATATTGTCACCCTGCTTATTTAACTTATATGCAGAGTACATTATGAGAAGCGCTGGGCTGGATGAAGCACAAGCTGGAATCAAGGTTGCCAAGAGAAATATCAATAACCTCAGATATGCAGATGACACCACCCTTATGGCAGAAAGGGAAGAAGAACTAAAGAGCCTCTTGAAGAAAGTGAAAGAGGAGAGTGAAAAGGTTGGCTTAAAGCTCAAAATTCAGAAAACAAAGATGATGGCATCTGGTCCCATCACTTCATGGGAAATAGATGGAGAAACAGTGGAAACATTGTCAGACTTTATTTTCCTGGGCTCCAAAGTCACTGATGATGGTGACTGCAACCATGAAATTAAAAGACGCTTACTCCTTGGAAGAAAAGTTATGACCAACCTACACAGCATATTAAAAAGCAGAGACATTACTTTGCCAACAAAGGTCCACCTAGTCAAGGCTATGGTTTTTCCAGTGGTCATGTATGGATGTGAGAGTTGGACTATAAAGAAAGCTGAGAACTGATGAATAGATGCTTTTGAACTGTGGTGTTGGAGAAGACTCTTGAGAGTCCCTTGGACTGCAAGGAAATCCAACCAGTCCATCCTAAAGTAAATCAGTCCTGAATATTCATTGGAAGGACTGATGCTGAAGCTGAAACTCCAATACTTTGGCCACCTGATGTGAAGAACTGACTCATCTGAAAAAACCCTGATGCTGGGAAAGATTGACGGAGGGAAAAGGGGTCAACAGAGGATGAGATTGTTGAATGGCATCACTGACTCAATGGACATGAGTTTGAGTAAACTCCAGGAGTTGGTGATGAACAGGGAGGCCTGGCATGCTGCAGTCCATGGGGTCGCAAAGAGTTGAACACAACTGAGCGACTGAACTGCACTGAACTGAACTGTAGAATGAACATTTCTGCACAGGAAAGAGATCATAAATTTCACTAAAGGAAGTTCTTGAGAATCAGTTGCTTTTGTCTTATTTTTTATTACTTATTTTTTATCTTATTTTTCATTATACTGGGTATTCACTGTTACAGGCTGGCTTTCTCTAGTTGTAGCTAGCAGGGGCTGCTTTCTAACTGTCATTGGATGGCTTCCCATTTCAATGGCTTCTTTTGTTTTGGAGCATAGACTCGAGGTGCACTGACATCATTGGTTGCAGCACATGGCCTCAGTCGCTGCGGCTCATGAGCTCTAGATCATGGCCTCAGTCGTTGTGGTGCTCAAGCTTAGTTGCTCCTCAGTATGTGGAATCTCCTTGGACCAGGGATCAAACACACATCCCCTGCATTGGCAGGCATATTCTTATCCACTAAGCCATCAGAGAAGTCCAAGAATCAGTTGCTTTAGAAAGTGAAAACTTAGAAAAAGCTCAAGCTATGGTATTTCAGAAAAACAGGGACAAAGCATACACTCAATGAAATTGAAGATTAGGTATTTCTGATTGCCAGTATATTTATATAGGTTATTACAGTGATTCTCCCATCCCAACATCCATGTCTCCTCACAAGGACAAGAAAGACCTGCTGGCAAGTTTCCTCAGGGCCCCATTCATATCCCTGTTCCTCAAGCTGTAGATGAAGAGGTTCAGCATGGGGATGACCACGGTGTACCTCATTGAGGCAATTTCCTGCTCTGAGAAGGAAGGGGAGAACTGAGATGCACTCCTAATCCTGTCCCATAGAATAAGGAAATGACTGTTAGGTGAGACCCACAGTACACAGAAAGCTTTGTACTTCCCCTCCACCAAAGAGATGTTCAATATGGAGGAAATAATCTTAGTGTAAGAGAAAAGGATCCCAGCAAGTGGAGGAATTCCCAGCAATCCAGTCACAGAATACAGCATGATGTAATTGCTGAGAGCATCCAAACAGGCAGACTTGAGCACTGCAGCAAATTCACAGAAGTTCAGAATTTCCATGTGCGGGGAGAATGAGAGATGCAATATCATCAGACTGTGCAAGAGGCTGACTAGGACACTGAGAGACCTAGAGACTAGAGCCAGCAGGGCACACAGGTGGGGACTCATGGTGACTGTGTAGTGCAAGGGGTGGCATATGGCCACATAGTGGTCATCAGCCATCACAGTCAGGAGGAAGTTGTCCAAATACCCAAAAACCAAGAAAAAATACATCTGGATGATACAGCCTTCATAGGTGATAACTTTGCTCTGTGTCTGGATATTTGCTAGCATTTTTGGAATTACAGTGGAATTGAAACAAATATCAGAAAGAGACAGGTGGGAGATGAAAAAGTACATTGGGGGTAGAGGTGGGGGTCAGAGCTGACAGTGAGGATGATGAGGTTCCCAAGCACCAGGACCAGGTACATAGACAGGAAAAGCCTGAAGAGGAGGGGCTGCTGGTCTGGATCTTCTGAGTCCCAAGAAGAGGAATTTTGAGACAACCTTTTGGTTTTCTGCATCCATGTAGCTGATCACTGTGCCAGGTAACCAACAAAGCAAAGCTAATTCAAACAAACAGGAGTCCCCAAATATAAAGAAACTTTATCCTATTAATGAACACCCCCCAAAAATGGACATGAGTTTGAGCAAACCCTGGGAAACAGTGAAGGATAGGGAAGCCTGGTACGCTGACGTCCATGAGGTTGCAAGGAGACACGACTGAGTGACCAAACAATCAGAAAAACGAGGAAAAAACCCCACACATTTTGACTGACAATCTAATATTCCTTCCCTGAGAGCATGATAAACACCATTATCTTGTACAGCTATTATTTTAGGGAAAATGTCTTCCTTTCTTCTTTTTCACAAATGAGTCGCTGCCTTCAAGACCATCAACCTTTGTGGTGTCCAGCTCAGCTTCAGCCTATTTCAGGTGTAGCATGTCAATGGCTTGAACGTTCTTCCTTCTTTGAGGTGGAGTTTTCCCCTTGGATAATTCTGCTTTTTCCAAAATTTCTGTAGTAGTCGAGCAGCTCCATGTGTGTTGATAGTGCACTTACCCCACTTTGCTCTGTGGCCCTACCCCTGACAACAACGAATTTGATCAGAAAGTGGTGTCTGGCCGAATCTGGCCATCTCAAGGATTGCCAGGTTTGTCAATATGGGAGAATCTAATTTTAAGCGTTCCAGGAATCTGAGAACAGGCAGGCAGAAAAGTTTTTGAGTACCATCGTTTTGAGTGGGTAACCATCGCCAGCCTCTCCCTTCTGCCCTCCAAATCCAGAACTATCACTTGCCCCAAAACTCGCCTCCAAAACTATATCCGGCTATAGGCTCCGCCTTCTGCTCGCAGTTCTGGCCTCAGCCGCTTAAGCTGGGCCTGCTTCTGCCTGCAGTCCACGTTCTGAGCTGACCTAGGGGTCCCGCCCCAACGCGACTAAAACTACCGTATCGCTGCTAACAGGGGAACTTGCCAATCAATCGAACTTGAATGGCAGCCAGCGTCCTGGAACCCCGCCCCTCTACAGCCACGGCACTAGGCGGAAGTGGCGTCACTGGCTCGCGACAGCATTAGGCGGACGTGGCGTCACTGGCTCGCGACAGCATTTTGGTCGGGCTGGTCTATGCCTGGTGGGAAGAGGTAGGCTAGTCGTCCTGTGTTTCACATTGTTGTGGGTGAGTCTTGCCTGGAGGCAGGGTTCTTGGATGCACCGAGGTCGTTATACAGCATGTTGGGCCTGGCTTCCTAGGGGACTCCTGAGAGAGCCCTGGCCCCTTTCGCGTCCGCGGGATCTGAGTCACCGTCGGGTGTTAAGTGCTGTGAGGGCGCGTCTGCGGGGTGTCGACATTCACTGTGCTTCCCTATTCAAAAGCCTCCAATGAGTTCTTTGTGACTTTCGTCCACGAGGAAAAGAATTTCCGCTGTTCTAGTGTGCGTTGCTCCGTCCCCCACGTCCTCTGGTTGTTAAGAACCTGGCTACACTGCCCTATTGCTCAGAGTATTGGGGAGAGTTGGTTTAAACGCCTGCTTCTTTTGTATGAAAAATAATGTTTCGCCAAACAATTTGGCTTTCTCTTTGCACGTTGTTTTTTAATATTTCATAGAGGTACAGATTCTTCGGATATCAAGGCTGCGCGTATTACTCTGTTTAAATGTATGTAGATTACAGAACTTGTTTTCAAAACACACACACCCCGAGAGCAGTTAACTCATCTGAAATACCTAGGGTCGTAAGATCCCACAGTCAGACTCGGGTCTCCAGGAGATACGGTGGAGGCTTTTTGATACAAGTTCAAGAATAAGAAACCATAAATAACTTGTTTGGATTAAATGTATATTTCCCCACATTATGTGATTGTGTAACGCCTAGAACCTCAATAAAATGTGACCTTCCAGTACAGTGAATGTTCGTTGTCGTAGATTCATTTAGTTTTAGTATTTTCCATGCTTATTCTCTCCTCGATTTACAAATACACTGTGGTGAGCTGTTTGAGAATAAGTTGAAAATAAGTCGCATACATGATGACTTGCCTTTTAAATACCTTCTTCTAAAGGTCTGGGCATTATCCTACTAAATATCAGAATTCCATCATTTCACATAAGAAAGGTAAAAATAATATTTTGAAGTATCTACTATAATAAATTAGCCTCTCCACATGGTTCCAAAATGTGTTTTTGGTACTTTGGGGATCTAGAACCCAATCAGGGCTTATATGTGACAACTGTTAATGCCTTTTAGTCTTTTTTTTAACCGAAATCACCTGCCATTGTTTGTCTATTAAGTTCATTATATTGACACTTTGAGGAGTCACACATTGTTTAAAAAGTCACAGTTTTTTATTTGTGGTTTTATATTCACAGTATGTTTAAGTTTTCCTTCATGTCGTGTAGTTTCTGTTAGTTGGTAATTGGTTGAGAGCCATGGCTGGCCAACTTATTGTCTGAAGAGGCCCAGATAGTTAGTGCTTGATGTGTCCGAGCAATAAGGTATGGGATTACTCAACTCTGCCTTAGTAGCAGAATAATACTGTCGACTTAGGGAAACAAATGGGCATATCTGTGATCCAAAGAACTTTATTTACAAAAATACACCTATGACCAAAATGTGCCAACTCCTGGTATATTCTACTGGTTATTTCTTACGCATATTTTGAAGGTGATGTTGTGTACATCAAGTTGGATTCCATCAGGAAATGTAAATTTAGGACATCCCTTGGTTGTGTTGCTAAGTAGGACTACTAGCTTAAGCTAGGAATCATCAGAGTTTTCTATTTTAAAGGTAGACTTTCCTATAGAGTAAAGTCCTATGTGTGGTGATATTCTGATCCTCAGAATAACTTGTTTCCCAGCACCTTCCTATAATTTCTTTTAGCATCTGTTATTGTGTGAATAAACTTCTCCGTATATTGTTGCATCTTTCACACTGGAACAAAACCATATAAATGTGAGGAATGTGGTAAAGCCTTCATCTTGTTTTCTTTACTTACTTTACATATCGAAACCCATGATAGAAAGTTTTCATGTGAACACTGTGGTGACATTTTTGTTAGAGCTGAGATTAGGACGCATTGAAAATCTCACATTGGAGAGAGTCGTTTTTTATGTAAGCAATGTGGAAAATACTTTAAATGTTCCTTATGCCTTCAGTGTCACAAAAATTTCACTCTGGATTAAAACCCTACAAACGTGAAAAATGTGGGAAAGCCACATTTGTTGATTGGGTTGTTTGATTTTCTTTTTTGATAGTGAGCTCCATAACCTGTCTGTATATTTCGGAGTCTAACCCTTCTGTATTGCTTTCTTACAAAATTTTTTGCTCCCAGTTGGAGGGTTGCCTTTTTATCTTCTATATAGTTTCCTTTGCTTTGAAAAGTCTTTTAAGTTTAACTAGGTCCCATTCAATTTCTTAAATTTTCAGTAATTTACTAGGTAGGTCAAAAAAGATCTTATCATGACTTATATCGAAGAGTGTTTCTCCTTTGTTTTCCTCTAAAAATTTTATAGTGTCTTGGCCTATGTTTAGGGCTTTAATCCATTTTGACTTTATTTTTGTGTAGAGTGTTAGGAAGTGTTCTAATTTCATTCTTAAAGAACAGAAATGGTATGGACCTAACAGAAGCAGAAGATATTAAGGAGAGGTGGCAAGAATACACGGAAGAACTGTACAAAAAAGATCTTCATGACCCAGATAATCATGATGATGTGATCACTAATCTAGAGCCAGACATCTTGGAATGTGAAGTCAAGTGGGCCTTAGGAAGCATCACTATGAACAAAGCTAGTGGAGGTGATGGAATTCCAGTTGAGCTGTTTCAAATCCTGAAAGATGATGCTGTGAAAGTACTGCACTCAATATGCCAGCAAATTTGGAAAACTCAGCAGTGGCCACAGGACTGGAAAAGATCAGTTTTCATTCCAATCCCAAAGAAAGGCAATGCCAAAGAATGCTCAGACTACCGCACAATTGCATTCATCTCACATGCTAGTAAAGTAGTGCTCAAAATTCTCCAAGCCAGGCTTCAGCAATATGTGAACCGTGAACTCCCTGATGTTCAAGCTGGTTTTAGACAAGGCAGAGGAACCAGAGATCAAATTGCCAACATCCGCTGGATCATGGAAAAAGCAAGAGAGTTCCAGAAAAACATCTATTTCTGCTTTATTGACTATGCCAAAGCCTTTGACTGTCTGGATCACAATAAACTGTGGCAAATTCTGAAAGAGATGGGAATACCGGACCACCTAACCTCCCTCTTGAGAAATCTGTATGCAGATCAGGAAGCAACAGTTAGAACTGGACATGGAACAACAGACTGGTTCCAAATAGGAAAAGGAGTACATCAAGGCTGTATATTGTCACCCTGCTTATTTAACTTCTATGCAGAGTACATCATGAGAAACTCTAGACTGGAAGAAACACAAGCTGGAATCAAGATTGCCGGGAGAAATATCAATAACCTCAGATATGCAGATGACACCACCCTTATGGCAGAAAGTGAAAAGGAGCTGAAAAGCCTCTTGAAGAAAGTGAAAGAGGAGAGTGAACAAGTTAGCTTAAAGCTCAACATTCAGAAAACGAAGATCATGGCATCCGGTCCCATCACTTCATGGGAAATAGATGGGGAAACAGTGGAAACAGTGTCAGGCTTTATTTTTTTGGGCTCCAAAATCACTGCAGATGGTGACTGCAGCCAGGAAATTAAAAGACGCTTACTCCTTGGAAGAAAAGTTATGACCAACCTAGATAGCATATTCAAAAGCAGACACATTACTTTGCCAACTAAGGTCTTTCTAGTCAAGGCTATGGTTTTCCCAGTGGTCATGTATGGATGTGAGAGTTGGACTGTGAAGAAGGCTGAGCACCGAAGAATTGCTGCTTTTGAACTGTGGTGTTGGAGAAGACTCTTGAGAGTCCCTTGGACTGCAAGGAGATCCAACCAGTCCATTCTGAAGGAGATCAACCCTGGGATTTCTTTGGAAGGAATGATGCTAAAGCTGAAGCTCCATTACTTTGGCCACCTCATGAGAAGAGTTGACTCATTGGAAAAGACTCTGATGCTGGGAGGGATTGAGGGCAGGAGGAGAAGGGGGCAACTGAGGATGAGATGGCTGGATGGCATCATGGACTCGATGGACGTGAGTCTGAGTGAACTCTGGGAGTTGGTGATGGACAGGGAGGCCTGGTGTGCTGGGATTCCTGGGGTCACAAAAAGTTGGACACGACTGAGCGACTGAACTGAACTGAACTGATCCAGATTTCTCAGCACCACTAATTGAAGAGTCTGGTTTTTATTCGTCAGATATTCTTCCCTTTGTCACAGATTAGGTAACCAAAGGTGGGTGTGTTTATCTCTGGGCAAGAATACAAAGAAGAACTATACAAAAAAGGTCTTAATAACCCAGATAACCATGATGGTGTGGTCACTCATCTAGAGCCAGATATCCTGGAATGTGAGGTCAAGTGGGTCTTAGGAAGCATTACTACACAGCTAGTGGAGGTGATGAAATTCCAGCTGAGCTGTTTAAAATTCTAAAAGATGATGCTATTAAAGATGATGATGCTCCATTCAATATACCAGCAAACTTAGAAAACTCAGCTGTGGCCACAGGACTGGAAAAGGTCAGTTTTCATTCCAATCCTAAAAAAAGACAATGCAGAAAATGTTCAAAGTGCAGCACAATTGCACTCATCTCACACACTAGTAAAGTAATGCTCAAAATTCTCCAAGCTAGGCTTCAATAGTACCTGAACTGAGAACTTCCAGATGTTCAAGCTGATTGAGAAAACGCACAGGAACCAGAGATCAAGTTGCCAACATCCATTGGATCATAGAAAAATCAGGGGGATTCAAGAAAAACATCTAATTCTGCTTTATTGACTACGCGAAAGCGTTTGCCTGTGTAGGTCCCAACAAACTGTGAAAAGTTCTTAAGGAGACGGGAATACCTTACCTGCCTCCTGAGAAATCTGTATGCAAGTCAAGAAGCAACAGTTAGAACCGGACATGGAATAACAGACTGGTTCCAAATTGGGAAAAGGCTGTATATTGTCACCTTGCTTATTTAACTTATATGCAGAGTACTTCATGTGAAATGCTGGACTGGATGAAGCACAAGCTGGAATCAAGATTGCTGGGAGAAATATCAGTAATCTCAGATATGCAGATGACACCACCCTTATGGCAGAAAGTGAAGAGAAACTAAAGAGCCTGTTAATGAAAGTGGAAAAGGAGTGTGAAGAAGCTTGCTTAAAACTCAACATTCAGAAAACAAAGATCATGGCATCCGGTCCCATCATTTCATGGCAAATAGATGGGGAAACAGTGACAGACTTTATTTTCTTGGGCTCCAAAATCACTGTAGATGTGACTGCGGCTGTGAAATTAAAAGACACTTGCTCCTTGGAAGAAAAGCTATGACCAACCTAGACAGCATATTAAAAAGCAGACTTTACTGACAAAAGTCCGTGTCATCAAAGCTATGGTTTTTCCAGTAGTCATTATGGATGGATGTGAGAGCTGGACCATAAGGAAAGCTGAGCACTGAAGAATTGATGCTTTTGAACTGTGGTGTTGGTGAAGACTCTTGAGAGTCCCTTGGACAGCAAGGAGATCAAACCAGTCGATCCTAAAGGAAATCAACACTGAATATTCATTGGAAGGACTGATGCTGAAACCCCCATACTTTGACCACCTGATGCAAAGAACTGACTCAGTGGAAAAGACCCTGATGCTGGGAAAGATTGAAGGCAAGAGGATAAGGGTTCGACAGAGGATGAGATGGTTGGATAGCATCACTGACTCGATGGACATGAGTTTGAGCAAGCTCCAAGAGTTGGTGCTGGACAGGGAGGCCTGGCATGCTGCAATCCATGAGGTCACAAACAGTTGGACAGGACTGAGCAACTGGACTGAATTGTCCATGAAACATTAATCTAAGAAATTTTTGGAATTGTATTTGAGCCATATTGGAGGATTAGCCCTGGAAGAACATCACAGAAAGCCTTTGTTTAGTGTGTATTTGTGTGTTTATTTATTTATTTGGGGCTTTTCTGGTAACTCAGTAGTAAAGAATCCTCCAAGGCAGGAGACTGGGTTCAATCCCTGGGTCGGGAAGATCCCCTGGAAAAGGAATTTGCAGCTCATTCCAGGAGTCTTGGTTGGAGAATCCCATAAACAGAGGAGCCTGGTGGGCTACAGTCCATGGCGCTGCAAGTGTCAGACATGACTTAGCCACTAAACTACCACCATCATTTATTTATGTATATTTTTGTCCCCACCATGGTGGGACATTATGTGGGATATTATCTCCCGGAGGCATGCACGATCTTATTACCCCAACAGGAATTGAACCCCTGACCTCTGCAGTGGAAGCTTCCCTGTGCTTCCCTATCTGTTTGAGTTTGCTCAAACTTGCGTCCATTGAGTCAGTTATACCATCCAACCATCTCATCCTCTGTTGTCCCCTTCTCCTCTTGCCCTCAATCTTTCCCAGCATCAGAATCTTTTCCAGTGCCTCTGAATAATATTTCATTTTTGAATATTTTCCTTCCATTCATGTGTTGATGGACACTTAGGTTGCTTCCATAACTTGCCTGCTGTAAATAACGTTGCTATGAACATTGGGGTGCATGTATATTTTTAAATTACTGTTTTCGTTTTCTTTGGATATACACCCAAAGAAATGGAATTGCTAGGTCATGGTGTAGTTTCTTGAGGAATCCCCATACTATTTTCCGTAGTGGCTGCACCAATTTACATTCCCACCAGCAGAATACCAGTGTTCCCCTTTCTTCACAGTCTGGCCAAATTTGTTATTTGTGATCTTTTTGATGACCATTCTCCATGAAGCGATAGCTCACTGCAGTTTTGATTTGCATTTCTCTAACGATAAGTGACCTTGAGAATCGTCTCATGAACCTGTTGGCCATCTGTGTGTGTTCCTTGGAAAAATGTCTTCAAGTCTTCTGTTCATTTTTTTAATAGGATTATTTGGGTTTTTTTTTTAATCTTAAGTTGTATGAGCTATTTACATATTTTGTACTTTATTATTGGTCATATCATTTGCAGATATTTTCTGCCATTCAGTAGATGGTCTTTACGTTTTTTTTTTCTTTACATTTTTTGATTGTTTATTTTGCTTTACAAAAGCTTTTACATTTACTTAAATTCCATTTGTTTATCTTTGCCTCTGTTTTCTTTGCCTTAGGAGACAGAGCCAAAAGCATTCTGCTAATATGTATGTCAAAGAGCGTTCTGTGTATGTTTTCTTCTAGGAGTTTTATGGTTTCTGGTGGTGGTTTAGTCACTATGTCATGTCCGACTCGTGTGACCCCATAGACTGTAGCCTGCCAGGCTCCTCTGTCCATGGAATTCTCCAAGCAAGAACACTGGAGTGGGTTGCCATTTCCTTATCCAGATTATCTTCCCAACGCAGAAATCAAACCCAGGTCTCCTGCCTTGCAGGCAGATTCTTTACTGACTGAGCTACAAGGGAAGCCCAAGTTTCTAGTCTTGTATTTAGGTCTTTAATCCGTTTTGAGCTTTTTTTCATACATGGTATGTGAAAATATTCCAATTTTATTCTTTTACATGAGCTGTCCAGTGTTTTCAGCACCATTTGTTAGCCATACTGTCTTTTCTACATTGTGTATTTTTGACTGCATTGTAGGAGATTAGTTGACTCTAAGTGTGTGTGTTTATTTTTTGGCTCTTTATACTATTCCGTTCATCTATGAGTCTGTTTTCGTATCAGTTTTATATGGTTTTCATTGCTGTAGCTTTGTAGTGTACTGTAGAACCTGCCTGCCAGTGAGGGAGACATCAAAGACACAGGTTTGCTTCCAGGGTTGGGAAGATCCCCTGGGAAAGGAAATGGCAACCCGCTCCAATATTCTTGCCTGGGATATCCCATGGACAGAGGAGCCCATGGGGTCGCAGAGTTGAACACTACTGTGCACACACACACAAACAAACTTGTGTAGTTCGAAGTCAATGACTGTGATACCCCTAGCTTTGTTCTTTGTTGTCTATACTGCCTTGGCTCTTCAGAGTAATTTAAAATAATTTAAGAATTTTTTTTCTAGTTCTGTGAAAAATATCATGAGTGCTTTCCTACGGGTTACATTAAATTTCTGGTTGCTTTGGGTAGTATGGAATTTTAACTGTATTGATTCTTTCAGTCCATGAGCACAGGATATCTTTCCACTTCTTTGAATATCATCTTCAATTTCCTACACTGTTATATAGTTTTCAGAGTATAGGTCTTTTTTTGGTTAAATTTATTTCTAGTAACTGAATTCTTTTTTTCAAAGGAACTTCTTTTTTCTGCTTTCTTTCTCTGGTAATTCATTATTAAGGTATAGAAAAGAAACAGATTTCTTTAGATTAATCCTGTATACTGCCACTTTACTGAATCCATTTATTAGTTCTAATAGTTTTTTGATGGTGACTTTAGGGTTTTTTTTTGTATATAATACCATGTAATCTTCAAAGAGTGGCAATTGTACTTCTTCCTTTCCAATCTGGATGCCTTTGTTTCTTTCTCTCATCTGATAGCTGTGGCTGGGACATCCAATACTGCATTAAAGAGAAGGGATGAGAGTGGGCATTCTTGTCTTACTTCTGATTTTCAATGAAAAACTTTCTGTATTCCATTGAGTTTGATGTTAGCTGGGGCTTGTCATAAATGGCCTTCATTATGTTGAGATGTGTACCCTCTATACCAACTTTGATGAGAGTCTTTATCGTGAAAAGATGGTGAATTTATTCAGTGTTTTTCCTGCATTAATTGAAATTATCTGTGATTTTTAGTATCCTTTTATTAATGTAGTATATGACATTGCTTGATGATCAGATTTGGAACCATTCTTTCATCCCTGGAATAAATCTCACTTGATCATTGTGAATAATCCATTTTGTAGACTGTTGAATTCTGTTTGCTAATATTTTGCAGAGAATTTTTGTATCTCTATACATAAGAAATATTGGCCTATAATCTTTTTTTTTAAATATACACTGCCCCTTTCAGGTTTTAGCATCAGGGTAATCATGGTCTCATAGAAAGAATTTGGGAGTATTTCCACCTCTTTGGTTTTTGGGAATAGACATTAAGGGACTTCCCTGGTGGGCCAGTGTTTAAGACTATTTCAGTGCAGAGGGCACTGATTCAATCCCTGGTGGT
Organism: Ovis aries; assembly: GCF_016772045.2. Classification (NCBI taxonomy): domain Eukaryota; kingdom Metazoa; phylum Chordata; class Mammalia; order Artiodactyla; family Bovidae; genus Ovis; species Ovis aries. Next base: position 12,162,919 of record NC_056058.1, read on the forward strand.
CAGAGAACTGGGATCCCATATGCTGTGTGGCACGAGCTTATGTATTCAGCCTTCTTTATATGTGGGATAGAATTCTCCTGTGCAGCTGCCTTGCCTGCACTTTTAATTTGGGGGAATTTTGATTGCTGATTCAGTTTCAACATTAGTAATCAGTCTACTTAGATTATCCATGCATTCCTATTCAGTTTTCAAAGGTTTTGTAATTCTAGATACATATTTCTTCTAGTTGTTCAATTTATTGACGTATAACTTTACAGTATACTTTCTTTTTTCTCATAGTATTCCCTTTTGATTATTTCTCTGTGTGTGGAATCAGTTATAATTTCTCCTCTTTCATTATTTATTTTGCTTATTTGGGTCTTCTTTTTTCCTTAATGAGACAGGCTAAAGCCTTATGAACACTAATGATCTTTTCAAAAGACCTGCTTTGGGGTTCACTGATCTTTTCTAATGTAGGGGGAGTGGGGTTCTCTATTTTATTTTCTCTCTGATGTTTATTACTTCTTTCCTTCTGCTAACTTAAGGCTTTGTTCTTTTTCTAATTCCTTTGAATGGTAAATTAGGTTGTTTACTTGAGATTTTTCTTAACATCTTGAGATAGGCCTGTATCATTATAAAATCCCCTCATCATGACTACTTCTGCTGCATCCCATCAATTTAGGGACGTTTTGTTTCTATTTTCATGTGTCTTGAGGTATTTTCCAATTTCTTCGTTGACCTGTTCATTTTGTAGTAACATGTTGTTTGGTCTCCACATATATGTTGTTTGGTCTCCACATATTTGTTCTTTTCCCATTTTTTTTCTGTAATTGATTTCTTTGTTTCACAGCATTGTAGTCAAAAAATTTTTTTGATATTATCTCTGTCCATTAAATTTGTTGAGCAGACATGTCATCTGTCTTGGAGAACATTCCATGTGCACTTGTGATGAATGTTTATGTCTCTGTTTTGGGTTGGAATATGCTGTAGGTATCTATTAAGTCCAAGTGGCCAAATGCGTCTTAAGACTACTGTTTTATTCTGGATTTTCTGTCTGGATGATCTGTCCACTGCTACTGCTGCTGCTGCTAAGCCACTTCAGTCGTGTCTGACTCTGTGCGACCCCAGAGATGGCAGCCCACCAGGCTCCCCCGTCCCTGGGATTTTCCAGGCAAGAACACTGGAGTGAGTTGCCATTTCCTTCTCCAATGCATGAAAGTGAAAAGTGAAAGTGAAGTCGCTCAGTCGTGTCTGACTCCCAGCAACCCCATGGACTGCAGCCTACCAGGCTCCTCCATCCATGGGATTTTCCAGGCAAGAGTACTGGAGTGGGGTGCCACTGCCTTCTCTAGTCCACTGATGCTGCTGCTGCTAAGTCGCTTCAGTCGTGTCCGACTCTGTGCGACCCCATAGACGGCAGCCCACCAGGCTCCGCTGTCCCTGGGATTCTCCAGGCAAGAACACTGGAGTGGGTTGCCATTTCCTTCTCCAAGGCATGAAAGTGAAAAGTGAAAGTGAAGTCGCTCAGTTGTGTCCGACTGTTCGCGACCCCATGGACTGCAGCTTACCAGGCTCCTCCATCCATGGGATTTTCCAGGCACGAGTACTGGAGTGGGTTGCCATTGCCTTCTCCACCACTGATGGTAATTGGATATTAAAATTCCCTATTATTATTGTATTACTCTCAATGTCTCCCTTTCTGTCTGTAAATACGTACTTTATTTATTTAGCTTCTCCTGTATTAATACACATATGTTAACAGCTGTTACATTCTCTTGTGTTAATGCCTTTATCATTACATAATGTCCTTTGTCTTTTATTCAGACTTTGTCTTAAAGTCTACTTTGTCTACTCTGAGTATTGCTACTCCAAATTCCTGTTTGTTTGCCTTTGCATGGACTATCTTTTTTCTGTCCTTTCACTTTCAGTCTGTATGTGTGTCTTTAGCTTTTCTAATTTGTGATTACTCTGGGATTCATATGTTGACCTGTAACTAGATCTGCTTGTTTTAAACTAATAGTGATTTAATTTCAAGCACATTCTATGTTATTTCTCCCTTATTGCACGTTTTTTTGTCTTTAATGTCATATTTCTTGTTTAACACTTAATTGATTGTTGTAGTTATAGTTTCTTTTAATCTTTGTACTTGCTTACTTAAATGGTTGTTGCACAGGCTTTACTATATATTTACTTTACTAATGGGACTTTTCTTTCCTATACATTCTTCTGCTTGTAGCCTTTTCTTTTCCACTTAAGAGAAGACCCTTTACTATGTCTCTTAGAGTTGTTTTAGATTTGATGAACTCCTCTAGTTTTTGCTTACCTGAAAGTTCTTTGTCTTGCCTTCGATTTTGAATGATAACCTTGCTGGGTAGAGTATCTTTAATTTGTAGGTTTTTCCCTTTTAGCACTTTCAAAGTATATGCCCCTCTGTCCTGCAAGGTTTCTGCAGAAAAATCAGTTGGTAGCCTTAAGTGGGTCCCTTGTATATGACTCCTTGTTTTTTCTTACTGCCTTTAGAAGTCTCTGTTTACTTTTTGAATTTTAATTATGATATATTTTGGTGTGTGTCTCTGGGTTCATCTTGTTTGAGACTCTGTGCTTTCTGTAGCTGGATATCTGTTTCATTCTTCCATTTTGGGAAATTATCAGTCATTCTTGTTGTTGTTGTTCAGTTGCTAAGACGTGTCTGACTTTGTGATCTGTGGACTGCAGCGCGTCAGTCTTCACTGTCTTTAAGTATCTCCCAGAGTTGTCTCTGGGAAATTCATGTCTTTGAGTCAGTGATGCTATCTAACCATCTTATCTCTGACACCCCCTTCTGCTTTTGCCTTCAGTCTTTCCCAGCATCACGGTTTTTTCTAGTGAGTCAGCTCTTTGCATCAGGTGGCCAAGGTATTGGAACTTCAGCTTCAGCATCAGTCTTTCCAATGAGTATTCAGGGTTGATTCCTTTAGGATCCACTGGTTTGATATCCTTGTATTCCAAGGGACTCTCAAAAATCTCCAGAACCACAATTAAAGGCATGAATACTTTGGCAGTGAGTCTTCTTTGTGATCCAACTCACACATCCATACATGACTACTGGAAAACAACTTTGAATAAACAGACCTTTGTTGGCAAGTGATGTCTCTGCTGTTTAATATGCTGTCTAGGTCTGTCATAGGTTGTTTTTTTCCAAGGAGCAAACGTCTTTTAACTTCATGGCTGCAGTCACCATCCACAGTGATTTTGGAGATAATAAAAATATGGTTTCTGCTTCTACTTTTCCGCCCTTCTTTTTGCCATAAAGTGATGGGAACAGATGCCATGATTGACTTAGTTTTTTTAATGTTGAGTTTTAAGCCAGCTTTTTTACTCTCCTCTTTCACCCTCATCAAGAAGCTCGTTAGTTTCTCTTCACGTTCTGTCGTTAGAGTGGTATCATCTGCATTTTTGAGGTTGTTGATAATGTCTCCTGGCAGTCTTGATTCCCACTTGTGATTCATCCCATCTTGCATTTTAAATTATGTACTCTGCATTGAAATTAAATAAGCAAGGTGACAATATACAGCCTTCTTGTACTCCTTTCTCAACTTTGAACCAGTCACCCTTCCCTGTCCATTTCACTTGCTTTTTGATCTACATACAGCTTTCTCAAGGAACAGTTAAGGTGGTCTGGTATTCACACTCATTAAGAATTTTCCACAGTTTGTTGTGATCCACCCAGTCAAAGGCTTTAGCATACTTAATGAAGCAGAAGTAGATGATTTTCTGAAACTCCCTTGCCTTCCTATGGTCCATAAATGTTGGCAATTTGATCTCTGGTTCCTCTGCATTTTCTAAACCCAGGTTGTACATCAGGAAGTTCTCGGTTCATGTATTGTTGAAGCCTAGCTTGAAAGATTTTTTATCATAGCCTTACTAGCATATGTGCTGCTGCTGCTAAGTCACTGCAGTCATGTCCAACTCTGTGCGACCCCATGGACAGCAGCCCACCAGGCTCCTCCATCCACAGGATTGTCTAGGCAAGAATACTGGAGTGGGTTGCCATTTTCTTCTCCAGCATATGTGAAAAGGGTGCAATTGTACAGAAGTTTGAACATTTTTTGGCATTGCCCTTCTTTGAGATTGGAAGGAAAACTGTCCTTTTTCAGGCCTGTGGCCACTGCTGAGTTTTCCAAATTTGCAGATGTATTGAGTGCAGCACTTAAACAGCATCATCTTTTAGGATTTTAAATAGCTCAGCTGGAATTCCATCACCTCCACTAGCTCTGTTTGTAGTATTGCATCCTAAGGCCTACTTGATTTCACACTCCAGGATGTCTGTCTCTAGGTGAGTGAGCACACCATCATGGTTATCCGTGTCATTAATACTTTTTTTTAAATAGGTCTTTGTATATTTGCCACCTTTTCTTAATCTTCCCTGGTTCTGTTTGATGATACCGTTTCTGTCTTTTATCATGCCTGTGCTTGCATGAACATGCTTCATATGTCTAATTTTCTTGAAGATATGTCTAGTCTTTCCCATTCTGTTGTTTTCCTCTATTAACTTTGCTTTATTCATTTAAGCAGGCCTTCTTATCTCTCCTTGCAGTTTTCTAGAATTGTGCGTTCATTTGGGTATATATCTTTCCTCTTCTTTGCCTTTTGTTTCTGTTCTTTGTGCAGCTATCTGTAAAGCTTTGGCTTCAGACAATCACGTTGGCTTTTTGCATTTTTTTCTTTGGGATGGTTTCGGTCACTGCCTCCTGTACAGTATTATGAACCTCCATCCATAGTTCTTCAGGCACTCTGTCTACCAGATATAATCCCTTGAATTTGTTTGTCACCCTCTCTTATAATGGGTTTGATTTAGGTCATACCTGAATGGCCTAGTGGTTTTCCCTGCTTTATTCAATTTAAGCCTAAATTTTGCAATCAGGAACTCATGATCTGAGTTCATATTTTTATCAAATACATTTTTTCCCCTCTTTTTCTCTCTTTTTCTGAGACCCAATTATGAGAATGTTAGAATCATATTAGACCAGAGATTCCTTAACCTGTCCCTTTTTCTTCCACCACAACACACAGTTTGCAGGATCTTAATTTCTCGATGGGGAATCAAACCCAGGACCCCCTTAGTGAAAGCACTGAGTCCTAACCACTAGTCTGCCAGGGTATTGCCATACTGTTCTCATTTTTAAATTTTGTTTTCTCTTTTTCTGATTGGGTGATTTTTGTTATTCTATCTTCCATATCAGTTGTGCACTCTCCTGTGCCCCTTGATCTGATGTTAGTACTTTCAAGCATGTTTTTTCGGAGAAGGCAATGACACCCCACTCCAGTACTCTTGCCTGGAAAATCCCATTGATGGAGGAGCCTGGTAGGCTGCAGTCCATGGGTTCGCGAACAGTCGGACACGACTGAGTGACTTCACTTTCACTTTTCACTTTCATGCATTGGAGAAGGAAATGGCAACCCACTCCAGTGTTCTTGCCTGGAGAATCCCAGGGATGGGGAAGCCTGCTGGGCTGCCGTCTACGGGGTTACACAGAGTCGGACACTACTGAAGCGACGCAGCAGCAGCAACAGCATGTTTTTTATTTCAGTTATTTTATTCTTCACATCTGACTGGTTCTTTTTTATTGTTTATGTTCCTTGTTACAACTTTAACTATGATCATTCATTCTTTTCTCCAGTTCAGTTACCATTCTTTTTGTTGTTGTTCGTTAGTCACCAAGTCATGTCCAACTCTTTGCGACCCTATGGACTAACAGGCTCTTCGGTCCATGACATTTCCCAGGCAGGAATGCTGGCGTGGGTTGGCATTTCCTTTTCCAGGGAATATTCCTGATCAAGGGCTCGAACCCATGTCTCCTGCATTGGCAGATGGATTCTTTACCACTGAATGACCTGGAAAGCCCTAGCATTCTTGTGCTTTACATTTTGTGTTGGTTTCTGCCATATAACTGAGAATCAGTCACAAGTTTACATATATGTATGTATGTATATATATACACACATATATATGCATAGGTATGTATGTATGTATCACCTCCCTCCTGAGTCTCCCTCTTCTTCCCACATCCCACCCCTGTTGGTCATCACAGAGCACCAGACTGGACTCCCTTTGTTATTAAGCAACTTCCCACTAATATTTTACACATGATAGTGTATATATGTCAGTGCTGCTTTCTGAATACAGCCCACCCTCACCTTCCCCTTCTGTGTCCACAAGTTTCTTCTCTGCCAGGTTCATAAGTACCATTTTGCTACATTCCATGTATATGCCTTAATATATGATTCTTGTGTTTTTTTTTTTTTTTCTCTCTCTCTCTTTCTGACTTCACTCTGTATAAGATGGTCTAGGTTCATCCACTATAACTGACTCAGACTTGCTCCTGTTTATAGCTGGGTAAAATCCACTGTATTAATGTACCATAATTGCTATATACGTTCATCTGTCACTGGACATCTAGATTGCTTCCATTTTCTAGCTATTGTAAATATTGCTGCAATAAATACTATAGTAGTGAGATTTCTGAGTCATATAGTAGATTTATTCTTAATTTTTAAAGGAATCTCCGTATTGTTTTCCATTTGGCTGTATCAGTTTCCTTTTCCACCAGCATTCCCTTGCTGCTTTTAATTGTTTTTCTTTGTGTTTAATTGTTGTTAGCTTGAATAATATGTATATTGGTGTGGTTCTTTTGGGGTTTTTCTTTATGAGAGACTCTGGGCTTCCTGGACTTGGGTGACTATTTCCTTTCCCGTCACCCTAAGGAAGTTTCCAACTGTAATCTCCTCAAATATTTTCTCATACCCTTTTCCTCTTCTTCTTCTGAAACCCCTGTCATTTGAATATTGGAGCATTTAATTTTGTCCCAGAGTCTTTAAGACTGTCCTCATTTCTTTTTCCTTCTGTTTTCTCTGTTCTTCTCTGCTTTGGTTATTTCCACCATTCTATCTTCCAGCTCATTTATCCATTCTTCTGCCTCAGTTATTCCGCTGTTGGTTCCCTCCAGTGTATTTTTATTTCAGTTCTTATGTTTTTCATTGTTGATTGTCTGTTCTTTGTCTCTTATAGGTCCTTGTCAAATGTTTCTTGTACATTTTCAGTTTGTGCCTCCGTTCTTTATCCGTGCCCACATATTATTTCTGAGGTCTTGTATCATCTTTAATATCATTACGCTGAATTCTTTTTCAGGTAGACTGCCTATTTCATCTTCATTTGCTTCATCTGGTGAAGCCCTGGAGTTCTTTTACTAATGCTTTAGACTGTTTGGTATATTATTTATCTGTGTTAAATTAGTTGTGTCATCTATGTTTTATCCTTGTTCTTTTGTTTGAAACAAACTCCTTTATCTTCTCATTTTGTTTTACTTTCTCTGTCTCTGAAATTAAGTGAAACATTTACCTATCTCATCTTTGAAGGTATATCCTTTTGTAGGTCCCTATGCAGTCTTTGTGTGCAGTAGCTTTGGTGGGAGAGCTGGATCTAAGCAGAGAAGAATATTCCTTGCAGTCCCTTGATTGAGGCTCCGCATTCCACTACAGTGCTTGATCCCTGGTAGTGGAGCTCGGATCCCACAAGCTGTGTGGTGTGGGCAAAATTTAAGAAGTAAGACTTTAAAAATTAAAATAAAGAGGCTTCCTTGGTGGCTCAGTGGTGAAGAGCCCACCTGGCAATGCAGTGGACATGGGTTTGATCTCTGGTCCAGGAAGATCCCACATGCCACAGAGCAACTAAGACTGTGTGCCATAACTATTGAGCCAGTGCTCTAGAGCCTGGGTACTGCAATTACTGAGCCCACATGCTGCAACTACTACTAAGTCCTTTCACCCTAGAGCCTGTGCTACAGAAGAAGAGAAGCCAACCCAATGAAAAGCCCATGCACAATTACAGAGTAGCCCCAGTTCACTGTAACTGAGTATGGCAAAGAAGATCCAGCATAGCCAAAAATAAGTAAATAAATCTTTAAAACAAAAAATAAAATGTGGTCAGCACAGATATGTCTTTCCTCAGGGTGTCCTTGTTAGGAAGTTGTGCTGGTGATACAATGGCTAGAGCCAGAGCCCTGTGTGAGCTGTTTTTCTCCTGTGCACAGTGGCTATCACTACCCTGTCATCAGGAGCAGGAGCCAGGTCTGGTTCCAAGGTCCTGGAAGCAGAAGCCCTGAGCGTTGCCTCTCAGTCAGTTCTGTTCTCTCCATGTTTGCACTCTCTCTGCTCCCAGCAACTGTACCTTTGCCTTGGAGGAAGCAACGCTGGAACAGGAGGGTTTTTACAGGCCAGACACACACTGAGACTGTCTAGGAAGCCAGTCAGGTATACAGACGGCTCCTGATCCACAACCTCCACAAGTGCCAGCACTGGCCTAACTCACCTTATTCAGATGCAGTACTGGGTCCAGATCTGCTGCATACCCTCAAGTGTGCACTCTACTTGGCAGCAAACACTAAAACCGTATCAATTCCCCTCCTTTCCTACCTGACTCTGTGGATCATTTTTACAGCCTTGGTTTTGGACATCATTCTGTCTCCATTTTGTTTTCAGTGGGAAGGGGCTCCATATAGATGTATTTTTGTTATGTTCCTGAGGGGGAGGTGAGCTCAGGGTCCTACTTCACCTGCTTTCCTCTCAGTGTGACATTTTCTGAGTGTACAGGGATATTCAGGAATTTTGAACTAGAATGGAATGACTTTCATACAGTGATTGTGGGAATTATGATCATCTCTAAATGCCCATGCCTTCTTTCTTTTCTCATAGGTCTTCTTTCTAAGGACCCTTTATGCGATCCTGAGGAAAAGATAGAGGCAAGACAGAATGGTAGCTGAGTGTTTGAGGGATTGTTCTCAGGTAAGAAGACAGAGCATCGTTATACAGAGTGAGCTACTGCATGCATCACATGGAAACATTTCTTTCTGGTTAGACCTATGTACACAGCTTATTAAATAAAGCCAGTCTGAGTCCCTTTTGAATTTCCTCCCCATGTGAAAGGTCTCATATTGATGAGGGATTACTCTGAATAAACTTAGTATTTCAGTAATTACTTTCTGATATTATGTCATGATTGCTGCTGTGTGTGTTTTATTTTGACTGTTCTGACATGGTACAGAATGAGGGTAGATATTTCCTAGTGACCTTATTTATTAGCTTGCCCAAGTATGTGTAATTTGTTTAGGATTGTGTTATTGGTTCCATATCAATCACGAGTGGGTGTAGCTAAAAAGGAAAGCTAAGACCATTGTGTCCTGGGAGAGATGAAGAGAGACCTTGAGGCCCTCTGTTGATATTGGGGCTCCCTTCCTCATTCTCCACTGTACATTGTTGGAGATCTTACTTTACTGAAACTACTTTGTGTGTGATGGTTTAGGACTCAGTGACCTTTGCTGATGTGGCTGTGTACTTCACCCAGGAAGAGTGGACTTTACTGAACCCCTTTCAAAGAAAGCTATATAGAAATGTGATGCTGGAAAACTACAAGAACCTGACCACAGCAGGTAAGGCTGCCATCATTCCAGTACACTCTTAGGGAGTAGACATATATGTGCTGTACCTTCTGTGTTCCAAGATGGGTGATGCCAATCTGAACACAATGGAAACTAGTAGACACTCGTATCTAAGGAATGAGTTTTACTCCAGTATCCTTTCTGTAACAATGTGCTTTGAGAACTAACAGCATTATCATGACTCTTGTTTGAAATACGCATTCTCAAGAGTTCACCTTTGGCATAGTGAATGAAACTTTGAAATTTGGGCCCAGTTGTCTGTTTTAACAGGCAGTGGGCATGATTCTTGAAACCAGCATTTGGCAACCACTAGTTTAGCAGCTTCTCCATGAGGCCAGACATCTCTTTTACATTTACTTCATTTCCCATTTAACAACATTCTCAATACTTTGTAAATGTTCACATAGGTCTGAATATGTTTTTCCCTGACCACAGATACAATCTCTTTGACCCACAGAAACAGGAGCTGTTTGCCTTTTTCTCTCTTTAAAAATTATTACCACATTCATTCTAATGATTTAATTAGATATAGGACCTGATTCATGGGAAGGTTTGTCATGTTTGACAGGGACTTTTTCATTAATATATCTTTCTTCATGAACAGGATATCAGGCATTCAAACCCACTTTAGTCTCTTGGTTGGAACAAGATGTATTAAAAACTGTGGAGAGAGGAATCCTCCAAGGTGAGCAATTATAAAGAACTTCCCATGTCAATTCAGTTTCAGTGTGTTTTGAATTTATAAGAAGGAAGCTTATTGAAATGGGCTTTCTCTCAGAAGGCTGAGGACATTGGTTTCTAATGTTCTGTGACTTCTTGAACTTCTCATACAAACATACATTTAGTCAGACTTTCCTGTGATCTCACAAAATAGTCTTTTCTTTCTGTATTAGTTATATATTTTTTTGGAGGAGTGGGGGTGCTGAATATAGGCTCTTTGTTGCTGCGTGCAGGCTTTCTCCAGTTGCAGCAATCAGGGGCTACTCTACTTTTGGTGTGCAGGCTTCTCATTGGGTAGTTTCTCTTGTTGCAGACAATGAGCTCTAGGGCGTTGAGACTCACTAGTTGTGTCACTTGGGCTCTACAGCACAGGCTCAGTTGTAGCACATAGCCTTGGCTCTTCCACAGCACATGCCAGGACCAGAGCTCTCATATGTGTCCTCTGCATTGGTAGGCAAATTCTTAATCACTGGCCCACCAGCGAAGTCCCTTAGTTTTATCATGTTGATGTATATTCTTTGTCCAGAACTTTCCCTAATAATATTCTTTTCTTCCTTTTTACTCTCCATAAACTCGTCTTTTAAATCAAGTACTCAATACATATATATATTCTTGCTTAATTTTTGTCATAGTAAAATTCCTCACATCTGTCTGCCTTATTAAAAGATATGTCAAATTGGAAACTTATACAGATGAGCCTTACTGTTTTTAACCCCTTTAACATCCACTTCTTTGTGCAAAGTCTTAAATTTGTTATTCTCTTTTCCTTTAGAATGGGAAATGCAACCTATATCCAATGACTTGGGAATTCAGCAGGATATTTTGCCAGAAAAAACATCAAATAGGGTACAAATGGTAAGATCAGTAAGTTTCATTCATAAAAAAATACTTATTTTCCTTTTAGTTAATATTGGGATTTCCATACAGCATGAACATTAGTGATAGATATTTGAGTGGCATTCACCCCAGATAGCAGTGTCTGTCAACAAATTCTAATTATGATCAACTTGGGAATATCCTAACCCAAGGTTCAAAATAGTTGCTGCAGACTTCCCATGAGGAATCATTCCCATGTATATAATTAGACAATTAACTTTGAGAATAATTAATGAAATTGTAGTGAACTGTTTTATGATTAGAATATATGGCACCTCATTGTGTCAAAAGGATTTCATCATTTAACTTTAAAGAAATCAACAGGGCAGGAAGTGTATGAATATAACAGAGGTGGTAAAAATCATCATCCTCTCTGTAATGGTGTTTCTGTTTTGAGATGGGTAGGATCAGTTAATGAATCTGAGAGATCTTTGAATCATCATCCATCCATTTCTCCACAGACACAAAGCCACAATGGGCAGGAACTGTATGACTGTGAGCACAGCCGGAAAGACTTCAGTGACAGTGACTACTTGTACCATAGTACACACAGGAGAACTGAAAATAGAGGCAATTCTCACGAATATAATCATTATGGAAAAAGCTTCCTTATTCTGCACAATGAATCCTTTACTGGAGAAAAAATGTTCCATGTTTAATCAGTGTGGAAAAGCCATCAGGCTGACTCCAGATACTGTGTACTGGCAATCTAGCATACAAGAGAAAGCCTTAGAACACAGAGATTGTGGGCAATCCTTTGCTAATGGGTTTTTTCTTCAGGCACGAGTGAGAGCTCAGAAGAAAAAAAGACATGACAACTGGAATGAATGTGGGAGAGCTTCCGTTCAGTCAACAAGCCTCCATGGACGTGTACCAACTCACACAGCTAACAAACGTTACATATATGAGGATTCTGGAAAAGTCTCCGATGCAACCCTAAGCCGTAGACGACATATAAAAACACACACTGGAGAGAAGCCTTTTCAGTGTGACACGTGTGGAAAAGCCTTTGGATCATCCTCATACCTACGCATTCACATACGAATTCACACTGGAATAAAACCCTACAAATGTAAGAGATGTGGGAAAGCATTTGTATCTTCCTCATACCTTCAAGTTCACAGTCGAATTCACACTGGAATAAAACCCTACAAATGTAAGGAATGTGGGAAAGACTTCTCTCAATCCTCAAACCTCACTGGACATATGAAAACTCACACTAGAGACCAGCCCTATAAGTGTAAGGTATGTGGGAAAGACTTCCATCGATCCTCAGACCTCACTGGACATACGAAAACTCACACTGGAGAGCAACTGTATAAATGTAAGGAATGTGGGAAAGCCTTTGGGTCATCCTCACACCTTCGTGTTCATGGTCAAATTCACACTGGAATAAAACTATACAAATGTCAAGAATGTGGGAAAACCTTCACTGGTTCCTCTCGCCTTATTGAACACATGAACACTCACACTGGAGAGAAGCCTTTTAAGTGTGACACATGTGGGAAAACCTTCACTCAATCCTCATGCCTTACTAAACATATGAAAATACACACTGGAGAAAAGCCTCTTAAGTGTGACATATGTGGGACAACTTTTACTCAAACCTCATACCTTACTCAGCATATGAGAACACACACTGGAGAGAAGCCTTTTAAGTGTGACAAATGTGGGAAGGCCTTTGCTGCTTACTCATATCTTAGTAACCATTTCAGAACTCACACTGGAGAGAAGCCTTTTAAGTGTGACACATGTGGGAAAACCTTTGTTCAATCCTCAGGCCTTTCTCAGCATAAGAAAACTCACACTGGAGAAAAGCCATTTAAATGTGACACATGTGGGAAAACCTTCAGTCAATCCTCATACCTTTCTCGGCATATGAGAACACACACTGGAGAGAAGCCTTATAAGTGTGACACATGTGGGAAAGGCTTTGGGTTTTCTTCTATTCTTCGTAGACATTTACAGTCTCATACTGGGGAGAAGACTGCTAAATGTGAAAAATGTGAGAAAACCTTCACTCGAGCCTCAGGTCTTACTCAACATATGACAACACACACTGGAGAGAAGCCTTATAAGTGTGACAAATGTGGGAAGGCCTTTGCTGACTCCTCATGTCTTACTAAACATTTTAGAACTCACACTGGAGAGAAGCCTTTTAAGTGTGACAAGTGTGGGAAGGCCTTTGCTGTTTCTTCTCGTCTTACTAAACATTTTAGAACTCACACTGGAGAGAAGCCTTTTGAGTGCAATATATGTGGGAAAACATTTACCACTTCTTTGTCTGTTACCATGCACAAGCGAAGACACACTGGAGAGAAACCATATTCTTGTAAGGAACGTGGGTAAACCTTTTTATGTTCCTCAATACTGACTTCCTATGTACAATGACGTTGGGAGAGAAGCCATTGGAACATGATATGTGGGAAAGCCCCTACTGATTGCTCCTTGCCGGAGTCCAGCTCTAGCAGCCAGGGATTCAACCTGAAGGGGTAGGCAGTGTCGGCGAGAGAAACTGAGGCAGCCTCTCAGTTTGCTTGGACTGCCTGTTTATTTCAAGCTTATGATTCTCTTTTATACTTTTACAAAAGCATTAGGTCAGAGGTTTGATATTTTTAGTTCCCATTGACCCAGATTTATTTTTCTCCAAAAATCAATGTTGCCCCTCAAAAGGAGTTCCTTCCTCAGCAATTCTCTTATCTACTTTTTCTCATGTGTCCTTGTGAATACACTGTAACTCATGCTAATGTCTGGGCTGCATACCACATTCCTCAGTTTATTTCTTATGTTTCTAAGTCCTGTTTGCCCCTAGTATCCTAAGTTTACTATTTCTTAGAAAGGGCTTCTAGCTAATATCTCTAAAGTCCCTAATTTCTATAAGCTATAGTAGAATATTGTAATATTACAGCAATCCTTAAATCTTTCGCTTCTAACTATTTTAATTATTCCTAAGCCTTAAATTCAGCAAACTCCTTTGCCATAAACACTTTTCTCACAAATAGGCTTCAGATAGGAATCCCTCCCATGGTCTCAAGCTGTGGTCTCTGCTCACCCTGGAACACTTTTTTGTAAAAGTCCTTGAACAAATGTCAGTGATTAACTTTATGAATTATTCTTTGAGCACAGCTGCAGAAGGCTTTATGCCTTCTCCTGCTCCTCTCAAAAACAGTAAGCACTTTAATAGTCTCTCAGTCAACTCAGCCGAGGAAAGGAAAAAACAAGTCAGAATCACAAAACCTAACTCCTTCATTCTGGGTCCATGCCTACAGAAAAAAGGGAGGGGGTTTAGGGCCATGCCTCTATTTTGTCAGTAATGCCTAACGCAGCTCCTGACAACTCCTGTCTTAACATTTTGTTTTTAATATTTGACTGCACTGTGCAGCATATGAAACCTTAGTTCTCTGACTGGAGATGTGACACATGCCCCCTGTATTGGAAGGTAGAGCCTTAACCGCTGGAGAACCAAGGAGGTCCCCTACTAAATATTTTCAAAATCAACACAGGAGAGAATCCTTTTGAGGGTAATAAACATGGGAAAGGATTTATTCACCAATTCTTCACCCTTTAGCATTCGCTAATGTATGCACACTGGATATCTCAGTAGTAATGGAAAAAGTAAGGAGACTAGTTCAGGATTTCCTTCTGCCTGAATCTATCATGTCTTGTCGCTAGAGCAAAGCCTAGAGTTCCTGATCACAACACAAACACACAGTTCAACCCATGGTGACTCCTGCACACCAGGTCCCTGCAGTGGCATGAAAGGCGAGGTGATGCCTTTGCACAAGCCAGGTAGATTGGAACCCAGATATCTACAAGGGCAGTTCCAGGAGCTACTGGGCTCCCCTGAGCTGGGAATGCAGAGCACTGTCTTGTGGGGGCTTCTTCCTTGAAATACTTCTTGCAGGCTGATGCGTGTCAAGACTCACCTTTCTTTTTGTAGATGACATAACCTATACATATAAAACTCTAAAGATGCCACCAGAAAATCATTAGAGCTAATCAATTAATTTAGCAAAGTTGGAAGGAATAAAGTTAATATGTGGAAATCCCTTGCATTCTTGTACACTAACATTGAAAAATAAGAGATACTAAGGAAACAATTCCATCACCATCACAACACAAAGAATGAAATACCAAGGAATAAACCTACCTAAGCAGACAAAAGATCTCTGTACAGAAAATTATAAGATACTGATGAAAGAAATCAAAGAACACAAAGAGTTGGAGACATGTATCATGTTGTTATTAGAAGAATCCATATTCTGAAAATGACTGTACTATCCAGTGATATCTACAGATTCAGTGCAATACTGATGGCATTTTTCACAGAACTAGAAAAAAAAAATTTGTTTTAATTTTTCTGGAAACACAAAAGACCCCAAATAGCCAAAGCAGTCTTGAGAAAGAGTGGAGGTGGAGCAATCAACCTTCATGACTTCAGACTGTACTACAAAGCTACAGTCATTAAGAGAGTATGGTCCTGGCACAGAAACATAGACCAATGGTAAAAGATATAAAGCCCAAAGGTAAACCCACACACCTGTGGGCACCTTTTCTTGGACAAAGGATGCAATAATATACAATGGAGAAAAGACAGCTTCTTTTAAAAGTGGTACTGGAAAAACTGGACAGCCTCATGTAAAAGAATGAAATTAGAACACTTCCTAACACCATACACAAAAGAAATTTAAAATGGATTAAAGACCTAAATGTAAGACCAGAAACTATAATATTCTTAGAGGAAAATATAGGCAGAACACTCTTTGACATAAATGACAGCATTCTCTCTTTGACCCACCTCCTAGCGTAATAGAAATAAAAATAAACAAGTGGGACCTAATTAAATGTTCTAGCACATGAAAGGAAGCTATAAACAAGATGAAAAGACAACCCTCAGAATGGGAGAAAATAATTGCAGTGAAACAACTGAAAAAGGATTAATCTACAGAATATATAAGCAGCTTAGGCAGATCAAATACCAGAGGAACAACCCAGTCAAAAAATCAGCAGAAGACCTACACAGACATTTCTCTAAAGAAGACATAGAGGTGGCCCCCAAACACATGAAAAGATGCTCCGCATCACTCATGAGTGAAATACAGATGAAGTCTACAATGAGGTATCACCTCTCATTGGTCAGAATGCCCATCATTAAAAGATCTAAAAACAGTAAATGCTGGAGAATGTGTGGAGAAAAGCGAACCTTCTTATATTGTTGGTGGGAATGTAAGTTGATACATCCACTATGAAGAACAGTATGGAGATTTCTTTAAAAACTAGGACTAAAACTAACATGACCCAGCATCCCACTGCTGGGCATATACCATGAGAAAACCATAATTGAAAATGACACATGTACCCCAGTGTTCATTGCAGCACAATTTGCAGTGGATAGGACAGGGAAGCAAGCTTTATGTTCATTGACAGATGAATGAATAAAGGAGTTGTGGTACATATGTACAACTGAATATTACTCACCAATACAAGCAATGTCCGTGAGTCAGTTCTGGTGAGTTTGATGAACCTAGAGCTTATTACACAGAGTGAAATAAGTCAAAAAGAGAAAAACAAAGATTGCGTACTAATACTTATGTATGTGGTTTAGTTGCTAAGTCATGTCTGACTCTTGTGACCCCATGGACTGTAGCCTGTCCGGCTCTTGTCCATAGGATTTTCCACGCAGGAATACTGGAATGGGTTGCCATTTCCTTCTCCAAACACATACATATGGAACCTAAAAAAATTATATTTGTGAACCTATTTGCAGGGAAGCCATAGAAATGCAGACCTGGAGAACAGACTTGGGCTGAGGCTGAAAGGGAGGAAGTGGGACAAATTAAGAGAGCGGTATTTGAATCTTCTTATAACATGGGAGACCTGGGTTTGATCCCTGAGTTGGGAAAATCTCCTGGAGAAGGGAAGAACTACCCACTCCAGTATCCTTGCCCAGAGAATTCCAGGGCCAGAAGAGCCTGATGGGTTACAGTCCATGGGGTCCCAACTGAGCAACTTGGAAAATCACTTAGTCAGACACTACTGAGCAACTCACTCACTGACGTATATACAACAGATAGCTAATGGGAAGTTGCTATACAACACAAGGAGCTCAACCTGGTTCTGAGCGGTAGGATGGTGTGTATGTTGGGAGGAAGGTTCAAGAAGGAGGGTACATAGGTATTCTTATGGCTGATTCATGTTGTATGGCAGAATCCAACACAACATTGTAAATCAATTACTCTCCAATTTAAAAAAACATTTTTTAAATAATGTTCATCTTTCCCCACCAGCACTGACTGTCAGTGATGTCTGTCCGCTACTGTCCTTGCATGACCCACTGCATTTGATTCACCCTCTGGTACCTGCCTGTGAACAGGGAGTTCCTGTTTTTGTATGACTGAGGCAGCTGTACTTGTGAGACTACTGACCTCCCCAGCAGGCTGCCTACAGAAGTGACCCTGCATGTGGGTATTTTAAAATACTGTTTTGTGGGACTACCCTGGTGGTCCAATTGTTAAGAATCCACCTTGCAATGCAGGAGATTCAGGAGACACAGATCCATTCTCTGGGTAGGAAACAAGCATCTCACATGCAGTGGGGCAACTAAGCTATTGCACCACAAATGGAGAAAAGCCCCTTACAACCTTGAAGTCCCAGTGCATCACACACAAAGAATAATGTTTTATGTGAGATGTTTTGTTCAGTGTACTAAGTCTTGGAAATAACCAGCTAACCAGTTTCTTTATATTCTCTTTTATCATACGCTACATTTCTCCATTTACAATCTGACTTTAGTAGTTTTGTAAAACTAACATTTTCTAAGAATCTGAGTTTGGTTTACTAATTCATTTAAAATACCCGTTTTAAATAAACAGCTGAAGGTCAGTTTTCATTCCAATCCCAAAGAAAGGCAATGCCAAAGAATGTTCAAACAACCTCACAATTGCACTCATCTCACATGCTAGGAAAGTAATGCTCAAAATTCTCCAAGCCAGGCTGCAGCGATATGTGAACCGTGAACTTCCAGATGTTCAAGCTGGTTTTAGAAAAGGCAGAGGAACCAGAGATCAAATTGCCAACATCCGCTGGATCATGGAAAAAGCAAGAGTTCCAGAAACACATCTATTTATGCTTTATTGACTATGCCAAAGCTTTTGACTGTGTGGATCACAATAAACTGGAAAATTCTGAAAGAGATGGGAATACCAGACCACCTGACCTGCCTCTTAAGAAACCTATATGCAGGTCAGGAAGCAACAGTTAGAACTGGACATGGAACAACAGACTGGTTCCAAACAGGAAAAGGAGTACATCAAGGCTGTATATTGTCACCCTGCTTATTTAACTTCTATGCAGAGTACATCATGAGAAACGCTGGGCTGGAAGAAGCACAAGCTGGAATCAAGATTGCCAGGAGAAATATCAATAACCTCAGATATGCAGATGACACCGCCCTTATGGCAGAACGTGAAGAGGAACTAAAAAGCCTCTTGATGAAAGTGCAAGAGGAGAGTGAACAAGTTGGCTTAAAGCTCAACATTCAGAAAACGGAGATCATGGCATCTGGTCCCATCACTTCATGGGAAATAGATGGGGAAACAGTGGAAACAGTGTCAGACTTTGTTTCTTTGGGCTCCAAAATCACTGCAGATGGTGATTGCAGCCATGAAATTAAAAGACACTTACTCCTTGGAAGGAAAGTTATGACCAACCTAGATAGCATATTAAAAAGCAAAGACATTACTTTGCCAACAAAGGTCCGTCTAGCCAAACCTATGGTTTTTCCAGTGGTCATGTATGGATGTGAGAGTTGGACTGTAAAGAAAGCTGAATGCCAAAGAATTGATGCTTTTGAACTGTGGTATTGGAGAAGACTCTTGAGAGTCCCTTGGACTGCAAGGAGATCCAACCAGTTCATCCTAAAGGAGATCAGTCCTGGGTGTTCATTGGAAGGACTGATGTTGAAGCTGAAACTCTGATACTTTGGCCACCTCATGTGAAGAGATGACTCATTTGAAAAGACCCTGATGCTGGGAGGGATTTGAGGGCAGGAGGAGAAGGGAACGACAGAGGATGAGATGGCTGGATGACATCACCAACTCAATGGACATGAGTTTGGGTAAACTCCGGGAGTTGGTGATGGACAGGGAGGCCTGGCATGCTGCGATTCATGGAAAGACTCAGACATGACTGAGTGACTGAACTGAACTGAAAGAAACCTCTAGCACTTTAGGGTCTTCTGCACAGATATTTTATACAGCTGAATTTCTAAGAGAGGCACTGCCGATCAACTAGTTTTAAAACTGTTTTCGCCAGATGTATTTCTGGAAGATCCACTAAATACTACTGTTAGTAATTCTCTACTCACAATTTTCTACTATTTTAAGATGTACATCATGTAAAATTTACTGTTAACTATTGTTTGGTTCAGTTCAATTGCTCAGTCGTGTCCGACTCTTTGCAGCCCTATGAATTGCAGCACGCCAGGCCTCCCTGTCCATCACCAGCTCGCGGAGTTTACACAAACTCATGTCCATCGAGTCGGTGATGCCATCCAGCCATCTCATCCTCTGTCATCCCTTTCTCCTCCTGCCCCTAATCCCTCCCAGC
The DNA here is from genome assembly GCF_016772045.2 of Ovis aries. Lineage (NCBI taxonomy): Eukaryota > Metazoa > Chordata > Mammalia > Artiodactyla > Bovidae > Ovis > Ovis aries. Next base: position 12,182,574 of record NC_056058.1, read on the forward strand.
ATCAGAGTCTTTTCCAATGAGTCAGCTCTTCGCATGAGGTGGCTAAAGTATTGGAGTTTCAGCTTTAGCATCAGTCCTTCCAAAGAACACCCAGGACTGATCTTTAGAATAGACTGGTTGGATCTCCTTGCAGTTCAAGGGACTCTCATGAGTCTTCTCCAACACCATAGTTCAAAAACAGCATAAATTCTTTGGCACTCAGCTTTCTTCCAAGTCTTATACCAGTACCTAGAAGATAAAATGTAATAAATGTTTAAAGGCATGAGTCAATCAAACCATTGCTATTAGCATCAGAAAGAAACTGGTTTCATCTTTTGTGGGGAAAAAAGGACAAAATAGAAAAAAATGAACTTGGGAGCAGAGAAATGTTTCAATTTTTTTCTTTTCTAGTTTTTGAAAGTGAAATCCTGAAAGTGAAAGTGAAATCACTCAGTCGTGTCTGACTCTTTGCAACCCCATGGACTGTAGCCTACAAGACTCCTCCATCCATGAAATTTTTCAGGCAAGAGAACTGGAGTGGGTTGCCATTTCTTTCTCCAGGGGAACTTCCCAACCCAGGGATCGAACCCGTGTCTCCTGCATTGCAAGCAGATGCTTTTATCACCTGAGCCACCAGGGAAGTTTTTCTAGTTTTTGCCAGATACTAAACTTTGGAGAAGGGGATGACAGAGGATGAGATGGCTGGATGGCATCACCAGCTCGATGGACGTGAGTTTGAGTGAACTCTGGGAATTGGTGATGGACAGGGAGGCCTGGCGTGCTGCAATTCATGGGGTCGCAAAGAGTCGGACATGACTGAGTGACTGAACTGAACTGAAACATCACCTACACAAATTGAACATTTGTAACTATCAAAAATTTGTATAATGGCTGCAGTCCATCTGTTAATCTCAGAATGTCTTGTTTTCCATATATCTTTTAATGACATGCAGCTGTTAGGTAATTTTTGTCTGTTAAGGGAAAATTCCAAATCTAATAACAGTGTAAAGAAATATAAAAACACTGCAGTCAAGATAGCATCAGGTTCCTCTTTTTCAGCGTTTTTCCATATGACTAACAATAATATTACACTTATTTGGGTACTATTATGGACTGAACTGTGTTCACTCAAAATTTTATGTTGATATCCTTATTCCCAAGGCCTCAGAATGTGCCTGTATTTGGAGAAAGCGCCTTTCAAAAGGGAGTTAATTTTAACATGAGGTCACCAGGGTGAACCTTAATTCAATCACCCTGGTGTTCTTATAAGAAGAGGAAGTCAGAACACCCAGAGGCCAGGGAAACCTGCACGAAGGGAGGACCAGGTTCAGAATCAGCGTGACGGTGGCCATCTGCAATCTAAGTGAAATGGAGCAGGACATTATGGTCTATGTTCCCCCGTGTCCTCAACCTACCTTTTGTCTGTGGAACAACTTTAGCCAAAGAATAAGCTTAATCAGAGAAATGAAAAAAATGCAGAAACGAAAACTGTCAAAGGAGGCCAAGTAATAATAGTTAATAGTCATCTTAAGCAGAGTCAAGGACATTTAGTTCCTGCTCAAGGGCTGTTATAGATGATATCCTGTGAGGTGTCTTGTAGATACTGAACTGCACATCAGGTGGGGGAAGTTAACTACCTGATGACCAGACTGTAGTCATGATATGAACTGTCACAGTTCCAAGAACTGCCATCAAGGAAATGGGAACAAACCGATCCTCAACTGAAGATTAACTACTTAAACAAGATGAATCTGATTAGGACACCACATGACCAATTTCAAGGAGACTATCAGAGCTGACTGTACTATATCTGCATGTAGGCCCCTCCCTCTGTCTATAAAAGCTCTTGCCCACAGATTGTCAGTGCAGGGAGTCAGCCTTCTGCTAGGCATCTGCCCTCCCCCTGGCACCCTGCTGGTTGCCAGCATCCAAAGTAAAGCAAACTTTCCTTTCCACCAATCTCACTTGTCTATTGGCTTTTGAGAGGTCAGCTGCTGGACCCCACAAGGAGACAGGCCTCAGAGGAAACCAACTCTGGTGGGACCTTGTTGCTGAACTTCCAGACTCTAAGATTGTTAGAAAATATATTTCTGTTGTGTAAGTCACCCAGTCTAGCATTATTAGGATAAGGCAAGCACCATTTCAAAATCCTCTTGCTACAGCTGTTACTTGAGCCATGTCTCCTGTAATTATTTCAGTGGAAGTTGTGACAAAGTTTTTTGCTCAGCCCCAACTAGACACCTTGCCAGTCAGTTCAGGTCAGTTGCTCAGTCATGTCCAACTCTGTGACTCCCTGAACCGCAGCACGCCAGGCCTCCCTGTCCATCACCAACTCCCAGAGTCCACCCAAACCCACGTCCATCGAGTCAGTGATGCCATCCAACCATCTCATCCTCTGTCGTCCCCTTCTCCTCCTGCCCTCAATCTTTCCCAGCATCAGGGTCTTTTCAAATGAGTCAGTTCTTTGCATCAGGTGGCCAAAGTAGTGGAGTTTCAGCTTCAAAATCAGTCCTACCAATGAACAACCAGGACTGATCTCCGCACATGCCAAACACCTCGTTTTCTGCCCTGAAACTTCTGATACCAAATTATGGGACATTTGAGGGAATCTGCTCTGTATTCAGAAGTGTGCAACTCAGACATAAAGGGATGCTAATCTCTCTAGGACCATCTCTGGCCCATAGAAAGCATGAGCTGAGGTCTTTCCATCTATTGAGTGGAAAGTTCTGGGACACATATCATGTTGTACCTCAGGAAGGTTTGGTGGGATTTAGTAGTAGTCATCAATAAAAGCAGTCATTATTATTTTGATTCCTTAATTGATTTGGTTTTCCTTCCTCCCCTGCTGCTGCTGCTGCTGCTACTGCTAAGTCACTTCAGTCATGTCTGACTCTGTGTGACCCCAGAGACAGCAGCCCACCAGGCTCCCCGTCCCTGGGATTCTCCAGGCAAGAACACTGGAGTGGGTTGCCATTTCCTTCTCCAATGCCTGAAAGTGAAAAGTGAAAGTGAAGTCGCTCAGTCGTGCCCAACTCTTAGTGACCCCATGGACTGCAGCCTTCCAGGCTCCTCCGTCCATGGGATTTTCCAGGCAAGAGTACTGGAGTGGGTTACTATTGCCTTCTCCCCTTCCTTCCCTAGTAGATAATCATAGGAGATATATACAACAAATATATACATATTTGTTCTGTTTCTCTGGATAACCCTAATAACAAGGCCCAAGAGAAATGAAAATATGTTTGAATTACATGGCTTTTTCATAGCACCATTATTCATAATATGCACAAAGTGGAAACAATCCAAATATTCATCAATTGATAAGTAAATAAAACAATATATTCATACTATGGAATATCATTCTGAAATACAAAGAAATTATATTTGCTATAACACGTATGAATCTTGAAAAATATACTAAGTGAAAAAATTACTGATGAAAGCTTCATGATCTTATTTACATGAAATGTCTAGAAAAGGCAAATGGATAGAGACAGAAGGTGGAATCATGGCAGCATGGATGTTAAGTGTCTAGGAATATGGGGGTGTAACAACCAAGGGTACTTTATAATGGAACCGAAATTCCATTATATTTTTACAACTAGGTTTTTTTATTATAAATTTATTTTAATTGGAGGTTAATTACTTAACCAATACAATATTGTAAAGTACAACTAGGAGTTCAGTTCAGTTCAGTTCAGTGCAGTCGCTCAGTTGTGTCCGACTCTTTGCGACCCCATGAATCGCAGCACGCCAGGCCTCCCTGTCCATCATCATCTCCCGGAGTTCACTCAGACTCATGTCCATTGAGTCCATGATGCCATCCAGCCATCCCATCCTCGGTCGTCCCCTTCTCCTCCTGCCCTCAATCCCTCCCAGCATCAGAGTCTTTTCCAATGAGTCAACTATTTGCATGAGGTGGCCAAAGTACTGGAGTTTCAGCTTCAGCATCATTCCCCCCAAAGAAATCCCAGAGTTGATCTCCTTCAGAATGGACTGGTTGGATCTCCTTGCAGACTCTGGGACTCTCGAGAGTCTTCTCCAACACCACAGTTCAAAAGCATCAATTCTTTGGCGCTCAGCCTTCTTCACAGTCCAACTCTCACATCCATACATGACCACAGGAAAAACCATAGCCTTGACTAGACGGACCTTAGTTGGCAAAAGTAATGTCCCTGCTTTTGAATATGCTATCTAGGTTGGTCATAACTTTCCTTCCAAGGAGTAAGCGTCTTTTAATTTCATGGCTGCAGTCACCATCTGCACTGATTTTGGAGCCCCCCAAGATAAAGTCTGACACTGTTTCCCCATCTATTTCCCATGAAGTGATGGGACGGGATGCCATGATCTTCATTTTCTGAATGTTGAGCTTTAAGCCAACTTGTTCACTCTCTTTCACTTTCATCGAGAGGCTTTTTAGCTCCTCTTCACCTTCTGCCATAAGGGTGGTGTCATCTGCATATCTGAGGTTATTGATATTTCTCCCAGCAATCTTGATTCCAGCTTGTGTTTCTTCCAGTCCAGCATTTCTCATGACGTACTCTGCGTATAAGTTAAATAAGCAGGGTGACAGTATACAGCCTAGACGTACACCTTTTCCTATTTGGAGCCAGTCTGTTGTTCCATGTCCAGTTCTAACTGTTGCTTCCTGACCTGCATACAGATTTCTCAGGAGGCAGGTTAGGTGGTCTGGTATTGCCATCTCTTTCTAGGTTTTAAAATAACATAAATCTGTTGTTGTCAAGAGTCTGATACAGGTATAAGTAAATATTACTGACACAGAAGAGTCTAAACCCTGAATTAAATATATATAGGAATTTATTGAATAAAGGTGGAATTTCAAATTAGTATGTCAAGGATAATTTATCAGTAACAACTGATCCTCTCTCTGGAGGAAAAACATAATTGTATCCACTACCGTGTGTGTGTGTGTGTGTGTTACTCAGCTGTGTCTCTCTGTGACCCCATGGACTGCAACCCACCAGGCTCCTCCGTCCATGGAATTCTCCAGACAAGAATACCGCAGTGGGTTGCCATTTCCTTCTCCAATGCGAATTTTAGTAGTAATTAGTCACTAAGTTGTATCTCACTCTTGCGACCCCACGGACTGTAGCCTGCCAGGTCCCTCTGTCCATGGGATTCTCCAGGCAAGAACAGTGGAGTGGGTTGCCATTTCCTTCACTACTACCCCATAACACATGACAAAACACATTCTTTGAAGATTAAAATGTCAGTAAAAATATAAATTTTAGAAGAAAATTAGAAAATCTGTACGTAACCTAGAGTTGGAAGAGAATTTTTAAGGAAGGCTAGGAGAAAACCCAGAATTTTTTTTTTTTAAAGGAGAGTCCTCTGGGTATGTAAAAAGTGAATATCTCATTTGCAACTGATGAAACATTAACATGGCAAAACAATTATCAGTTTAACAGACGCATAAAACACATTTGATAAGGCACATAAGCAATTTTCGTAAATGTGCTAACAAGTAGGATTTCAAAATACCTTTATAAACTCCTGCGGCCACACACTAAAATATACAGAAAACATGATTAAGGAGAAAACAGAACTATTTCTGAATGAAGTAGGCCTGGTTATCAGAGCTGTTTCTCAATACGGGAGGCCCTAGAAGGTATGCTAAGATCGAAAAAATAAAAAACCGAAATACATACTTGAACACAATATATACAACGGTTACAGGAAATTTTCACTACTTAGAATACTCAAAGGAGTCAATAATTTAAGTTTAGCACGGTGTCCTAACTTCATACAAAGAAGGCAAAAAACGTCAAATATGAGATTGAATCGAAGAGATAGACCATATCTCGGATTGGCAGGTTTATCAATATAGGAGACTCTTACTCTAAGGACTCCAGGGAGCTGAGAACAGACAGATAAAAAAGCTTTCGAAGACCATCCATTTGGACGCGTCTCGCTTCTGACCCCTAAACCCGGGACTGCGCCTCGTCTCGCCTCCCCATCATTTCCGGTCATGGGTCCCGCCCTCCACTCGCAGCTCCGCCCACGAGCCTAGTTTTAGCCTCGGAATCATCCGCTGGGAGTGTTTCTGCTTCCAGCTCCCTCCACTGAATCGACTGCGAGACCCCTCACCCGCAACGTGGGGAGAAACTGCAAGTTTTCTCTGCAATGGCTGAATGTGACTGACAACCCCAATCTCAGAACTCCACCCCGCCACGGCCGAAGTAGGAAGCGGAAGTGGCGTCACTGTCTGTGTCGGTCTTCCATCCGGCGGCTCCGTTCTTCTAGGAGGGAGTGGTTTTGGTCGTCCTGTGTTTCAGCGTGTCCTTTGTGAGGCCCGCGTTCAGGAAGGGCTGTGGGATACAAGGAGCGCGTTAAAGGACAGGTTTGGTCCGAGTTTTCGAGAGGTCTCCTTGGGCAGACCTCGCCCCTTTCTCTTAACATCCTTCGGGACCTAAGGCCCCGCTTTCGTCCAGGTCGTACGGGCGCTAAGGGGAGTTTTCGGGGTGTTGTCGTTCACTGTGCTTCCCTATTCGAAACCCTTTGTGACTTTAGTTCTTGAGATCATGAATATCCACTGTTTGATTCAGGTTACTGAGGCCCCTGCACCTTCTGGTTATCCTGAAGTTAGTGATCCTGCTTGAGTATGAAGATGTTCACTTGAAAATGAAAGAGTTGAGTTTATTCAGTGTTTTACCTGGCGACTGTTGCCCAGGAGTCAGCCTCTGAGATAGCCCTGAGAAATTATTTTGAAGACATGAGGTGTGATGTTAGTATATATGTGATTCGGGAGAAGGATATGGGTAATTTTCCACGAAAAATTAATCCAAAAAAGGGCTGGACCACTTTATTTGAGCCAGATTTGAGGATTCCAACCCTAGAAGAACCTCTCAGAAGGCTCTATATGTGTGACTGAATCTTCTTTGAGTACATCTGAAAGGAACACTTCATTGTATTTCAAGTCATATCCGACTCTTGAGACTCCCATGGACTGTAGCCTGCCAGGATCCTCTGTCCATGGGGTTCTCCAAGCAAAAATACTTGCTTGGAGAGTGGCTACTCATGCCCCTCCCTTCTCCAGAGGATATTCCTGGCTCAGGGATCTGCATTGCAGGCATATACCATGTGAGCCACCAAGGAAGCCCAATATGTACTATAGTATTACTTAAGCATGTAATCTATTTAAAATGAGATATTTTTTTATGCTGCTTTCTTCATTTAAAGTGTCCAAAATTAGCTGCACCCTAAATTTTTATCAGATATACTTCATTAGTGTGCATTTAGGATCTTATTTTCCCAACCAGGGATTGAACGCATGACCCTGCAGTGGAAGTGCAGAGTTTTAATCACTCAACCAGCAGGGAAATCCCTTGATTAGTGTTTTAAGTGAAAGTCGCTTAGTCATGTTGGACTCTTTGCGACCCCATGGACAATACAGTCAATGAAATTCCCCAGGCCAGAATACTGGAGTGGGTAGCCCATTCCCTTCTCCAAGGGATCTTCCCAACCCAGGGATCGAACCCAGGTCTCCAGCATTGCACGCGGATTCTTTATCAGCTGAGCCACCAAGGAAGCCCAGATTAGTGTTTAGACCATATGCAACTTACAATTGAAAGAGCAGATTCAAATACTGAAGTTGTTCCAAATATAAACCAGACTTATAAGGTCTTATAAGTTGGTACATAATGGTTGTCAATAAATGGCAGTTGATGATACTGATACTCTTGTTGTAGAGCATACAGTTTTAGTAGCTTTCATATATGTCCTCTGCACAGAAGGAGCTAATTTATCATGTTGATGACTGATAATTAGTATTTGTTGATTTGTGCTTGATAGGAAGCTGAGCTCCAGATAACCATATCTTCAGAGGGATGGAGATGGCCCTATCCACTTGCATTCTTAAGCTACCCTGAAATGATCATGATTCAGGGATGAGTATTTATGCAAATTTCACTATCAGTCTTGCAGCATAGCAGCCTATCATATGCCTCATGGTAATTTGTCATTAATGCTTTTTTTTCCCCAGAGGCTCAGCTTTGGATTCTGTTTTTAAAATACAGATTTCTTTGGTGTGGTTCTGAGCAGTTGTGCTGCTTGTTATCTAAGAGGAGCTGAAATGAGCCAGAGAATGCTGTTCTCTAAGACAGCTTCCTAGTATGTATGCATGAGGTAGAGTTGCTGCATAGTCCTATTCGTGTATTTTATTGCCTCGATAAGTAAAAAGTCACATTACTCAGCGTTTATGTTTCCTTGCCTGTGAAATGACCCATTACTCTTTGCCTGGTGGGTAACATGGCACACCGTTTATCTCTCTGGCTCCAGATGGGACAGGACTTACTTGGTACTTCATGGCAGTAGTGTATATTTGTGAGTTTTTTAGTTTTTGGTTTTGAGTGTGTGTTTATCTCAGAGTTGCAATGTCGATTTTATTTTTTTAACTTTTTGTTAAAGTGTAATTTATTTACAGTAGTGTATTGGTTTCAGGTATGCAACATAATGAATGTATTTTGATCAGTTATACTCCATTTAAAGTTATTATAAAATATCACCTACATTCCATGTGCTGTACAGTATATCCTCATAGCTTTTTTATTTTATACATACTAGTTCATACCTCTTAATTCCCTGCTCCAGTCTTACTGGCCCTCCCACTGGTAGCCACTAGTTTGTTTTTTGTATCTCTGAGTCTGTTTCATTCTATTCGTTTCCTTCATTTTTTAGATTTCACATGTAAGTGATAACATACAGTATTTGTCCTTGTCAGACTTGTTTCACTAAGCATAATAGCCTCCAGGTCTATCAGTGTTGTTGCAAATGGCAAAATTTCATTCTATTTTATGACTGAATGATATTTTGTTAAATTTCTTTATCCATTCATATGTCGATGGATACTTAGGTTGCTTCTATATCTTGACTTCTGTATGTGTGTAATGTGGCTATGAACATTGGGGTGCATGTATCTTTTCAAATTACTGTTTTCATTTTCTTTGGATATGTACCCAAAGGAATGTAATTGCTGGATCATATTATAGTTTCCTGAGGAATCTCCATATTGTTTTCCCTACTGGCTACACCAATTTAAATTCACATCAACAGAATACAAGGGTTCCGTTTTCTTCACATCTTCGCCAAATTTGTCATTTGTGGTCTTTTTGATGACAGCCATTCTGACAGGTGTGTGGTAATATCTCATTGTGGTTTTGATTTACATTTGTCTGATGGTGAATGATGTTTAGTATCTTTTCACGTAACTCTTGGCTGTCTGTATATGTTCTTGGGAAAATGTCTTTTCAAGACTTCCCTTCATTTTTTAATAGAACTTTTTTTTAGTTGTACAGCTGTTTATATATTTTGTATATTAACCTATTATTGGTCATATCATTTGCAGATGTTTTTCTCCCATTCAGTAAATTGTCTCTACATTTTCTTGATGGTTTATTTTGCTGTACAAAAGCTTTTAATTAAATCCCATTTATTTTTGCTTTTGTTTTCTTTGCTTTTGGAGACAGATCCAAAAGTCATCCAAATTTATTATTTATCCACATCATAAATTGATTATGATTTATGTCACAGACTGTTCTGCCTGTGTTTTCTTCTAGGAGTTTTATGGCTCTGGTCTTACCTTTAGATCGTTAATCCATTTTGAGTTTTTTTGTACATAGTATGAGAAAATGTTCTAGTTTCATTCTTTTACATGAGCTGTCCAGTTTTCTGAGCACCATTTATTGAAGAGACTGTCTTTTCTCCATTGTGTATTCTTGCCTCCATTGTGTATTTTGTCCTAGATTAATTGACTATAAGTGTGTGGGTTTATTTCTGGGCTCTGTATTCTGTTGTTCTATGTGTCTTTTTTTGTATCAGTGCTATACCGTTTGATTAATGCGTTGTAGTATTGTCTGAAGTCAAGGAATGTGATATCTACAGCTTTGTTCTTTTTTCTCAAGATTGCCTTGGACATTTAGCGTCTTTTCTGGTTCCATATAAATTTTAGGATTATTTGTTCTAGTTTTGTGAAAACTGTCATGAGTACTTTTCTGGGGATTGCATTAAATCTGTAGTTGCTTTGGGTAATATGGACATTTTAGCCGTATTAATTCTTCGAATCCATGAACATGGGATATCTTTCCACTTCTTTGTAATATCTTCAATTTCCTTCAGTGTTTTATTGTTTTTAGAGTATAGTTCTTTTTTGTCAAGTTTTTTCATTCTAAATTAGTAATTTAATTCTTTTTAATGCATTTTAATGGAATTTTTTTCTTGCTTTTTGTCTCTGATAGTTATTATTATATAGAAAAGCAATGGATTTCTGTATATTAATCCTGTATACTGCTATATTACTGAATTCATTTATTTTTAGTTTTTTGGTGGAGACTTTAAGGTATTATATGTATATATGTACCATGTCATCTGCAAATAGTGACAGTTTGATTTCTTCCTTTCCTATTTGAAAAAGTGAAAGTGTTAGTTGCTCAGTCATGTCTGACTCTTCACAACCTTTCCTATCTGAAGGCCTTTTATTTCTTTTTCTCATCTGATAGCTGTGGCTAAGACTTCCAATACAAGTGGTAAGAGTGGGTATCCTTGTCTTACTTCTGATTTTAGATGAAAAGCTTTCTGTATTCCACTGAGTATGGTGTTAGCTGTGGGCTTGTATAAATGGCCTTTGTTATGTTGAGATATGTTCTCTACATACCAGCTTTGATGAGAGTCTTTATCATGAGTAGATACTAAGTTTTGTAAAATATTTTTCCTGCATTTATTGAAATGATCTTGTGATTTTTATTCGTCCTTTTGTTAATGTGGTGTATCACATCACTTGATTTTTCAGATGTTGAATCATACTTGAATCCCTGGAGTAAATCCCACTTGATCATTGTGAATGATTCTTTTAATAGATTTTTTAAATTCAGTTTGCTAATACTTTGTTGAGAATTTTTGCGTCTATATTCATGAGAGATATTTGCATGTAATTTAATTTTTTATATTACCTTTTTCTGATTTTGGCATCAGGTAATGATGGTCTCATAAAATGAATTTGGGAGTGTTCCTACCTCTTCAGTTTTTCAGAATAGTTTGATAAGAGTAGGCATTAAAGGGACTTCCCTGGCATGCCAGTGGTTAAGACTCTGCTCCTCCAGTGCAGTGTGTGGGTTCAGTTCCTGGTCAGGGAAATGGGATCCTACATGCTATGTGGCATGGCAAAAAAGAATAAGTATTAAACTTTCTTTTTGTGTTTGGTAGGATTCCCCTGTGAAACTGTCACCCTGAACTTTTGGTTTTTAAGGGCTTTGATTACTATTTCAGTTTCAGCAGTGGTAATTGATCTGTTTAGATTATTTATTCCTGATTTAGTTTTGGAAGATTGTGTGACACTGGAAATATATTTCTTCTAGATTGTCCAATTTGTTGGCATATAACTGTTCATAGAATTCTTTTTTTCATAATATTTTATGATTATTTGCCTCTCTGATATCAGTTGCAGTTTCTCCTCTCCCATTTTTTTATTACTTTTGTTTGGTACCCTCTTTCCTCTTGTTTCTTGATGAGACAGATTAAAGCCTTATCAACATTATCTATCTTTTCAAAAGACCTGCTCTTGGTTTCACTGATATTTTCTCAGATTATTTCCTGCGATGTTTTTTATTTCTTTCCTTCTGATAACTTTGGGCTTTGGTTGTTCTTCTACTTCCTTTCAGTATTAAATTAGGTTGTTTATTTGAGTTTTTTATTATTTCTTGAGATACGATATGATAGATAAATATGATAGATATTTACTATCATAGAATTTTCTCTTCTAACTGCTTTTGCTGCATCCATAAATTTGGTGAAGTTTTGTTTCTATTTTCATTTGTCTTGACGTATTTTCCAGTTTCCTCTTTGATTTCATCGTTGACCTATTGGTTTTGTAGTAGCGTGTTGCTTTGTTTCCACATGCTTATTCTTTTCCCATTTTTGTTTCTGTAATTGATTTTTTATTTCATACCATTGTGGTCAGAAAAAAAGCCTTAATATAATTTCTATCCTTTTAAATTTGTCAAGTTTACATGTTATCTCTCTTGGAGAACATTCTATGTGTACTTGAAAAGAATATTTATTTTACTATTTGGGGATGGAATGTCTTGTAGTTTTCTATTAAGTCCAACTAGCCTAAATGTGTCTTTTAGTACCATTGTTTTCTTACTTATTTTCTGTCTTGATGTGTCCACTGATATAGTTGGGCATTAAAATTTCCTATTTTTATTGTATTGTAGTCAGTGTCTCACTTTATGACTGTAAGTAATTGCTTTATTTATTTAGGTGCTCCTGTATTAAGCCATGTATGTTAACAAATATATCCTCTTGTATTGATGCTTCTATCATTACCAAATGCCTTTCTTTGTCCTTTGGACTTTGTTTTAAAGTCTTCTTTGTCTGCCATGAGTAATGCTACTTCAGATTTTTGTTTGTTTGCATTTGTGTGGAGTATCTTTTTCCATCCTTTCACTTTCAATCTGTGTATGTCTTTAGCTTTACTAATTTGTGGTTACCATGGGGCTCATATGTTGACCTGTAACTAGATCTACTTGTTTTAAACTAATAGTCATTTAACTTCAAGCACATTCTAAATTATTTGCTCCCTTCTTCCACATTTTTTGTTTTCAATGTCGTGTTTTATGTTTATCCCTTAACTGATTATTGTAGTTACAGTTTCTTTTAATCTTCATGCTAGCTTACTTAAACCCTTGGTCTACAGCCTTTACTATATGTTTACCTTTACTAGTGGGATTATCCTTTCCTGTACATTCTTTCTTCTTGTTGTAGCCTTTTTGTTTCTACTTAGAGAAGACCCTTTAATGTTTCTCTTTGGGTTCTTTTAGTATTGATGAACTCTTCTAGTTTTTGCTTGATTGAGAAGTTCTTTATCTCTCCTTCAGTTTTGAATGATAACCGTGTTGGGTAGAGCATCTGAAGTTGTAGGTTTTTCCCTTGCAGCCCCTTAAATGTATTATGTCCTTCTGTTCTGCAAAGTTTCCGCAGAAAACAGCTGATAGCCTTAAAGGTGTCCCTTGTATGTGATTCTTTTTCTCTTGGCTGCCTTTAGAATTTTCTCTTTAGCTTTTGCATTTTATTATCATATATTTTTTGTACGGATCTCTTCGGATTCATCTTGTTAGGGACTCTGTACTTTCTGTGTCCTTCTTCAGATTCAGGAAATTTTCAACCATCATTTCATCAAATACATTTTGACCCTTTCCTCTCTACTCATTCTGGGACCCTTCCAGTGTTGTCCCAGAATCTCCTTAAACTTTTGGGTCTTTGTTTTTGTTTGTTTGTTTGTTTGTTTTTTTTGCCCCACCATGTGGCTTTGAAGATACTTAGTTCCTTGACCAGGAATCAAACCCAGGCCCACAGTAGTAAAAGTGCTCAGTCCCAATCGCTGGACCACCAAGGAATTCCTAAACTGTCCTAATTTTTTTAATTTGTTTTTTCTTCTGATTTTTCTGATTGAGTGATTTCTGTTATTCTATTTTCCAGATCACTTATCCTTTCTATGTCACCCCATCTACTGTTAATCCTTTCTAGTGTGTTTTTCATTTCAGTTATTGTATTCTCCACTTCTGACTGGTTCCTTTTTATATTTTCTAGTTATAATTCTCATTGTGTTCTTTCTTTCTTTTCCCGAGTTCAATTAGCATTCTTATTACTACGGCTTTAACATCTTGTTATATTTATCTTCATTGAATTAGTTGTTTGTCAGGGTTTTGTGTGTGTCCTTTCATTTGAAACAAATTCTTTTGTCTTCTCCTTTTGTTTAACTTTCTCTGTCACTATGAAATTAAGTAAAACAGTTGCCTATCCCATCTTTGAAGGTGTGTCGTTTTGTGGGACGACCCTTATGCATTCTTCGTGTACCCCATAGCTTTGATTGGTGGCTGGATCTAAAGTAAGCACAGGACAACTTCCCTGGTTGTCCAGTGATGGAGAGACTGTGCTTCCACTGCAAGGGGATGGGTTCAATCCCTGGTCAGGGAGCTAGAACCCAACAACTTGTGTGGCGTGGCCATAAATAAATAACATGTTAAAAAACAAAGTGAGCACATGTTTTGTTTTTCCTCGGGGTGTTTTGGCAGCTGTCACCTTGTTGGGTGATAGCTGGAGATAAAATTGGAGTTGGGCTGGAGATAGAAGGGCTAGAGCCAGAACCCTGTGTGGGCTGGTTCTTTTCCTATGCCCAGTGGCTATCAGTGTCCTGTCAGCAGGGACAGGGGCAGGTCCCAATGTGCTGGAAGCAGAAGCCTTGACTGTTGAGTCTGAGTTGGTTCTGTTCCCGCCAAGTATGCACTCTCTTTTCTCTCAGCAGCTAGAGCAGGAGGTTTGTTGTGTGTCAGACACACACTGAAACTGTCTAAGAAGCCAGTCAAGGATCCAGACAACTTGCGATCCACCACCTCCGCAAGTGCCAGCAGTATGCTCCCTCACCCCATTCAGATGAGGTGTTGGGTCCAAATCTGGTACATGCCCCAAGTGTACACTCTTCCTTGGCAGCAAACACTTTTCCCTAGTTAGAAACTGACCTGAGCTTCAGGCAGGTTCAGCCTGCTTCCTCCACCTTGTTCCTGGGAATAAGCAAGCTGTGCACTCTCATCAGGAGTGGAGTCTTGGATTCTTACAGCCTTCCTGTAAGTCCCACTTGTTTTCAAACCAGCTAAAGGAACTTGTCTTCCTGATGTCAGACCACAGGTTTGCAGTGTCCAATTTGTGGTTCAGACCTCCAGGCTCATGATATTCCTCTTCTGTGTCCCCTTCCTGGTAGACCCCAACCACTTCCCTCCTTTCCTACCTGACTCCATGGGGACCTTTTTTACAGACTTGGTTTTGGAAGCATCTTTCTGCTGATGTCCAGTTTGTTTTCAGTGAGACTTGCTCCACACATGGATGTACTTTTTATTTGTTCCTGAGAGGGATGTGAGCTCAGTGGCCTCCTACTTCACCAACTTTCCTCTCTGAGATTTTCTGAATGTGCAGGGATATTCGGAAATTTTGAACTAAAGTGGAATGATTTCCAGGCAAGGACTGTGGGAATTATGATCAATTCTGGGTGCTCATGCCTTCTTTCTTCTCCTAGGTGTTCTTACTAAGGACTCTTCCTGCCTTCCTGAGGAAAAGATAGAAGCAAACAGGATGGTAACTGAGTGTTTGAGAAATTGTTCTCAGGTAAGAAGAAAGTGTATCCTTGTACAAAATGATCTGCTGCATTTACCAGATGGACACATTTGAGCTACTTAAATAAAGTCTGTCTGAATCCCTGTTGAATTGCCTCACAAAGTGAAAGCTCTCATATTGATTATTCAGAGGGATTGCTCTGAATAATCATAATATTTCAATAATTACCTTCTGATATTGTCTCATGATTGCAACTCCCCATTTTGTTTTGTTTTTGCCTGTTCTGACATGATAAGGAATGATAGTGTGTATTTCTCAGTGAATTTATTTATTCATCAGCTTGTAAAAATATTTGTAATTTGCTTAGAATTGTGTTACTGGTTCCATATTGATCAGAAATGAGTGTAGATAGAAAGAAGACCATTGTGTCGTGGGGGAGATGATGAGAGAACTTGAAGCCCTCTATTGATATTGAGTCTTCCTACTCCATTCCCCACTGAACACTGTTGAAGATCTTACTTTACTGAAGCTAGTATGTGTATGATGGTTCAGGACTCAGTGACCTTTGCTGATGTGGCTGTGAACTTCACCCAGGAAGAATAGACTTTACTGAACTGCTTTCAGAGAAAGCTATACAGAGATGTGATGCTGGAGAACTACAAGAACCTGACCACAGCAGGTACAGCCGCCATCATTCCTGTAGCCTCTTAGGAGACAGACATATATGTGCTGTACCGTCTGTGTTCTGAGATGGGTGATGTCAACCTGAACACAATGGAAACTAGTAGACATTTGTCTCTACATGAATGAGTTTTAACCCAGTGTGGTTTCTGTAGCAATATGGTTTTAGAACTAACAGTGTTACTATCATTCTTTTAGAAATGTGCATTCTCAATTGTTCGCCTAAGGCATAGTAAATGAAACACTGGAATTTGGGCCCAGTCATCTGTGTTTTAACAAGCACTGGACATGATTTTCATAGACACCAAAATTTGGGAACCACTAGTTTAGTGCCTTCTCCATGAGAATGGATATTTTCTTTTTGCACTTATTTCATTTCCCACTTTAGTAAAAGTCTTAGTGCTTTGTAAATGTACATATAGGTCTGAAAGTGTATTTCAGGAGCCAGAGAGATGATCTGTCTGAGACACAGAAAGAGAAGCTGTTCACCTTTATATCTCTTTTGGAATATTATTAATACCACATTCATTCTAATGACCTGACTAGATACTGGACCTTATTCATGGGAAGATTTGTCGTTTGGAGGGCTGTTTCTATCAATAGATCTTTCCTCATGAACAGGATATCAGGTGTTCAAACCCACTCTGATCTCTTGGTTGGAAGAAGAAGAGTTGAGTACTGTGGAGAAAGGAGTCCTCCAAGGTGAGTGATTGTAAAAACTTTGCATGTTAATAAAATTTCAGTGTGTTTTTAGTTTATAAGGAGGCAACTTGTTAAGATGTGCTTTTCTCTCAGAAGGCTGAGGTCGTTGGTTTCTGATGCTCTGCACCTTCCTCAACTTCTCACATGTGCTTGTATGTGAGTGCTAAGTCGCTTCACTCATGTCCAAGTCTTTGTGACTCTGGATTGTAGTCCACCAGGATCCTCTGTCCATGGGACTCTCCAGGCAAGAATACTGGAGTGCCCTCCTCCAGAGGATCTTCCCGACCAGGGATCGAACCCATGTCTCTTGTGTCTCCTGCATTGCCAGGCCAGTTCTTTACCACTAGCACCACCTGGGAAGCCCCTCATGTACTTACTTTCCATTTAATTAGAATTTCCAACGATCTCAGAAAATAACCTTTTGTTTCTTCTTTAGTTTTAACATTTTGATGTATACTCTTTGTCCAGAACGTTCCCTGATAATACTCTGTCTCTTTCCTTCATATTAATTTTCAAAGACTTGTCTTTTAAATCAAATGCTGAACCCGTGGTGGATTCATGTCAATGTATGGCAAAACCAATACAGTATTGTAAAGTAAAATAAAGTAAAAATAAAAGTTAAAAAAAAATAAATAAAATAAAAACATGTATTTCTGTAAAAATAAATAAATAAATAAAATGCTGAATTTTAACTACATATACATATATTACTACTTAATTTTTGACATAATCAAACTCCCCAAATCTATCTTGCCTTTTTAAAAGATATGCTTAATGTGGAAAAACATACAACTGAGCCTTATTGTTTTTACTTCTTTTAACATCCACTTCTTTTTGCAAAGTCTTAAATTTGTCATTCTCTTTTAGAGTGGGGAATCCAACTTAAAGCCAAAGACTCAAGAATTGGGCAGAATATTTTTGGGAAAAAAATGTCAAATGGGATAGAAAAGGTAAGGTCACTAAGTTTCAAAAAAATATTTCTTATTTTCCACATAGACAATTTTAGGATTTTTGTAGAATTTGAGCACAAGTGATATTTGAGATCAAAGGCATTCACCCTGGAGATAGCAATGTCTCTCAAAGAATTCTGATTATGACTAGGTTGGGGATATCCTATCCCTAGGTTGATACTTGTTGCTTCAAAATTCCCGCAAGGAATCATTCCCACTTATATAAATTAGACATAGAGTTTTCAAAACAATTCAATGAAGCTGTGTAGAAGCCTTTTTTTCTTTTTTAAGAAACAGGTTTATTTTTTTGTCCTTTTTTTTTAAAATTATGAAAGTATGATAACACATTTACAGGAGACTTGGAAAATACAGAACAAAGTTACATATATATATACTGCATTTATACACTATATATACTACAATTATTGTTTCAGGTATAAAAATTAAGGTTTTTAGTAGAGTTGCAGTATCAACTCTCAGAAATTAATAGAATGAACAGAGGAAAAGTAGAAGGGTATAGCAGACCTTAAAGACACTATGAACCAATTCAACGTAATTAAGATTTATACAATTTTCACACAACTGCAGGATATAAGTTCTATTCAGTTTCCCATAGGCTATAATCCAGGAGACACTAGAACATATCCAGGGACATAAAACAAGGTGCAGAAATTTCATGCTCTAAGAGTATTGAAATCATAGTGTCTGTTCTCTTGTCACTGTAGGAAATTATGTTAGAAAATAACCCTCATATTTTCAAGTGTAATGTGACATTTACCAAGAGAGATCTTTAACTTAGCCATTGAAAGCCTCAATAAAGTTGAAAGACTGAAAAAACACAGAAGGTGATGGCAGAGAAAAAAGCATTTAAATGAGAAATTATTATCAAGGATACTTTAGAAACCCCATGTATTTGGAAATTAAATGTCCACTTTTAAATGATAAGTGTAGCTAAGAAGTCATAAGAAGGAAAATTAGAAAATATTAGTAACAATAAAAATGAAAAGAAAATTTATCAGAACTTATTGCATGCAGCTGAAGTTGCTCAATGCAACTAAATACAATGTGGAATCTTGAATAACAAATAATGGACACTAACATAAAATTTTGTGAAATTTGAACAAAATCTGTACTTTAATTAATAATATTGTATCATATGTTAATTTTTTTAGCAACATAGTATTTCTTTATATTCTCAGAATTGGATTAAACGTTTCAAGCCTCATTCAATTTTTTTAAAAAAACAACTAAAATAGTAAGCTTTCTTGGCTTTTACCAGTGATACTAGATGCTAGAATAAATAGATCTATATCAGAGTTTCTGAGTGACTATAAATTAAATCTAGCATTGTATTATACTTAAACATGTAGAACCAAAATGTCATAAATTTTGTAGCTAATCAAAAATTTGTAAGTTTTCTAAAATATATATTATACATACTATTTACGTATATATATGTATACAAAAGCTTTTCGTCTACACTTCATAAAGGCTTAAGAAAGAACAACAACAAAAAAACTGGAAAACAAACTAAGTGAAATGGGAGCATTGAAGATGAAAAAGAAAAGGTGAAATTATATAAAAGTAAAAGCTCATCATATAGTTTAGTTATTTTTAAACATGACCGCTCATTAGAATCACATTTGGAGCTTTGGAGGAAAAAACAATACCTGGGCATTTGTATTTTTCAAAAAATTCCAAGATAATTCATGGATAAGTCATCTGGATTTTAAAAAGTGATTACAGGTTTTTCTGTTAAGTGGTAATTTTAGTAATATAGAATTCTATTATTTTCTGTTGACCAATTATGATACAATGGTGTTAAAATGAATAATAGTTACATAATCACAATAGTAAAGGATGTTTATCAATTTTCACAACCAATAGCCAGACAAAAAATAAAAGATAGTTATTATTGCAAGCTATAATGGACACATGATTAACCTAACAATATAAAAGAATTACATACAATTTAGGTGGTTAAGTAGAGTGATATGGTAAGTGGAAGTGCATATATGTGCATGTTTTCATCCACCCAGCCAATTTGCTTTGGTTGGTGCATTTAACCAATTTACAGTTAAGGTAATTATTGATATGTATGATCCTATTTCCATTTTATTAATTGTTTCAGGTTTATTTTTTGTAGGTATTTTCCTTTGCTTGTGTTTCCTGCCTGGAGAAGTTCCTTTAGCGTTTGTTGTAAAGCTTGTTTAGTGGTGCTGAATTCTCATTAACTTTTGCTTGTCTAAAATGTTTCTTTGTCAAATCTGAATGAGAGTCCTGCTGGGTAGAATATACTTGGTTATACATTCTTCTCTTTCATCACTTTAAATATTAATATATCATCCCATTCCTTTCTGGCTTATAGAATTTCTTTTGAGAAATCAGGTGATAACATTATAGGAGTTCCCCTGTGTATTATTTTATATAAAAGCAACGTTTTTCCCTTGTTGCTTTTAATATTTTATTAATATCTTTGTCTTTAATTTTTGTCAGTTTGATTACTATGTGTGTCAGTGTGTTCCTCCATGGGTTTATCCTGCCTGAGATTCTCTGCACTTCTTGGACTTGGTTGACTATTTCCTTTCCCACATTAGGGAAGTTTTCGGCTATTATCTCTTCAAATGTTTTCTCAGATCCCTCCTTCTGGGACCCCTATCATGTGAATTTTGCTGCATTTAATGTTATCCCAGAAGTCTCTTAGGCTGTCTTCATTTTTTTTTTTTTTTCCCTATATTCTGTTTTGTGCCAGTGATTTCTGTCATTTTGTCTTACAGGTCATTTATCCTATCTAGTTATTCTGCTGTGTCTTCTAGTCTTGTTCATCTCTGTTTGTTCTTTAGTTCTTCTAAGTCTTTGGTAAACATTTCTTGTATTTTCCCCATTCTCTTTCTGAGATCCTGGACCATCTTCACTATTACTATTCTGAATTCTCTTTGTGGAAGGTTGCATATCTCTAATTCATGTAGTTGTTTTCCTAGGGCTTTATCTTGTCCCTTCATCTCAGACATAATCCTTTGCCTTTTCATTTTAAATAACTTACTGTGATGTGGTTTCTTTTCTGACAGCTGAAGAATTGATGTTTTTCTTGTTGCTTTTGTCTGCCTTCTGGTGGATAAGGCTATGAGGCTTGTGTAAGCTTTCTAATGGGAGAGACTAGCAGTTGGAAAAACTGGGTCTTGCTATGGTAGGCAGGGCCTTGTTCAGTAAAACTTTAATCCAATTGTCAGCTGATGGGTGGGGCTGTACTCCCTCCCTGTTAGTTGTTTGGCCTGAGGCAGCCCAGTCCTAGAGTCTACAGGCTCTATGGTAAGGTTAATGGTTATCTCCAAGAGGGCTTACACCAAGGGGCACCTCCCAGGACTGCTGCTGCCAGTGCCCCCATTTCAAGGTGAGCCACTGGTGCTCCACGCTTCTGATGGAGACCCTCCAACACTAGCAGGTAGGTTTGGTTCAGTCTCCTGTGGGGTCACTGCTCCTTTCTCCTGGGTCCTGGTGCATGCAAGATTTTGTTTATGACTTCCAATAGTGCAGTCTCTGTTTCTACCAGTCCTATGGAAGTCCTGCAGTCAAATCCCACTGGCTTTCAAAGTCAGATTGCATGATGATTCTAGTCCCTTTGCTGGATCTGGAAGCTGAGAAGCCTTGCATGGGGCTCAGAACCTTCACAACAGTGCAAGAACTTACTTGGTGGTATTGTTTTCCAGTTTGTGGGACACCCATGCAGTGGGTATGTGATTTGATTTTATTGTGATAGCACTCCTCCCACCATCTTGTTGCCACTTCTCCTTTGTGTTTGGACGTGGGGTATACTTTTTTTGGTCAGTTCCAGCATCTTTCTGTCTATGGTTATTCAACAGCTAGTTGCAATTTCAGTGCTCTCACAAGAGAAGAGTGCACATCCTTCTATTCCACCATCTTGAATCAATCCGCTACTTTATTTTGATGGCTTATTTATTTGACTACTGTGGGTCTTAATTGCAGTGTGTTGGCTTTCTCTCTAGTTGTAGCACACAGACTCAGTTGCCCCATGGCATATGGGTTCTTAGTTCCATGACCAAGTATTGGACCCACATCCTCTGCATAGGAAGGTGAATTCTTAACCATTGAACCACCAGGGAGTCCCCTGTAGAACTCTTTTAAGATGAGAGTATATGGCACATCATTCTTGCAGAAGGATTTCATCATTTAAATTGAAATAAATCAACAGGGCAAGAATAGTATGAATGTAATGGAGATGGTATAAATCATTCATCCTCATTATAATAATGTTTCTGTTTTGAGATGGAGAGGAGGAGTTAATGAGTCTGAGAAATCTTTGAATCATCATCCTTCCATTTCTCCACAGGCAAGAGGCCTTAATGTACAGGAACTCTATGACAGTGAGCAATGTGGGAAAGACTTCAATGACCACTCATGCCTTAGGACACACAGGAGTACTCAAAATGGAGGGAACCCTTATGAAGATAATCAGGATGGGAAAAACTTCCTTACTCTGTACAACAAATCCTTTACTGGAGAAAAATGTTCCATGTTTAATCAGTGTCGAAAAACTGTCATGCTGTCTCCACATATTGTACCCTGGAAATCTTACATACAAGAAAAAGCCTTAGAACGCAGAGATGTTGGGAGAGCCTTTGTTAATCAGTCTTACCTTTGGATACAAGTGAGAGCTCACAATAAAGAAAAGCTCTACAAATGGAAGGAATGTGGAAAAACTTCTGGTCACTCAACAAGCCTTCGTGCACATGGGCCAGCTCACACTGCTAACAAATGCTACAGATGTGAGGACTCTGGAAAAGTCTCCACTGCATCCCTAAGCCATAGACAACATATAAAAACACACACTGGAGAGAAGCCTTTTCAGTGTGACACATGTGGGAAAGCCTTTAGGTTTTCCTCATACCTTCTTGTTCACAGTCGAATTCACACTGGAATAAAACCCTACAAATGTAAGGAATGTGGGAAAACCTTTAGATTGTCCTCATACCTTCGTGTTCACAGTCAAATTCACACTGGAATAAAACCCTACAAATGCAGGGATTGTGGGAAAGCCTTTAGATTATCCTCATACCTTCGTGTTCACAGTCAAATTCACACAGTAATAAAACCTTACAAATGTGAGGAATGTGGGAAAGACTTCAAACATTCTCTGCCCTTTAACATTCACATGGGAACTCACACTGGAGATCAGCCCTATAAATGTAAGGAATGTGGGAAAACCTTCACTCGATCCTCAGGCCTTATTGAACATATGAAAACTCATACTGGAGAGAAGCCTTTTAAGTGTGACACATGTGGAAAAACCTTCACTCGATCCTCAGGCCTTACTGAACATATGAAAACACACACTGGAGAGAAGCCTTTTAAGTGTGACACATGTGGAAAAACCTTCACTCGATCTTCAGGCCTTACTCGACATATGAAAATTCACACTGGTGAGAAGCCTTTTAAATGTGATACATGTGGGAAAGCCTTTGCTTCTTCATCCCACCTTATTAGACATCTGCAGTCTCATACTGCACAGAAGACTATTAAATGTGACAAATGTGGGAAGGCCTTTGCTAATTCCTCATATCTTACTATACATTTTAGAACTCACACTGGAGAGAAGCCTTTTGAGTGTAATGTGTGTGGGAAAACATTTACCACTTCTTCATATCTTATCATACACAAATGAACTCACACCGGAGAGAAACCATATGAATGTAAGGAATGTGGAAAAACCTTTTCTCACTTCTCAAGCCTTTCTTACCATATAAAACGACATTGAAGAAAGGCCATTGAAATGTGACAGATGTGGAAAACCCCTTGCTGCTTTCTCATATCTTATGAAACATTTTCTTAAAAATTTTGGCTGCACCCACAGCATGTAGGACCTTAGTTCCCAGTGATTGAACCCAAGTCCCCTGCATTGGAAGGCAGAGTTTTAACCACTGGACCACCAGGGAAGTCCCTTACTAAATATTTTTGAACTCAGAATGGAAAGATGCCTTTAGAGTGTAATAAGTGTGGGAAAAGATTTGCAAATTCTTCACCCTTTGCCATTCACAAGTGTATTCACACTGGTAAGATACCGTATAAATGTTCAGAATGAGGGGAGGCATTTGCTGCTTCTAAGCAGTTTTGAAATGTTATTTATTCATTTTGGCTGTACCATGCAGCTTGTAGGGTGTTAGTTTCCCAACCAAGGATTAAACCTGGGCCCTTGGGAGTGAGAGCATGGAGCTGTAACCACCACTGGACTGCCAGGGAATTCTCTTAAGTATTTTAGAGCTTATACAGGGCAAAAGACTTTCGAGTGTAATATATGTGGGGAAACACACACCGGTTCATCCCTTACCACACACAAAGCTATTCACACTGGAGATAAACCCTATAAATGTAAGGCACAGAGGAAAGCTTTTTGTCTTTCTGATTCACTTCAACAACATGAAAGGTCAACACTTGGGAGCTGCTCTACAAGTGGATCTGCCTTGCAATGCAGTGGACATGAGTTCAATCCCTGCCTGGGGAACTAAGATCCCACATGCCACAGAGCAACTAAGGTCGCACACTACAAGTACTGAGTCTGCACACTGCAACTAGTGAGTCCACGCACAGCAACAAAGGATCTGGCATGAGGCAACAAACTTCTTACATGCTACAAATACAACTCAAAGCAGCCAAATAAATAAACTTTAAAAAAAAAATACACACAGTGAAGCCATATTATAATATTAAGAGGCACGGACAGCCCTTCACTCTTTCCTCAGTGAAATTAATATTTTTTTAATATGGGAGATCTTGCAGTAGACAGAAATCCTACTGATTTAAGCTATGTGAGTAAGTTTTATTATTTTTTTAAGTTTATACCTTTAGGAAAAAGAAAGTTATTTTAACTTGTTCTTAGAGATTTACATGGTTATTTATTGAAGACATCCAATGTATCTTTTCCTGTATAAATTCTAGTTCTGCTAAATACTTTAATGTTTACTTATAATCTCACTGTGGAGAAAAACTTCATGAATGTAAGAAGTTAGTTGTAGAGTCATCATTTTCCATTAGATTGTTCCTCATTCTTAATAAACATGAGGTGTTTCACAGCCAAGAGAAACTGGAGTATTTGGAAAATACTACCCTGAGTCTGAAATCTTAGAGTTGCTGAAAGGTGTAGAGTTCTGGGGGTTCTGTAGATCTATTTTAAGCATTTGTGATTTGGCTCTGACCTTGGGAAGAGTCTGACACAACTGAGGAACTAAACAACAAGAACAAATTCGTGCACACGGTGTGTCTTTTCACTCTCATAGCTAGACCAGGCCAGTATAGTGACTACACTTTCAGTTTGCAACTGGGTCTAAAGTGGACCTATAGGATACACACTTTATCCTTGTCTAACCTGCTGGATTCTCTTGTTGGATTGACATTGTCTTTACATTGTGAAAACAGTGAGTGCTTAAATGTGTACAGTGCTCACCAACTTCATTTATGGTGTGGACTTCCCTAGCGGCTCAGACGGTAGAGAATCTACCTGCAGTGCAGGAGACCTGGGTCCAATCCCTGGGTCGGGAATATCCCCTGGAGAAGGGAATGGCTACCCATTCCAGTATTCTTGCCTGGAGAATTCCATGGACAGAGGAGCCTGGTGGTCTACAGTCCATGGGGTCACAAAGAATTGGACATGACTGGTCGACTAACTCTTTTCATGCTGTCCAAGGTGAGGGATATGATATGTCTATAAATTTTGTAAAATTATCCTGTCGTTCTTACCCTGATCCTGGCAAGGCATGAGTGGAGATTACATCTAATGTGAGTCACCCTGATTTCATGACTTTTGTAGGTGAACACCCCAGCATCTGAGGGAGAATCTTTAATCTCAAGCTGTGCAGAAAGTAATTGAGAATAATGTTCTCTTTCACCCCTAAACCCAACACCACAGTCTGACAAAACAACTATTTTTCTTGGTCAGACAACAGTTGTCACTGATGATATAACTTGCTTCTGTATTTTTTATTCCATTCATCTGCTGTGAGAACAGAAAAACTCATGTGAATAGAGCTGGTCCTGATCATCTGTTGTGCTTGATGCCATCAGTGGCAGTTCCTGAGTGTGGGTCTTGGGTGCAGATACAGACCTGCAGAAACTCATTTTAGCCTTGACAAAGTTCTCATGCTTGAGCAGCCTTGGCTTATGTTGAGTTTGGCTATCATGCCTGCAGCTGCTTGATGATGCTTTATTGAGGTTTAATCAAACCATTGTAATGATAATGATAATCCAGATCAACCTTAACAATAAATCCTGAACAAGAATTTCATGTGCACTTTTGTGTTACACATTTGTATGTATGGAGGGATATGTCATATTGTAGTTTAATTTGGGGTGTGTACATTGTGACTCAGCCCATCTGTTGCCCCCTTTAATTATTTGCAATGACTAAGGGTTACAGATTGGCTTTAGATGTAGCCTAATTGTCTGAAATAAGACCTGAGTATCCTATAGATTTTTGCAGTGGTCCAGAGATTAAGCATCGCCTTAACCCCTGGGGTTAAGTAATGCAGGGGACTCGTGTTTGATCCCTAGTCTGGGAACTAAGATCCCACATGCTGTAACTAAACCTGCGCACTACTAGAGTCCATACACCACAATGAAAGATGCCATGTGCTGCAACTAAGATCCAATACAGTAAAATAAATATCTTTTTAAAGACCTACCCACTGAATTTCTTACAGTTGCCTGAGTCTGAGACCTTGTGGGCAATGTTGAGATCACTACTGCAGATTGACCTCATTCTGCTTGGCCTCCTGGTGACAGTGTCGTCAAGTGCTGAGCAAGATAAATCAAGTAAATATGGTCCCAGCTCTTGTTATTCAGTGAGTTACAAAGTGGCATATTCACATGGAAATTCTCCAAAGCCAAGATGATGTGAGCTATGTATGCTACAACGTGGATAAACCTTTAAAACATTTTAAGTAAAAATAGTTATCTATATGCAAAATCTAGAAAGTGCAAGTCTACATATAGAGAAAGTATATTTGTGGTTGTTTAGATATTGAGAGAAATGAAGTGGGTGAATTGACAGCCAGAAGCTGCTTTTGAAGTGAAAAGATTATAAAATTGTGACAACATTGAGTCGTATAAATTAAATAGGTGTATTGTATGGTAGGCAAATTATGTCTCAATAAAGTAGTCCCAAGAAACAAAATTAAAAATCTTGATTACACCTACACTGACTGGGTAGTTACCAGCAGTGCCAGCCAGGCCGTCCAAAGGAGGCCCGTTGAAGCCTCCTACTAGGAACTCGTCCTTGGACGCCCTCCTTCCAGCATGGTACACTCGGGTTCACTGAGGGGCTCACCTAGCCAGGATGCAGCTAACCACCACAAAGCTAATCACACAGGGAGAAGCACAGACAACGCGAATCTCATGCATCATTTCCATTCTGCATCTTGAAAAAGAAGCATGGGGCTTTGGGTGTCAGCCATATTAGGTGGCTTCACACAGTTGTAAGTAGTTCCCTCAAGACTGGATGCAGGTAGGACTTTGGCTCTGCCCAGAGAGGCAAGTGGGGACAGCATTGGACCGAAGGAAAGAGGTTGAGGCTAGAAACACGTTTGTGACCCAGGCTCTGGGCAGAAGGCGGCGCGCACATCCAGGGTTGGGCCTGGAGGTGGGACCAGGTCTAGCGTGGGATTTAGAGGCTGGAAGGGCAACGCAGGTTGAAGGCTCACCCCACAGGATATTCATCAAGATTTTCCATCACTTATCCAGTTTCCTAGAGCTTTTGTAGGAATTCTCCCCATACTGATGAGCCTGCTCATCTTCGAAGTCGTGGTCCATTCAGTCAATCCTGTTGTTAGGCCTTTGTTTCCTCTTACTGCTTTTTATTTACACGGATACCATGCTAAAGTCTAATAATAACACTGGGTTCTGTTGGAATTTTAAGTGTAGAAATTGAAATATATTTTTCAATATAGATATGTAAATTTGAAAAAAAAATTTCTTTTCAAATATGTATTTCTGGGTTTTTCATATCTGACAAAACAGGGTAGGACTTCCCCTACTATGTTAAAATAGCACTGATATCAGGCATTTTTTGTCTGCTCAGGAGCAGTATGACCGTTTCTCTGGTAGCCTTGTTTGCTGTGGGTTTCAGGGATGGCCATTGAGAATTGAATTTTTTTAAAACCCTCATGTACTAACATGTTTTGTCAGAGGGTTCACATTAATTATCAAATGTGTTTACATTTACCGAATGGTTATTCTACTACGATAATTTATCATATTTTGCTGTAATTTTTTTATATAACTAAGGATTCTGCTTTTAAAAATAATTTCTGGATTTGCTACTTGGCTTTCAGTTCAGTTCAGTTCAGTTCAGTCGCTCAGTCGTGTCCGACTCTTTGCAACCTCATGAATTGCAGACGCCAGGCCTCCCTGTCTATCACCAACTCCCGGAGTTCACTCAAACTCATGTCCACCAAGTCGGTGATGCCATCCAGCCATCTCATCCTCTGTCATCCCCTTTTCCTCCTGCCCTCAATCCCTCCCAGCCTCAGAGTCTTTTCCAATGAGTCAACTCTTCACATGAGGTGGCCAAAGTACTGGAGTTTCAGCTTTAGCATCAATCCTTCCAAAGAACACCCAGGACTGATCTTCTTTAGAATGGACCAATTGAATCTCCTTGCAGTCCGAGGGACTCTAAAAAGTCTTCTCCAACACCACAGTTCAAAAGCATCAATTCTTCAGCACTTAGCTTTCTTCACAGTCCAACTCTCACATCCATACATGACCACTGGGAAAACCATAGCCTTGACTAGATGGACCTTTGTTGGCAAAGTAATGTCTCTGCTTTTCAATATGCTATCTAGGTTGGTCATAACTTTCCTTCCAAACAGTAAGCGTCTTTTAATTTCATGGCTGCAGTCACCATCTGCAGTGATTTTGAAGCCCAAAGAAATAAAGTCTGACACTGTTTCCCATCTATTTCCCATGAAGTGATGGGACCGGATCCCATGATCTTCGTTTTCTGAATGTTGAGCTTTAAGCCAACTTTTTCACTCTCCTCTTTCACTTTCATCAAGAGGCCTTTTAGTTCCTCTTCACGTTCTGCCATAAGGGTGGTATCATCTGCATATCTGAGGTTATTGATATTTCTCCCTGCAATCTTGATTCCAGCTTGTGCTTCTTCCAACCCAGTGTTTCTCATGATGTACTCTGCATAGAAGTTAAATAAGCAGGATGACAATATACAGTCTTCACGTACTCCTTTTCCTATTTGGAACCAGTCTGTTGTTCCATGTCCAGTTCTAACTATTGCTTCCAAACCTGCGTATAGGTTTCTCAAGAGGCAGGTCAGGTGATCTGGTATTCCCATCTCTTTCAGAATTTTCCACAGTTGATTATGATCCACACAGTCAAAGGCTTTGGCATAGTCAATAAAGCAGAAATAGATGTTTTTCTGGACCTCTTGCTTTTTTGATGATCCAGCAGATGTTGGCAATTTGATCTCTGGTTCCTCTGCCTTTTCTAAAACCAGCTTGAACATCTGAAAGTTCACAGTTCATGTACTGCTGAAGCCTGGCTTGGAGAATTTTGAGCATTACTTTACTAGCGTGTGAGATGAGTGCAATTGTGCAGTAGTTTGAGCATTCCTTGGCATTGCCTTTCTTTAGGATTGGAATGAAAACTGACCTTTTCCAGTCGTGTAGCCACTGCTGAGTTTTCCAAATTTGCTGGCATATTGAGTGCAGCACTTTCACAGCATCATCTTTCAGGATTTGAAATAGCTCAACTGGAATTCCATCACCTCCACTAGCTTTGTTCGTAGTGATGCTTCCTAAGGCCCATTTGACTTCACATTCCAAGATGTCTGGCTCTAGATGAGTGATCACACCATCGTGATTATCTGGGTCGTGAAGATCTTTTTTGTACAGTTCTTCTGTGTATTCTTGCCACCTCTTCTTAATGTCTTCTGCTTCTGTTAGGTCCATACCATTTCTGTCCTTTATTGAGCCCATCTTTGCATGAAATGTTCCCTTGGTATCTCTAATTTTCTTGAAGAGATCTCTAGTCTTTCCCATTCTGTTGTTTTTCTCTATTTCTTTGCATTGATCACTGAGGAAGGCTTTCTTATCTCTTCTTGCTGTTTTTTGGAACTCTGCATTCAGATGCTTATATCTTTCCTTTTTTCCTTGGCTTTTCGCTTCTCTTCTTTTCACAGCTATTTATGGCTGCCTCCCCAGACAGCCATTTTGCTTTTTTGCATTTCTTTTCCATGGGGATGTTCTTGATCCCTGTCTCCTGCACAATGTCACGAACTTCATTCCATAGTTCATCAGGCACTCTATCTATCAGATCAAGGCCCTTAAATCTATTTCTCACTTCCACTGTATAAATCATAAGGGATTTGATTTAGGTCATACCTGAACAGTATAGTGGTTTTCCGTACTTTCTTCAGTTTAAGTCTGAATTTGGCAATAAGGAGTTCATGATCTGAGCCACAGTCAGCTCCCGGTCTTGTTTTTGCTGACTGTATAGAGCTTCTCCATCTTTGGTTGCAGAGAATATAATCAATCTGATTTCGGTGTTGACCATCTGGTGATGTTCATGTGTAGAGTCTTCTCTTGTGTTGTTGGAAGAGGGTGTTTGCTATGACCAGTGCGTTCTCTTGGCAAAACTCTATTAGTCGTTGCCCTGCCTCATTCCGTATTCCAAGGCCAAATTTGCCTGTTACTCCAGGTGTTTCTTGACTTCCTACTTTTGCGTTGCAGTCCCTTATAATGAAAAGGACATCTTTTTTGGGTGTCAGTTCTAAAAGGTCTTGTAGGTCTTCATAGAACTGTTCAGCTTCTTCAGCGTTACTGGTCAGGGCATAGGCTTGGATTACTGTGATATTGAATGGTTTGCCTTGGAAACGAACAGAGATCATTCTGTCATTTTTGAGATTGCATCCAAGTACTGCATTTTGGACTCTTTTGTTGACCATAATGGCTACTCCATTTCTTCTAAGGAATTCCTGCCCACAGTAGTAGATATAACGGTCATCTGAGTTAAGTTCACCCATTCCAGTCCATTTTAGTTTGCTGATTCCTAGAATGTTGACGTTCACTCTTGCCATCTCCTCTTTGACCACTTCCAATTTGCCTTGATTCATGGACCTAACATTCCAGGTTCCTATGCAATATTGCTCTTTACAGCATCGGACCTTGCTTCTATCACCAGTCACATCCACAGCTGGGTATTGTTTTTGCTTTGGCTCCATCCCTTCATTCTTTCTGGAGTTATTTCTTCACTGATCTCCGGTCGCATATTGGGCACCTACTGACCTGGGGAGTTCCTCTTTTGGTATCCTATCATTTTGCCTTTTCATACTGTTCATGGGATTCTCAAGGCAAGAATACTGAAGTGCTTTGCCATTCCCATCTCCAGTGCACCACATCCTGAAAGATGATGCTGTGAAAGTGCTGCACTCAATATGCCAGCAAATTTGGAAAACTCAGCAGTGGCCACACGACTGGAAAAGGTCAGTTTTCATTCCAATCCTAAAGAAAGGCAATGCCAAAGAATGCTCAAACTACCGCACAGTTGCACTCATCTCACACACTAGTAAAGTAATGCTCAAAATTCTCCAAGCCAGGCTTCAGCAGTACGTGAACTGTGAACTTCCAGATGCTCAAGCTGGTTTTAGAAAAGGCAGAGGAACCAGAGATCAAATTGCCAACATCCGCTGGATCATGGAAAAAGCAAGCAAGTTCCAGAAAAGGATCTATTTCTGCTTTATTGACTCTGCCAAAGCCTTTGACTGTGTGGATCATAATCAACTGTGGAAAATTCTGAAAGAGATGGGAATACAGATCACCTGACCTGCCTCTTGAGAAACTTATATGCAGGTCAGGAAGCAACAGTTAGAACTGGACATGGAACAACAGACTGGTTCCAAATAGGAAAAGGAGTATGTCAAGGCTATATATTGTCACCCTGCTTATTTAACTTCTATGCAGAGTACATCATGAGAAACGCTGGGCTGGAAGAAGCACAAGCTGGAATCAAGATTGCAGGGAGAAATATCAATATCCTCAGATATGCAGATGATACCACCCTTATGGCAGAAAGTGAAGAGGAACTAAAAGGCCTCTTGATGAAAGTGAAAGAGGAGAGTGAAAAAGTTGGCTTAAAGCTCAACATTCAGAAAACGAAGATGATGGCATCTGGTCCCATCACTTCATGGGAAATAGATGGGGAAACAGTGGAAACAGTGTCAGACTTTATTCTTTGGGGCTCCAAAATCACTGCAGATGGTGATTGCAGCCATGAAATTAAAAGACACTTACTCCTTGGAAGGAAAGTTATGACCAACCTAGATAGCATATTAAAAAGCAGAGACATTACTTTGCCAACAAAGGTCCGTCTAGTCAAGGCTATGGTTTTCCCAGTGGTCATGTATGGATGTGAGAGTTGGACTGTGAAGAAAGCTGAGTGTTGAAGAACTGATGCTTTTGAACTGTGGTGTTGGAGAAGACTCTTTAGAGTCCCTTGGACTGCGAGGAGATCCAACTGGTCCATTTTAAAGGAGATCAGTCCTGGGTGTTCTTTGGAAGGACTGATGCTAAAGCTGAAACTCTGATACTTTGGCCACCTCATGTGAAGAGCTGACTCATTTGAAAAGACCCTAATGCTGGGAGGGATTTGGGGGCAGGAGGAGAAGGGGACGACAGAGGATGAGATGGCTGGATGGCATCACCGACTCAATGGACATGAGTTTGAGTGAACTCCAGGAGTTTGTGATGGACAGGGAGGCCTGGTATGCTGCAATTCATGGGGTCACAGAGTCAGACACGACTGAGCGACTGAACTGAACTGAACTGATGCTGGGTCTTCAGTTGCTACATGCAGGCTTTCTCTAGTTGTAGGGAGAGGGACTACTCTGCAGTTGCTGTTCATGGGCTTCTCTCATTGCAGTGGCTTCTCTTGTTGTGGAGTACAGGCTGTAGGGCAGTCAGGCTTCAGTAGTTGTGATGTACAGGCTTAAGTTGTCCTGAGGCATGTGCAGTTTTCCTGGGCCAAGGATTGAACCCATGTCCCCTGCATTAACAAGCAGATTCTTAACCCCTGATCCACCAGGAAAGTCCTGAACTGCACAGTTTAAATGGTTGAGAGTAAATAATATGTGATGTATATTTTATCATAGTAAAAAATTGTGGAAGGAGATTATGTATATTATTTATAGGAATCTTGTAAATTACCATTTCCAGGGAAAAAGAAATTCTAAATAGGCTTGGCTGACAGTGCCTTTCATAGAGTCCCAGGTCAACAAAATACCCATCAAATATAGAAGGCTCTTACGTGCTTGAGGTTTCATTAATTTATATATCTGAGGCATGTGTTTAGAACAGGCATTTTAAACCAACTAAACAATAAAAAATCAGATTTTTTAATTGCTACTAAAACCAGACCCTGAACTGAGAGTTATATTGAGTTAAAAAATGAAAATAATAAAGCAACTTGCTCAGACAGTATTTCACAGAAAAGGAAAAACCAAACAAAACAACACCTGAATAGAACATCCAACAGAAAATGGAATTTTAAAACACCCACGTGTAGGGTCAGTCCTTCAGGTTTCCTGAATAGAGATGTTAGTAGGCTCACAAATTCAGCTGCCTCAGCCTCTCAAGAACAGGAATGTCCCAATCCCCCAGGAATCACAAGCCATTCTTTATGTGACAAGTGACTGAGCAGTCAGGAGGAAGACAGCTGCCTGTGAGTGTGGCAGCTCTAGGTGAAGAGTAAAGAAAGGACTGGAGCTGCATTGACTGCAGGATCCCAAAACGCCTAGGGGATAAAGCCAATGGGATAAACGCAACGGATGGCCCCACTGGAGGCTGATGGAGACAGCCAGGTCCAGAATAGAATGGGTTAGAAAAGACCAACATGAATCCGTCATGACCCAGTCAAAGCTGGTGAACAGTCACACCTGTTCCCATCATCAATACTGTAATGTCCACTTGGGGCAATCATGCACTCAGTCTACATGACTGTGTCCCCTGTTCTGTATTGTTTAGTCACTAAGCCATGTCCAACTCTGCGACCCCATGGACTGCAGCATGCCAGGCTCCTCTGTCCTCCACTGTCTCCCAGGGTTTGCTCAGATTCATGCCCATTGAGTTGGTGATGCTATCTAACCACCTCATTCTCTGCCACCCTCTTCTCCTTTTGCCTTCAATCTTTCCCGGCATCAGGGTCTTTGTAAGGCTCGGAGAACCGCACTCTGAAAAGGACATTCAGGGACAGCCTCTAGTGGACTGACAAAGTTTATTATCCAATTGTGTAGTTTTATAATTTTCAGGGAATAGAGCATAAGACAGACTTGCATGTAGCCATTTCAGATAAACATCAAAGCATTTAAGCATAAAATACAGTTCCCACCGCCCAAGCCAAAACATAGCTTTGGCGAAACTCTAAAGGGAGACTTATCATGAAACAACAGTCCTTGCTCTCAGAAACAGGTGGTCAGAAGGAAGCCTTCGAACACCTCAAGGCCGGGCATATAAAACTTCATTATCCGTTCCCAGCCTCAGGCACTCGGTGAACGCTCATAACCCTTTGTTATGCTCGTTCCAGCTTCC
Organism: Ovis aries; assembly: GCF_016772045.2. NCBI lineage: Eukaryota > Metazoa > Chordata > Mammalia > Artiodactyla > Bovidae > Ovis > Ovis aries. The sequence continues at coordinate 12,216,604 of NC_056058.1, forward strand.
AACCTTCATCATGAGTGGAGCAAATACATTTTCAGTATTTGCTCAAAGCCTTCCAGCTCCTCCACAGTCTTTTTCTAGTGAGTCAGCTCTTTGCATCAAGTGGCCAAAGTATTGGAGCTTCAGCTTTAGCATCAGTCTTTTCTGTGAATATTCAGGGTTGATTTTCTTAAGGGTTGACTGATTTGATCTTGCAGTCCAAGGGACTGCCTAGAGTCTTCTCCAGCACCACAATTCGAAACTATCAATTCTTTGGTATTCAGCATTCTTTATGGGCCAACTCTCACATCTGTACGTGACTACTGATGTAGTCATGATGTACTGTGCATGTAAGTTAAATAAGCAGAGTGACAATATACAGCCTTGACATACTTCTTCCCCAATTTGGAACCAGTCTGTTGTTCCATGTCCAGTTCTAACTGTTGCTTCCTGACCTGCATACAAATTTCTAAGCAAGCAGGTTAGGTGGTCTGGTATTCCCATCTCTTGAAGAATTTTCCTCAGTTTGTTGTGATCCACACAGGCAAATGCTTTTGCATAGTCAATGAAGCAGAAGTAGATGTTTTTCTGGAACTCTCTTGCTTTTTCTATGATTCAACGGATGTTAGCCATTTGATCTCTGGTTCCTCTGCCTTTACTAAGTCCAGCTTGAACATCCATGGTTCACGTACTGTAGAAGCCTCACTTGAAGAATTTTGAGCATTACTTTGCTAGCGTGTGAGATGAATGCAGTTGTGCTGTAGTTTGAGCACTCTTTGGCATTGCCCTTCTTTGGGATTGGAATGAAACTGACCTTTTCCAGTCGTGTGGCCACTGCTGAGTTTTCCAAATTTGTTGGCATATTGAGTGCAGCACTTTCACAGCATCATCTTTTAGGACGTGAAATAGCTCAACTGGAATTCCATCACCTCTACTAGCTTTGTTCATAGTGATGCTTCCTAAGGCCCACTTGACTTCACATTCCAGGATGTCTGGCTCTAGGTGAGTGGTCACACCATCATGGTTATCTGGGTCATGAAGATCTTTTTTGTATCGTTCTTCTGTGTATTCTTGCCACCTCTTAATATCTTCTGCTTCTATTGGGTCCATACCATTTCTGTCCTTTATTGTGCCCATCTTTGCATGAAATGTTCCCTTGGTATCTCTAATTTTCTTGAAGAGATCTGTATTCTTTCCCATTCTATTGTTTTCCTCTATTTCTTTGCATTGATCACCAAGGAAGTCTTATCTCTCCTTGCTCTTCTTTGGAACTCTGCATTCACATGAATATATTTTTCCTTTTCTCCTTTGCCTTTTGCTTCTCTTTTCTCAGCTATTTGTAAGGCCTCCTCAGACAACTGTTTTTACCTTTTTGCATTTCTCTTTTTGGGGATGGTCTTGATCCTGTACAATGTCACAAACCTTCATCCGTAGCTCTTCAGGCACTCTGTCAGATCTAATCCCTTGAATCTGTTTGTCACTTCCACTACATAATCGTAAGGGATTTGATTGAGGTCATATCTGAATGATCTAGTGGTTTTCCCTACTTTCTTCAATTTAAGTCTGAATTTGGTAATAAAGGGTTCATGATCTGAGCCACAGTCAGCTCCCAGTCTTATTTTTGCTGACTGTATACAGCTTCTCCATCTTTGGTTGCAAAGAATATAATCAATCTGATTTCAAAATTGACTATCTGGTCCCTTGTGTTGTTGAGTAGGAGGAGAATCCTGAAATCCTGCAAGCCACGCAAGATGCTGCTTGAAAAAAAAAAAAAAAAAAAAAAACAAGATAGATTGTACAGGAGCTTATACCACAAAAGAGCAGCAAGTTCAGAGGAATTGGTTTTGGACTTGGAGGACAGGATTTTGGTAACAACTTTATTGAGACATTATTCACATAGAATTCACCCACTTAAAGTGGAAACAGTGTCAGACTTTATTTTTGGGGGCTCCAAAATCACCGCAGATGGTGACTGCAGCCAGGAAATTAAAAGACGCTTACTCCTTGGAAGAAAAGTTATAACCAACCTAGATAGTATATTCAAAAGCAGAGACATTACTTTGCCGACTAAGGTCCGTCTAGTCAAGGCTATGGTTTTTCCAGTGGTCATGTATAGATGTGAGAGTTGGACTGTGAAGAAGGCTGAGTGCCGAAGAATTGATGCTTTTGAACTGTAGTGTTGGAGAAGACTCTTGAGAGTCCCTTGGACTGCAAGGAGATCCAACCAGTCCATTCTGAAGGAGATCAGTCCTGGGTGCTCTTTGGAAGGACTGATGCTAAAGCTGAAACTCCAGTACTTTGGCCACCTCATGAGAAGAGTTGACTCATTGGAAGACTCTGATGCTGGGAGGGGTTGGGGGCAGGAGGAAAAGGGGACAACCGAGGATGAGATGGCTGGATGGCATGACTGACTCGATGGACGTGAGTCTGAGTGAACTCCGGGAGATGGTGATGGACAGGGAGGCCTGGCGTGCTGCAATTCATGGGGTCGCAAAGAGTCAGACACGACTGAGCTACTGAACTGAACTGAATGTGTACATTCAATGGTTTTTTACAAATTCTGAAACCATTACTATAATCAATTTTAGAATGATTTCATCACCCTAAATACAGCATCCCATCCACAACCCTAAGCAGCTCCTAGTCTATTGATTATCTCTACAGATTTGCCTGTTCTGACAATTTCAGATCAGTTTAAAAAAAAAAAAAAATACTGTATGGGGGCTTCCCTGGTGGTCTGGTGGCTAAGACTCTCACTCCCAGTGCAGGAGGCCCTGGTTTGATCCCTTGTCTGAGAACTAGACCCCACATGCCCCAAACTAAGACCGAGCACAGCCAAATAGATATTTTTTAAATAAATTAAAATACTATATGACTTCTTGTGACATTTCTTTCACATAGCATAAACATCTATGCTGTAACATTTATCAATATTTTATTTTTTTAGATGATGAGTAGTATTTCTGTTAGTTGATGGACATTTGTGTTGTTTCCACTCTTTAGCCATTGGAAATAATGCTGTGAAATATTGTTATACAAATTTTTGTGTGGAAATGTATTTTCATTTCTTTTGGGTATATGCCTAGGAGTGGAATTGCTGAGTCATATTGTAACATTATGTTTAACCTGTGTGTCACCTGCAGCATCTGGGGATTCCAGTTTCTCTTCATCCTTACCAATCTTTGTATTGTCTTTTTAAAGAATTATTATGATAACCATCCTAATTGGTATGACGTGGTATTTCATTATAGGTTGTTTTTTTTTAAGGCTACAGCAAGATCGGTTCATTCTGCCTTGGGAGAGAAGTCTTAAGAGTGGCAGATACCACACTGTCCCTAGTGGAGGAAGGGCCTATCAGTGTAGTTTTTCATTTTCCCAATGACTAGTGTCTATTGAGCATCTTTGTATGTGCTTTTCAGTGATTTTATGTATTGTTTGGAAAAATGTCTATCCAGATCCTTTATGTTTTGTGTTATTTATCATTTTATTATTTCATTCTAAGGGTTCTTTATGTATTCTAGATGCCAGTCCCTTATTAGGTATATAATTTCCATACATTTTCTCCCATTCTATGGGTTGTTCCTTCTAATTCTTTATGGTATCCTCCAAAGTATAACAAATTTCAATTTTGATGAAGTTTAACTTGTCTTTTTTTTTTTTTTTTTTTTGGTTGCTTATGCTTTTGGTGTCAAATTTAAGAAACCTTTGGTAAATCCAAGATCACTAAAGAGTTACCACTGTGTTTTCTTCTGAGTTCTACATTTTTAGCTCTTACATTTAGTTCTTTGATCCATTTTGAATTAATTTTTTGTCTATGGTATGAGGTAGGCATCAAACTTCATTCTTTTGCATGTACATATCCAGTTGCCTCAGCACCATTTGTTGAAAAGACTATTGTTTTTGTATTGAATTGGCTTTTGGCCCCCTTGTCAAGCATCAGTAGACCATAAGTGTGAGCTCAGATGTTTTGGTAGGGGAATTATACCAAATCTTCAAAATTCAGATCTTTTCATAGTTCATAAGTTGTTGAAGAGCAATGAGAATAAAGAAAATTTTCCTATCACCTTTTATGAAGCAAGATAACATTAGTGTAAAACCTAGTAGAATACAAAAAGGAAAATTACAGCCATATCACTTTTGAATATTAATTCATATGAGCTATGGTAAGTATTAGCAAGTAGAATATAAAGCCACATTAAGAAAATAATAAGCCTTGACCAAGTGGAATTTAATCTAGGAAGTCAAGGTTTGTTCAGTTATTAGGAAATCCATTAAATAACACATGCTATAGGATATCTAAGAAGATTAATTATATGATTATCTACATTGATGCTGAAGAAGCCTTTGACAAAATTCAATAGCCATTATTTATATAAACACTCAAGAAAATTAAAATTGGCAAATACTTTGTTGGTTGATTATCTATATCTATAGCTATGTGTGTGTCTGTACTGGTGACATTAGCTAATGCAATTAGATAAGAGAAATTAATTGCGAGAGAAGTAAGACCACCTTTTTTTGCAGATGATATGTTATTACACATGGAAAGGTCTAGAGTATCAATTATAAAATTAATATAAGCAGGGAAGTTTCTGGTGGTCCAGTGGTTAGGACTCTGAGCTTCCACTGTTGGGGGCACAGGTTTGACCTCTGGTTGAGGAGCTAACCAGTTTTCATCTGAAAGTTGCTCAGTCGTGTCCGACTCTTTGCAACGCCATGGACTATACAGTCCATGGAATTCTCCAGGCCAGACTAAGAGTGGATAGCCTTTCCATTCTCCAGGGGATCTTCCCAACCCAGAGATCAAACCCAGGTCTCCTGCATTGCAGGTAGATTATTTACCAGCTGCACCACGAGGGAAGGTCTCACATGCTGCACGGCAAAAAAAAAAAAAAAAGCAATTAAAGAATTCAGTATCTTTGCAAGATATGGACTTGCCATTTAGAGGTCAAAAGCCTCCATCTACTAAGCCAGTAACCAGTAAGGTGATACAATGGTAAAGAAAAACTCAATTACAATAGCAAAAATAAAAAAGAAACTTTGGGTCAAACTTCATAAGATATGGATAAAACCCAAATGAAGAACTTTAAATCACTGTTGAAAGACAAAAAATAGACTTGAACAAAAGGAAAAACATCCTTTGTTCTTTAATAAAATGGCTTGACATAATAAAGATATAAATTTCCCAGGATTAATTCAGAAGTATAATATAATCCTGGGCTGCCCTTGTGGCTCAGCTGGTAAAGAATCTGCCTGCAATGCAGGAGACCTAGGTTTGATCTCTCCATTGGGAAGATCCCGTGGAGAAGGGCAAGGCTACCCACTCCAGTATTCTGGCCTGGAGAATTCCATGGACTACAGTCCATGGGGTCACAAAGAGTTGGACACAAGTGAGCGACTTTCACTTTCATAACATAATGCTAATATGAGTGCCAACAATCTTTTTTTATTAGGCAAATTGATGCTAAAGTTTATATGGAAGAACAAACATCCGATGATACCCAAGAAAGCACTGAAAAACAAGCAATGATGGCCTACTGATGTTAAAACATAGCACAAAGCCACTATAAAACTGTAGTATTATCACATAAATAGGAATCAAATAGAATAAAGTAGAATATCTCAAAATAGGTCCAAGAACATATGGAATTTTAGTTTGTAAAGGTGGTATTTCAGATCACTGAGACAAACATGGAGTTTTAATGAAAAGTGCAAAGACAACTAACTAGTTAGCCGTCTGGGAAAAGATAAAATTACATATGTACCTCACACCACTCACAAAAATAAAACTCCAAATGGATCAATTATCTAAATGTGTGTGTTGGGGAAGCTGGGAGGCCATACACATAAGTATTCAAGTGACTGCTGGACTAATTAAGGAAAAAGATATGACCATGAGGTGGAATCAAGATTGCCGGGAGAAATATCAATAATCTCAGATATGCAGATGACACCACCCTTATGGCAGAAAGTGAAGAGGAACTAAAAAGCCTCTTGATGAAAGTGCAAGAGGAGAGTGAACAAGTTGGCTTAAAGCTCAACATTCAGAAAACGAAGATCATGGGATCCGGTCCCATCACTTCATGGGAAATAGATGGGAAACAGTGGAAACTGTGTCAGACTTTATTTCTTTGGGCTCCAAAATCACTGCAGATGGTGACTGCAGCCAGGAAATTAAAAGATGCTTACTCCTTGGAAGAAAAGTTATGACCAACCTAGATAGCATATTTGAAAGCAGAGACATTACTTTGCTGACTAAGGTCCGTCTAGTCAAGGCTATGGTTTTTCCAGTGGTCATGTATGGATGTGAGAGTTGGACTGTGAAGAAGGCTGAGCACCGAAGAATTGATGCTTTTGAGCTGTGGTGTTGGAGAAGACTCTTGAGAGTCCCCTTGGACTGCAAGGAGATCCAACCAGTCCATTCTGAAGGAGATCAACCCTGGGATTTCTTTGGAAGGAATGATGCTAAAGCTGAAACTCCAGTACTTTGGCCACCTCATGAGAAGAGTTGACTCATTGGAAAAGACTCTGATGCTGGGAGGGATTGGGGGCAGGAGGAGAAGGGGACGACAGAGGATGAGATGGCTGGATGGCATGACTGACTCGATGGATGTGAGTCTGAGTGAACTCCGGGAGATGGTGGTGGACAGGGAGGCCTGGCATGCTGCAATTCATGGGGTCGCAGAGTCGGACACGACTGAGCGACTGAACTGAACTGATGAGGTGGCAGTACAGACACCTTATTTGGGTAGAACTTTGACAAGTTTCTTGGTCTTCTTGGTAGCTCAGCTGGTAGAATCCACCTGCAATGCAGGAGACCCTGGTTCAATTCCTGAGTCAGAAAGTTCCCCTGGAGAAGGATAGATTGACTCAGATGGTAAAGAATCCACCTGCAGTGTGGGAGATCTGGGTTAGATTCCTGGGTTGGGACGATCCCCTGGAGGAGGGCATGGCAAGTCACTCCAGTACTCTTGCCTGGAGAATCCCCATGAACAGAGCCTGGTGGGCTACAGTCCATGGGATCACAGAGTTGGACACAACTGAGCACACAGTTGACAGGTTTGCATATGAGGAAAGTACCAGGAAATACCAGTTATAGCATCAGGTTTACTACTGAAGGGGGGAGTAGCCAAACTTCTATTCCAGGAGGAAAAGGCAGTTGCAGAGGTGATTTATGTATCTAGGTGATGTTCAGAAGCCTCGTGGGGAGTCTCTAGGTCAGAAAGCTCTGAAGGGCAACAGCACTTTGGGGTCTTTATAGACCCAGGATTTATCTTCTCATGGTGGGCAGATTTTATTTCTGGGGTATGCTAAGCAGCTGTGCTCTCAGTGACTGAAAATCTCCATCTCCTTGTTTGGGCTTTGTTTAAACAATGAATTTATCTGTTTATAACTGAATCACTTCTCTGTACACCTGAAACTAACACAATATTGTTGATCAACTATATTCCAATATAAAATAAAAATTAAAAAAAATAATTAGGACTTCCCTGATGGTCCAGTGGTTAACACTCTGTTCTTCCATTGCAGGGAGCACAGGTTGATCCCTGGTTGGAGAACTAAGATCCTGCAGGCCACACAGCGAGGTTTACAAAAAAAATTGTTTTTAATATTTTAAAAATTTGTTTAACTTATATAAGGAAAGATAAAAAAATTAAAACTCAAAAAAAAATAACCAACTGAATTTGTAAACTTTTGAGTTTGGCATCAGTAGGCTACTGTGAATAATGCTGCTGTGAATATTGTCATGCAAATATTTGAGTCCATGCTCCCAGTTCTTTTGGATTTATACCCAGAACCAAAAATCCCATGGATGGAAGAGCCTAGTAGGCTACAGTCCATGGGGTTGCAAATAGTTGGACATGACTGAGTGACTTCACTTTCACTTTTCTTTCCCAGTTCTTTTAGATTTATACTCAGAGTGAAACATAATAATTGTTTCATTATTTGAGGAACTTCCAGACTGATTTCCACAGCAGTTGCATCATTTCATATTCCCACCAGTAGTGTATAAGAGTTTCAGTTTCTCCACGTGCTCACCAGTATATTCTTTCAACTTCATGGCAAGTTTGAAATATTTAAAAATAAGAAGTTGATCACCTGAAACTGTCACAACATTGCTAATTGGCCATACCCCAATACAAAATAAAAAGTTTAAAGAAAAAAAAGTTGTTAAGGGAATTCCTTGGTGGTCTGGTGGTTAGGACTCTACACTTTTATTGCTGAGGGCATAGGTTCAATCTCATGATTGAAGTAGGCTGGGGAACTAGGATCCTCCAAGCAATGCAGTGCGGAGAGGGAAAAAAAAAGTTGATAGGGCAAAAGGGGAATCCAGTTTTGGTCAAAAAGACACTTCATGCTATGATAAATTCTAAATTCTCAAGTGACATTTTTTCCAAAGAAACTAGCATGTCATGACATATCTTTGTAGTGACCCTGGCAAGCAGCAGCCAGATGAAATGTCATTAACACCACTGAGTCTAAAATTATTTCAAAATAAAAGGTTTTTCTAAATTCTATGTTGATTAATTTGGGGTACTGTTTAATTCTTGGAGTGTGCCTGAGGAGATGCCTGCTTGACATCTCCACTGCTGGGTGTGATAGTCATGTTAATTTCAAGATGCCCAAAACTAAGGCATGATTTTCCTCAACATCTGTTCCTGCTCAGTCTGACCCCATTTCAGTAAATGACCCTTCCATTATTGGGCAGTTGCTCAAGCCAAAATCCTTGAAGTCACCTTTTATTCTTTTTTCTTTTTTAATTAATTTTTAATTGAAGGATAATTGCTTTACAGAATTTTGTTTTCTGTCAACATGAACTAGTATAGAGTAGTACTTATGTAATCTACCACAAAATCTTGTCACTTCTACATTCAGCACATATAAAGAATATACAAAATATATCTTTAATGCTGCATTGGACTTCAGGACTTACCTGTTTCAACAGCCAGCATTACCTTAACTAATATGATTGACTGATTGATTAAAAGATTGATAGGAAGAAAGAAGAAAGAGATAATGTTAGGTAATAAAAAAGCATTTTGTATTTTTATACAATATTCTTCTACTTATTTTATTTGTGAATTTTATTATTTATCAATTGATTCTTAGACATACAATCTTATTTTGATCTCTTTACCTATTCTTTTGAAATAAGTTTCTCTCATTTCTGTAAAAGATTGTAAGGCTCTGCGGAAATCTTAAACAATGTCAAATTTCAAGAATAATGTTAAAACTGGGTTTTTAAAAAAATTACTCAAAAAACATTATTACTCATCTGTTAAAAATAAGTCATTACATGTGAACATAAATAAATAGTACTTTATTTTTTAAGTATATTTTCCAAAACAAAAAATTAAAAGAGTGGCATTATTTTACATTTTTGCATTATCTCTTTAACATCCACTTAACAGAAACAGTTGTATTCTCATACTTGCTTTTACACTCATTCTGCTGTGATATGTTGTTTTGGTTGAAGTAGGTGAAGAAATTCAGCTACATACAGACACACAGATGGAAAGGGGGGGAGTATTTTTATAGCCTCTTCAGATAATTGAAAAGTCTTCTTTGATACAGTACCAGTAATTAACAAGTGGTCATTTATTTATTAAAGATTAGTTGCACTGTGGAATCTGAAACCATTATCAATAACTTGTCATACTCTGTCACAAACAAAAGTCAATTTCAGGTTGACTGAGAATTTAAATGTGAAACCAAGCATGAAACGCTGAAGAAGACAATGAAGCTGAACATATTTAGAAGTGAGTTTGGGAAAGGATCTCTCAAATGAGACACAAAAACTAACACATTAAAGTTCAGAATCACCGTTCAAGACACCATAAAGAAAGAGGGACATTTACAATGAAAGAAGAATTGGTATCAGAAATATCACACTCCTAAACATCATAGAGACATGACAAAGATAGACAGAAATTAGCAAAAACATGTAAAGGTCATTTCCAAAGGGAAACTCACAAGAGCCAATAAATATAAAAAGATGCCCATTCTCATTACTAATCAGCAATGAGATACAAAGAAATCTGAACATAAATATTCTACACCCAGTGAGTTCATGGGAGGTGTACAAGAATGTTTATGGCAACTTTATTAATAACGGATAAAAGCTACAAACTACCCAGAGAGGCCCATCCACTGTAGACTGGATAAGTAAGTTGTGTACATTCATACAAAAGATCTCTATGTAGCAATTAAATAAATCATACTTTCATGTGACTTAAATAAATCTCAAAAATGAGTGAGCAAAAGTAGGAATGTATTAACATGCTATTCATTTAGGTACTGTTGTTCCCTTCTCAATTTTTAGTCATGTTTTATTTTTAATTAAGAATCACAAGAAGTTACAAAAATAGTACTGAGGTCCCATGGACTCTTTGTCCAGCATCTCCTGATGACAATGTCTTACATAACTGTAATTCATTATCGAGATAATACTGACATTGCCACAATATGATTAACATACATCTGTATTTCACCTGTTGTTTACTTGCATTCTTTTTTCTTCTTTTGGCAAGAGATACATAATATTACCCTGGGGAAGGAAATGGCAACCCACTCCAGCATTCTTGCCTGGAGAGTCCTATGGACAGAGGAGCCTAGAGGACTGTAGTCCATGGGGTCGGACACGACCTAGCGACTAAACCACCACAAGTTTATTGTTTGTTTGTTTGTTTAACTGTACCTATACATTTTCATCCGGAGAAGGCGATGGCACCCCACTCCAGTACTCTTGCCTGGAAACTCCCAGGGATGGAGGAGCCTGGTAGGCTTCAGTCCATGGGGTCACTATGAGTGACTGAGCGACTTCACTTTCACTTTTCACTTTCACGCATTGGAGAAGGAAATGACAACCCACTCCAGTGTTCTTGCCTGGAGAATCCCAGGGACAGTGGAGACTGATGGGCTGCCGTCTATGGGGTCGCAAAGAGTCGGACACGACTGAAGCGACTTAGCAGCAGCAGCAGCATATATTTTCATCAAATCTTCTCTATTGCCATTTTTTAAAAGAAATCTGGATAGAAATCATAACTATGAGGTGGTAGAAGTTAATCTATTAGAAATCACAATAAAAAACTAGACAGGTTTACAGATAGAAAGATATTTTCAGAGTGGACTGACATGGGAGTTGGGATCCAGCGACATCCTTTTTACAAGAGACGCATCTAAAGTACACAGAAGGCTTAAATGAGAAGGAGGGAGAACCACCTGACAGAAAACTGGCATGGCTTTATTAATAATGCTGAACAAAATAGACCTAAAAAAATCTTTCTCCTTGCTGTCTCCAATTTTTCTCCTAGTTTCTTCTGAACCCATTTCAGTCAGGCTTTTGTGAACAGCAAGTCACAGAATCAGCTTTGACAAGTTTATCAATGACTCCCATTGATATGCTGTTATCTGTTGTCAAGTCCAGTCAGAAAGAACAGAGAGGGTGGAGGAAGGCTGGGTCAGGGCAGTCCCAGACAGAGGAACAGTCTAGCCAAGTCTGGGCCAGATCAGTGGGGGTTCTTGAACCGTGGCCATCAGTGAAAAAGCCCTGTGACCCACAGGGATGGGCTGGTACTATTACTCCTGCCAGGCTTAGTCACTGCCAGGAGCAGTCTTAGCACAACCCCAGAGGTAGGTTCTGGGCATAGCAGCAACCAGGGCTACTCGCAAACTAAGCCCACTAGGTGGATACCCAAGATGAGGGTTCTCATGGCTACCATACCAGCAGACACTATACTCAGCTGGGAGTAATAAACATTTCTGGAAGGGAGGACTTCCCTGGTGGTCCAGGGGTTAGAATCCATGTTGCAGCACAGGGGAATGCGGGTTCAATCCCTGGTCGGGGAACTAAGATCCCACACGCTGTGAAGCAATTAAGCCTGTGAGCCACAACTAGAGAGAAGCCTGTGTGCCGTAACAAAAGACCCCACATGACGAAACAAAGATCCGGTGTGCTGCAACTAAGACCAATGCAGTCAAATAAAAAAAGTTTTTCAACTCCTAAGAGAAATAAAAAATTCTTGATAGCTCTCCCATCATGAAACTACAGTGGAGACTTAAAAAAAAAAAAAAGAATATTTCTTTTTCTCATGTACCATGAGTCTAGCAATAAGCAGTTCAGTGTGAGTACAGCTACTCAGAGAAATTACTGAGAAGCAAGGAAGCCTTGCATTCTGGCAACACCATCTTTGCCTACTGGTTACCTTCTTCCAACCCCTGGCATTGCATTTACTTTCCAGGCAGAAAGAGGGAAGAAGGGCCAAGGAGAATGAGAGTAAGCTAACAAAAATGGGATTGTCCCCTTTTCAACGGCTTTCTTAGAAATCACACCAGTGGCTCTGCCTCTCTGCCATGTGCCAGGGCTGTGAGGCATTCCTTCAAGAAAGATGGGGAGGGAATTTCCTGGTGGCTCAGTGGATAAGAATCTGCCTGCCAATGCAGGAGACATGGGTTCGATTTTTAAAAATTTTTAAATTTTAAAAATTTTTAAAAAGAAAAGAAAGAGAAACAGAGAGAGCAAACTGGGTTTTCTGTTTTTTGTTTTATTAACGTTTAACAAGTTGAGCAAAATCCAGGTTGTGATAGTAGGAAGTGGGAAGAGCGGACACAGAGCAATGTGTGCTACACTGGGCCCAGAAAGTCCCAACAGCTGCCAGAGACTCCACATCCTACAGGTCACTGACTCCAATCACAAACAACTGGAATGGAAATGAAAAACAAGGCGACCGAGAACCCCCAGCACTGCCTAGAAGACATATTCCTGAATAACCCATGTGTCTAAAGGGCTGTTAAAATGGAAATAAGATGATATTTAGAACTGAGTCACAATAAGTAAAAAGATCACCTATCACCACTTGTTGAATAACTTGGAGAGCATTTAGAGTGATATATGTGGTCTTGTGTATTTATATTATGCAAGAAAAAGCCAAGAAGCTAATGAACTCGGGGTCCATGTAAAAAATGCAGCATTGGCAACTATGTCTAGAAGGGAAAAGAATCTGGAAACAATATATACAGGCACATATAACTGAATCACTTCGCTGTATACCTGAAACTAACAAAACACTGTAAATCATCTTTTACTTCAATGATTTTTTTTAAAAAAAGAATGTAGCATAAAGTCAAACCCACATTCATAACATTGACAGAGCCCCTCTCTCAAAATGAGTTCTCTTGTGAATAACAAGTAAAGATCCCATCTGAAGGCCCATATATAGTCATACTAACACGACCGTTCTCTATTTGTCCTTCCGTGTGACAGAAGGGTGGGTGCTCATGAGGGCTTTCACAACTTCTATGGGGAGAAAAAAAAAAAAAATGACAGTTTTCTGTGCGGGCATCCAGTTCCTGTCTTACTCAATTCTTCTGGGTTGAATAAAGTCACTTTTGTCAGAAGGCTATATTTAAGTGTCTATTTTCCCAGGACTTGTTATGTAAGTTTTTTGCTTTTTTTCGGCTGCATCTCACAACGTGTGGAATCTTAGTTCCCAGACCAGGGATTGAACCCAGCAGGCCCCTTGGCAGAGAGTGCAGAGCCCTAGACAGTGGACCACCAAAGAATTCCCAAGGTTTTTTTAAAAAATAACTTAAAAATTAAATTATATTTTGAATCCTCAAGAAAGGATATTTGTGGGGAGAAATTTTGATTAGAGGTTGTGTGCGCTAACATTTTATCCACGTTAAATTTCATATGTGCATTCATTATATTTTGATTATAGAGGAAATGTCCATTGGGAGATAGTTCTCCATGGGATAACTCACATTTCCACATGTCTTGCTCTGTTCTGCACTGTGTCCTTGAGGATGTTTATAGACCAGACATCCTCAGAGCAGAGGGGAGGTATGTTTGCAGTCCATTGTCATAACGTTAAAGTCTCCCTCCCAGGCAAAGATGGGGCAGATTTGTTTACAGCTCATTAGAAAACCCTGGGGTTCCTGAGCTGTGACACAAACTGATTTCATGTGTAGCAGCCACGTGGGCCAGTTCACATCATCCCTGTGCAACTTGAGAGTCAAGGAGAATCAACAGGAACGTGAAGCATCTGTTGCCCCCTGCACTGTTAATAATGCCCTTGGTCTCTGACCCAGAAATCTGGTGTCTCTGGCCAACGTCCATGAAACTGTGGCAGGCTAACCATCAGCCTGGAAATAGGGAAAATCATTCTATTTTTGACAATATCCTGGTTCTTAGGATGAATGCTAAAGAAGTCTTATGTTTGTAATAGCTCACCCATTAAAAAAAGAAAGGGGGCTTCCCTGGTGGCTCAGATGGTAAATAATCTACCTGTAACACAGGAGACCCGGGTTCAATCCCTGGGTGGGGAAGATCCCCTGGAGAAGGGAATGGCTACCCACTCACTCCAGTATTCTTGCCTGGAAAATCCCACAGACAGAGGAGCCTGACAGGCTATACAGCCCATAGGGTCCAACAAGTTGGACATACATGAGGAGGGAAAACATAAAACAGTTGTCCAAAAAAAAAAGTTGATAATTGGTGAGTGAAGGCATGGACTTTCCCCAACTAACTTTATGAGGCTGGCATATCCCAACAACAAAAGAACAGCATGACAAAGGAAATTTTGCAATTTGGGGTCACTCAAAGATGCAAAAATCCTAGCTAGCAAACTAGGAACAGTGCTGTGTAGTAGATATGAGAGGGCAGAGTTACCCAGGAATGCAAGGTTAATAGCACAGTAAAAGAGTCAATTCAAGTCATCTACCACACAGACATGTTAAAAAAAAAAAAAGCTACCTGTATTCATTCATTCATTCAACAAATACTTATTGAGTGCCTGCTATGAGTTCTACCCTTGTTCCAGAGGTTTTGAAATACATCAATGAGCAAATACTATCATCTCACAAGATGCAGAACAGACATTTGATTTTGTAAAAAAAAAAAAAAAAAATGCAATGCCTGTTCATCAGAAAGAACACTAATGCCCTAGGAAGAGAAGGCAACTTTCTCATCCTGATAAAGTCATCCACCAAAATGTAACAGCAGACAACACTTTGATACGATAGAACACAGTGACCTTTAAGATCAGGAAGAAGATCAGGGTGCAGAAGGCCCCTTCTAATCAATATGATTCAAAATCCCCTGCCAGAGATAGGCAACAAGAGCATAAGAAAGTGGTAAGAATTTAAAAGGAGCAAATGAAATCTGTCTGTATATGTAGATATGATTATCTGTAGAAATCCCCCCAACGATCTACCCATCAGTTATTAGACAGGAAGGAGTATATTAAATTTGCTATGAATAGATTCAACAAAGAGAACTCTCTATGAGGACCAGCAAGATACGTATACCTCTAGGTCTTCTCCAAAAATACAGGGTGAAGTATTCAGATTCTAGGAAAGAAAACCATGC